>NC_140179.1:103209565-103662565 GCF_963971535.1 Notolepis coatsorum
GCTGAGGATGCTCAAGGCCTCGTAGGGAGTGGGGGCTGTATTGACTCTGGTTTCTCTTCAATACGTATAAGCCTTTCGCCTTTTACTAAAGACTTCCGTGGAGAGGAACACTTATGAGTTCAGAGTATTTTTGGAGAGGCTCTGCTATTTGGCAGAGCCCAGTATGACTGTGTAATATAAAAGCAATCCGGGCTGGAATCTGATAGATAAATTCTATGTCAACGCTCTGTTCAACCTGCTTAGGTTTGCTGCCATTTTTCCTAAAAACCAACAACAACAACAACAACAACAACAACAACAACAACAACAACAACAAATACAAGCCTTTGGATTATGTATATAATGTAGAGCCTGTGCTTGTGACGATTGAGCTGATTGGTCAGTGGGTGGGGCCACTCGTGAGTCAACTTGGAAGACAGACAGTCGATGGTTGATGGGCAATGCACCGTTTGGCTGTTGCCAGAGGCAGCTGAGGATGCTCAAGGCCTCGTAGGGAGTGGGGGCTGTATTGACTCTGGTTTCTCTTCAATACGTATAAGCCTTTCGCCTTTTACTAAAGACTTCCGTGGAGAGGAACACTTATGAGTTCAGAGTATTTTTGGAGAGGCTCTGCTATTTGGCAGAGCCCAGTATGACTGTGTAATATAAAACCAATCCGGGCTGGTTTCTGATAGATAAATCCTATGTCAACGCTCTGTTCAACCTGCTTAGGTTTGCTGCCATTTTTCCTAAAAAAAAACAACAACAACAACAACAACAAATACAAGCCTTTGGATTATGTATATAATGTAGAGCCTGTGCTTGTGACGATTAAGCTGATTGGTCAGTGGGTGTGGCCACTCGTGAGTCAACTTGGAAGACAGTCGATGGTTGATGGGCAATGCACCGTTTGGCATTTGCCAGAGGCAGCTGAGGATGCTCAAGGCCTCGTAGGGAGTGGGGGCTGTATTGACTCTGGTTTCTCTTCAATACGTATAAGCCTTTCGCCTTTTACTAAAGACTTCCGTGGAGAGGAACACTTATGAGTTCAGAGTATTTTTGGAGAGGCTCTGCTATTTGGCGGAGCCCAGTATGACTGTCTAACATAAAAGCAATCCGGGCTGGAATCTGATAGATAAATTCTATGTCAACGCTCTGTTCAACATGCTAAGGTTTGCTGCCATTTTTCTTAAAAACCAACAACAACAACAACAAATACAAGCCTTTGGATTATGTATATAATGTAGAGCCTGTGCTCGTGACGATTGAGCTGATTGGTCAGTGGGTGGGGCCACTCGTGAGTCAACTTGGAAGACAGACAGTCGATGGTTGATGGGCAATGCACCGTTTGGCATTTGCCAGAGGCAGCTGAGGATGCTCAAGGCCTCGTAGGGAGTGGGGGCTGTATTGACTCTGGTTTCTCTTCAATACGTATAAGCCTTTCGCCTTTTACTAAAGACTTCCGTGGAGAGGAACACTTATGAGTTCAGAGTATTTTTGGAGAGGCTCTGCTATTTGGCAGAGCCCAGTATGACTGTGTAATATAAAAGCAATCCGGGCTGGTATCTGATAGATAAATCCTATGTCAACGCTCTGTTCAACCTGCTTAGGTTTGCTGCCATTTTTCCTAAAAACCAACAACAACAACAACAACAACAACAACAACAACAACAACAACAAATACAAGCCTTTGGATTATGTATATAATGTAGAGCCTGTGCTTGTGACGATTGATCTGATTGGTCAGTGGGTGGGGCCACTCGTGAGTCAACTTGGAAGACAGACAGTCGATGGTTGATGGGCAATGCACCGTTTGGCTGTTGCCAGAGGCAGCTGAGGATGCTCAAGGCCTCGTAGGGAGTGGGGGCTGTATTGACTCTGGTTTCTCTTCAATACGTATAAGCCTTTCGCCTTTTACTAAAGACTTCCGTGGAGAGGAACACTTATGAGTTCAGAGTATTTTTGGAGAGGCTCTGCTATTTGGCAGAGCCCAGTATGACTGTGTAATATAAAACCAATCCGGGCTGGTATCTGATAGATAAATCCTATGGCAACGCTCTGTTTAACATGCTAAGGTTTGCTGCCATTTTTCTTAAAAACCAACAACAACCACAAAAAATACAAGCTTTTACTTTATGTATATAATGTAGAGCCTGTGCTTGTGACGATTGAGCTGATTGGTCAGTGGGTGGGGCCACTCGTGAGTCAACTTGGAAGACAGACAGTCGATGGTTGATGGGCAATGCACCGTTTGGCTGTTGCCAGAGGCAGCTGAGGATGCTCAAGGCCTCGTAGGGAGTGGGGGCTGTATTGACTCTGGTTTCTCTTCAATACGTATAAGCCTTTCGCCTTTTACTAAAGACTTCCGTGGAGAGGAACACTTATGAGTTCAGAGTATTTTTGGAGAGGCTCTGCTATTTGGCAGAGTCCAGTATGACTGTGTAATATAAAAGCAATCCGGGCTGGTATCTGATAGATAAATCCTATGTCAATGCTCTGTTCAACCTTCTTAGGTTTGCTGCCATTTTTCCTAAAAAACAACAACAACAACAACAACAACAACAACAACAACAACAACAACAACAACAACAACAACAACAAATACAAGCCTTTGGATTATGTATATAATGTAGAGCCTGTGCTTGTGACGATTAAGCTGATTGGTCAGTGGGTGTGGCCACTCGTGAGTCAACTTGGAAGACAGTCGATGGTTGATGGGCAATGCACCGTTTGGCATTTGCCAGAGGCAGCTGAGGATGCTCAAGGCCTCGTAGGGAGTGGGGGCTGTATTGACTCTGGTTTCTCTTCAATATGTATAAGCCTTTCGCCTTTTACTAAAGACTTCCGTGGAGAGGAACACTTATGAGTTCAGAGTATTTTTGGAGAGGCTCTGCTATTTGGCGGAGCCCAGTATGACTGTGTAATATAAAAGCAATCCGGGCTGGTATCTGATAGATAAATCCTATGTCAACGCTCTGTTCAACCTGCTTAGGTTTGCTGCCATTTTTCCTAAAAAACAACAACAACAACAACAACAACAAATACAAGCCTTTGGATTATGTATATAATGTAGAGCCTGTGCTTGTGATGATTAAGCTGATTGGTCAGTGGGTGTGGCCACTCGTGAGTCAACTTGGAAGACAGTCGATGGTTGATGGGCAATGCACCGTTTGGCATTTGCCAGAGGCAGCTGAGGATGCTCAAGGCCTCGTAGGGAGTGGGGGCTGTATTGACTCTGGTTTCTCTTCAATACGTATAAGCCTTTCGCCTTTTACTAAAGACTTCCGTGGAGAGGAACACTTATGAGTTCAGAGTATTTTTGGAGAGGCTCTGCTATTTGGCGGAGCCCAGTATGACTGTCTAACATAAAAGCAATCCGGGCTGGAATCTGATAGATAAATTCTATGTCAACGCTCTGTTCAACATGCTAAGGTTTGCTGCCATTTTTCTTAAAAACCAACAACAACAACAACAAATACAAGCCTTTGGATTATGTATATAATGTAGAGCCTGTGCTCGTGACGATTGAGCTGATTGGTCAGTGGGTGGGGCCACTCGTGAGTCAACTTGGAAGACAGACAGTCGATGGTTGATGGGCAATGCACCGTTTGGCATTTGCCAGAGGCAGCTGAGGATGCTCAAGGCCTCGTAGGGAGTGGGGGCTGTATTGACTCTGGTTTCTCTTCAATACGTATAAGCCTTTCGCCTTTTACTAAAGACTTCCGTGGAGAGGAACACTTATGAGTTCAGAGTATTTTTGGAGAGGCTCTGCTATTTGGCAGAGCCCAGTATGACTGTGTAATATAAAAGCAATCCGGGCTGGTATCTGATAGATAAATCCTATGTCAACGCTCTGTTCAA
The DNA here is from genome assembly GCF_963971535.1 of Notolepis coatsorum. NCBI lineage: Eukaryota > Metazoa > Chordata > Actinopteri > Aulopiformes > Paralepididae > Notolepis > Notolepis coatsorum. The sequence continues at coordinate 103,213,406 of NC_140179.1, forward strand.
CCTTCTTAGGTTTGCTGCCATTTTTCCTAAAAAACAACAACAACAACAACAACAAATACAAGCCTTTGGATTATGTATATAATGTAGAGCCTGTGCTTGTGACGATTAAGCTGATTGGTCAGTGGGTGTGGCCACTCGTGAGTCAACTTGGAAGACAGTCGATGGTTGATGGGCAATGCACCGTTTGGCATTTGCCAGAGGCAGCTGAGGATGCTCAAGGCCTCGTAGGGAGTGGGGGCTGTATTGACTCTGGTTTCTCTTCAATATGTATAAGCCTTTCGCCTTTTACTAAAGACTTCCGTGGAGAGGAACACTTATGAGTTCAGAGTATTTTTGGAGAGGCTCTGCTATTTGGCGGAGCCCAGTATGACTGTGTAATATAAAAGCAATCCGGGCTGGTATCTGATAGATAAATCCTATGTCAACGCTCTGTTCAACCTGCTTAGGTTTGCTGCCATTTTTCCTAAAAAACAACAACAACAACAACAACAACAAATACAAGCCTTTGGATTATGTATATAATGTAGAGCCTGTGCTTGTGATGATTAAGCTGATTGGTCAGTGGGTGTGGCCACTCGTGAGTCAACTTGGAAGACAGTCGATGGTTGATGGGCAATGCACCGTTTGGCATTTGCCAGAGGCAGCTGAGGATGCTCAAGGCCTCGTAGGGAGTGGGGGCTGTATTGACTCTGGTTTCTCTTCAATACGTATAAGCCTTTCGCCTTTTACTAAAGACTTCCGTGGAGAGGAACACTTATGAGTTCAGAGTATTTTTGGAGAGGCTCTGCTATTTGGCGGAGCCCAGTATGACTGTCTAACATAAAAGCAATCCGGGCTGGAATCTGATAGATAAATTCTATGTCAACGCTCTGTTCAACATGCTAAGGTTTGCTGCCATTTTTCTTAAAAACCAACAACAACAACAACAAATACAAGCCTTTGGATTATGTATATAATGTAGAGCCTGTGCTCGTGACGATTGAGCTGATTGGTCAGTGGGTGGGGCCACTCGTGAGTCAACTTGGAAGACAGACAGTCGATGGTTGATGGGCAATGCACCGTTTGGCATTTGCCAGAGGCAGCTGAGGATGCTCAAGGCCTCGTAGGGAGTGGGGGCTGTATTGACTCTGGTTTCTCTTCAATACGTATAAGCCTTTCGCCTTTTACTAAAGACTTCCGTGGAGAGGAACACTTATGAGTTCAGAGTATTTTTGGAGAGGCTCTGCTATTTGGCAGAGCCCAGTATGACTGTGTAATATAAAAGCAATCCGGGCTGGTATCTGATAGATAAATCCTATGTCAACGCTCTGTTCAACCTGCTTAGGTTTGCTGCCATTTTTCCTAAAAACCAACAACAACAACAACAACAACAACAAATACAAGCCTTTGGATTATGTATATAATGTAGAGCCTGTGCTTGTGACGATTGAGCTGATTGGTCAGTGGGTGGGGCCACTCGTGAGTCAACTTGGAAGACAGACAGTCGATGGTTGATGGGCAATGCACCGTTTGGCTGTTGCCAGAGGCAGCTGAGGATGCTCAAGGCCTCGTAGGGAGTGGGGGCTGTATTGACTCTGGTTTCTCTTCAATACGTATAAGCCTTTCGCCTTTTACTAAAGACTTCCGTGGAGAGGAACACTTATGAGTTCAGAGTATTTTTGGAGAGGCTCTGCTATTTGGCAGAGCCCAGTATGACTGTGTAATATAAAACCAATCCGGGCTGGTATCTGATAGATAAATCCTATGGCAACGCTCTGTTTAACATGCTATGGTTTGCTGCCATTTTTCTTAAAAACCAACAACAACCACAAAAAATACAAGCTTTTACATTATGTATATAATGTAGAGCCTGTGCTTGTGACGATTGAGCTGATTGGTCAGTGGGTGGGGCCACTCGTGAGTCAACTTGGAAGACAGACAGTCGATGGTTGATGGGCAATGCACCGTTTGGCTGTTGCCAGAGGCAGCTGAGGATGCTCAAGGCCTCGTAGGGAGTGGGGGCTGTATTGACTCTGGTTTCTCTTCAATACGTATAAGCCTTTCGCCTTTTACTAAAGACTTCCGTGGAGAGGAACATTTATGAGTTCAGAGTATTTTTGGAGAGGCTCTGCTATTTGGCAGAGTCCAGTATGACTGTGTAATATAAAAGCAATCCGGGCTGGTATCTGATAGATAAATCCTATGTCAATGCTCTGTTCAACCTTCTTAGGTTTGCTGCCATTTTTCCTAAAAAACAACAACAACAACAACAACAACAACAACAACAAATACAAGCCTTTGGATTATGTATATAATGTAGAGCCTGTGCTTGTGACGATTAAGCTGATTGGTCAGTGGGTGTGGCCACTCGTGAGTCAACTTGGAAGACAGTCGATGGTTGATGGGCAATGCACCGTTTGGCATTTGCCAGAGGCAGCTGAGGATGCTCAAGGCCTCGTAGGGAGTGGGGGCTGTATTGACTCTGGTTTCTCTTCAATACGTATAAGCCTTTCGCCTTTTACTAAAGACTTCCGTGGAGAGGAACACTTATGAGTTCAGAGTATTTTTGGAGAGGCTCTGCTATTTGGCGGAGCCCAGTATGACTGTGTAATATATGAAAGCAATCCGGGCTGGTATCTGATAGATAAATCCTATGTCAACGCTCTGTTCAACCTGCTTAGGTTTGCTGCCATTTTTCCTAAAAAAAAACAACAAAAACAACAACAAATACAAGCCTTTGGATTATGTATATAATGTAGAGCCTGTGCTTGTGACGATTAAGCTGATTGGTCAGTGGGTGTGGCCACTCGTGAGTCAACTTGGAAGACAGTCGATGGTTGATGGGCAATGCACCGTTTGGCATTTGCCAGAGGCAGCTGAGGATGCTCAAGGCCTCGTAGGGAGTGGGGGCTGTATTGACTCTGGTTTCTCTTCAATACGTATAAGCCTTTCGCCTTTTACTAAAGACTTCCGTGGAGAGGAACACTTATGAGTTCAGAGTATTTTTGGAGAGGCTCTGCTATTTGGCGGAGCCCAGTATGACTGTCTAACATAAAAGCAATCCGGGCTGGAATCTGATAGATAAATTCTATGTCAACGCTCTGTTCAACATGCTAAGGTTTGCTGCCATTTTTCTTAAAAACCAACAACAACAACAACAAATACAAGCCTTTGGATTATGTATATAATGTAGAGCCTGTGCTCGTGACGATTGAGCTGAATGGTCAGTGGGTGGGGCCACTCGTGAGTCAACTTGGAAGACAGACAGTCGATGGTTGATGGGCAATGCACCGTTTGGCATTTGCCAGAGGCAGCTGAGGATGCTCAAGGCCTCGTAGGGAGTGGGGGCTGTATTGACTCTGGTTTCTCTTCAATACGTATAAGCCTTTCGCCTTTTACTAAAGCCTTCCGTGGAGAGGAACACTTATGAGTTCAGAGTATTTTTGGAGAGGCTCTGCTATTTGGCAGAGCCCAGTATGACTGTGTAATATAAAAGCAATCCGGGCTGGTATCTGATAGATAAATCCTATGTCAACGCTCTGTTCAACCTGCTTAGGTTTGCTGCCATTTTTCCTAAAAACCAACAACAACAACAACAACAACAAATACAAGCCTTTGGATTATGTATATAATGTAGAGCCTGTGCTTGTGACGATTGAGCTGATTGGTCAGTGGGTGGGGCCACTCGTGAGTCAACTTGGAAGACAGACAGTCGATGGTTGATGGGCAATGCACCGTTTGGCTGTTGCCAGAGGCAGCTGAGGATGCTCAAGGCCTCGTAGGGAGTGGGGGCTGTATTGACTCTGGTTTCTCTTCAATACGTATAAGCCTTTCGCCTTTTACTAAAGACTTCCGTGGAGAAGAACACTTATGAGTTCAGAGTATTTTTGGAGAGGCTCTGCTATTTGGCAGAGCCCAGTATGACTGTGTAATATAAAACCAATCCGGGCTGGTATCTGATAGATAAATCCTATGGCAACGCTCTGTTTAACATGCTATGGTTTGCTGCCATTTTTCTTAAAAACCAACAACAACCACAAAAAATACAAGCTTTTACATTATGTATATAATGTAGAGCCTGTGCTTGTGACGATTGAGCTGATTGGTCAGTGGGTGGGGCCACTCGTGAGTCAACTTGGAAGACAGACAGTCGATGGTTGATGGGCAATGCACCGTTTGGCTGTTGCCAGAGGCAGCTGAGGATGCTCAAGGCCTCGTAGGGAGTGGGGGCTGTATTGACTCTGGTTTCTCTTCAATACGTATAAGCCTTTCGCCTTTTACTAAAGACTTCCGTGGAGAGGAACATTTATGAGTTCAGAGTATTTTTGGAGAGGCTCTGCTATTTGGCAGAGTCCAGTATGACTGTGTAATATAAAAGCAATCCGGGCTGGTATCTGATAGATAAATCCTATGTCAATGCTCTGTTCAACCTTCTTAGGTTTGCTGCCATTTTTCCTAAAAAACAACAACAACAACAACAACAACAACAACAACAACAAATACAAGCCTTTGGATTATGTATATAATGTAGAGCCTGTGCTTGTGACGATTAAGCTGATTGGTCAGTGGGTGTGGCCACTCGTGAGTCAACTTGGAAGACAGTCGATGGTTGATGGGCAATGCACCGTTTGGCATTTGCCAGAGGCAGCTGAGGATGCTCAAGGCCTCGTAGGGAGTGGGGGCTGTATTGACTCTGGTTTCTCTTCAATACGTATAAGCCTTTCGCCTTTTACTAAAGACTTCCGTGGAGAGGAACACTTATGAGTTCAGAGTATTTTTGGAGAGGCTCTGCTATTTGGCGGAGCCCAGTATGACTGTGTAATATAAAAGCAATCCGGGCTGGTATCTGATAGATAAATCCTATGTCAACGCTCTGTTCAACCTGCTTAGGTTTGCTGCCATTTTTCCTAAAAAAAAACAACAAAAACAACAACAAATACAAGCCTTTGGATTATGTATATAATGTAGAGCCTGTGCTTGTGACGATTAAGCTGATTGGTCAGTGGGTGTGGCCACTCGTGAGTCAACTTGGAAGACAGTCGATGGTTGATGGGCAATGCACCGTTTGGCATTTGCCAGAGGCAGCTGAGGATGCTCAAGGCCTCGTAGGGAGTGGGGGCTGTATTGACTCTGGTTTCTCTTCAATACGTATAAGCCTTTCGCCTTTTACTAAAGACTTCCGTGGAGAGGAACACTTATGAGTTCAGAGTATTTTTGGAGAGGCTCTGCTATTTGGCGGAGCCCAGTATGACTGTCTAACATAAAAGCAATCCGGGCTGGAATCTGATAGATAAATTCTATGTCAACGCTCTGTTCAACATGCTAAGGTTTGCTGCCATTTTTCTTAAAAACCAACAACAACAACAACAAATACAAGCCTTTGGATTATGTATATAATGTAGAGCCTGTGCTCGTGACGATTGAGCTGATTGGTCAGTGGGTGGGGCCACTCGTGAGTCAACTTGGAAGACAGACAGTCGATGGTTGATGGGCAATGCACCGTTTGGCATTTGCCAGAGGCAGCTGAGGATGCTCAAGGCCTCGTAGGGAGTGGGGGCTGTATTGACTCTGGTTTCTCTTCAATACATATAAGCCTTTCGCCTTTTACTAAAGACTTCCGTGGAGAGGAACACTTATGAGTTCAGAGTATTTTTGGAGAGGCTCTGCTATTTGGCAGAGCCCAGTATGACTGTGTAATATAAAAGCAATCCGGGCTGGTATCTGATAGATAAATCCTATGTCAACGCTCTGTTCAACCTGCTTAGGTTTGCTGCCATTTTTCCTAAAAACCAACAACAACAACAACAACAACAACAACAACAACAACAACAACAACAACAAATACAAGCCTTTGGATTATGTATATAATGTAGAGCCTGTGCTTGTGACGATTGAGCTGATTGGTCAGTGGGTGGGGCCACTCGTGAGTCAACTTGGAAGACAGACAGTCGATGGTTGATGGGCAATGCACCGTTTGGCTGTTGCCAGAGGCAGCTGAGGATGCTCAAGGCCTCGTAGGGAGTGGGGGCTGTATTGACTCTGGTTTCTCTTCAATTCGTATAAGCCTTTCGCCTTTTACTAAAGACTTCCGTGGAGAGGAACACTTATGAGTTCAGAGTATTTTTGGAGAGGCTCTGCTATTTGGCAGAGCCCAGTATGACTGTGTAATATAAAACCAATCCGGGCTGGTATCTGATAGATAAATCCTATGGCAACGCTCTGTTTAACATGCTAAGGTTTGCTGCCATTTTTCTTAAAAACCAACAACAACCACAAAAAATACAAGCTTTTACATTATGTATATAATGTAGAGCCTGTGCTTGTGACGATTGAGCTGATTGGTCAGTGGGTGGGGCCACTCGTGAGTCAACTTGGAAGACAGACAGTCGATGGTTGATGGGCAATGCACCGTTTGGCTGTTGCCAGAGGCAGCTGAGGATGCTCAAGGCCTCGTAGGGAGTGGGGGCTGTATTGACTCTGGTTTCTCTTCAATACGTATAAGCCTTTCGCCTTTTACTAAAGACTTCCGTGGAGAGGAACACTTATGAGTTCAGAGTATTTTTGGAGAGGCTCTGCTATTTGGCAGAGCCCAGTATGACTGTGTAATATAAAACCAATCCGGGCTGGTTTCTGATAGATAAATCCTATGTCAACGCTCTGTTCAACCTGCTTAGGTTTGCTGCCATTATTCCTAAAAAAAAACAACAACAACAACAAATACAAGCCTTTGGATTATGTATATAATGTAGAGCCTGTGCTTGTGACGATTAAGCTGATTGGTCAGTGGGTGTGGCCACTCGTGAGTCAACTTGGAAGACAGTCGATGGTTGATGGGCAATGCACCGTTTGGCATTTGCCAGAGGCAGCTGAGGATGCTCAAGGCCTCGTAGGGAGTGGGGGCTGTATTGACTCTGGTTTCTCTTCAATACGTATAAGCCTTTCGCCTTTTACTAAAGACTTCCGTGGAGAGGAACACTTATGAGTTCAGAGTATTTTTGGAGAGGCTCTGCTATTTGGCGGAGCCCAGTATGACTGTGTAATATAAAAGCAATCCGGGCTGGTATCTGATAGATAAATCCTATGTCAACGCTCTGTTCAACCTGCTTAGGTTTGCTGCCATTTTTCCTAAAAAAAAACAACAAAAACAACAACAAATACAAGCCTTTGGATTATGTATATAATGTAGAGCCTGTGCTTGTGACGATTAAGCTGATTGGTCAGTGGGTGTGGCCACTCGTGAGTCAACTTGGAAGACAGTCGATGGTTGATGGGCAATGCACCGTTTGGCATTTGCCAGAGGCAGCTGAGGATGCTCAAGGCCTCGTAGGGAGTGGGGGCTGTATTGACTCTGGTTTCTCTTCAATACGTATAAGCCTTTCGCCTTTTACTAAAGACTTCCGTGGAGAGGAACACTTATGAGTTCAGAGTATTTTTGGAGAGGCTCTGCTATTTGGCGGAGCCCAGTATGACTGTCTAACATAAAAGCAATCCGGGCTGGAATCTGATAGATAAATTCTATGTCAACGCTCTGTTCAACATGCTAAGGTTTGCTGCCATTTTTCTTAAAAACCAACAACAACAACAACAAATACAAGCCTTTGGATTATGTATATAATGTAGAGCCTGTGCTCGTGACGATTGAGCTGATTGGTCAGTGGGTGGGGCCACTCGTGAGTCAACTTGGAAGACAGACAGTCGATGGTTGATGGGCAATGCACCGTTTGGCATTTGCCAGAGGCAGCTGAGGATGCTCAAGGCCTCGTAGGGAGTGGGGGCTGTATTGACTCTGGTTTCTCTTCAATACATATAAGCCTTTCGCCTTTTACTAAAGACTTCCGTGGAGAGGAACACTTATGAGTTCAGAGTATTTTTGGAGAGGCTCTGCTATTTGGCAGAGCCCAGTATGACTGTGTAATATAAAAGCAATCCGGGCTGGTATCTGATAGATAAATCCTATGTCAACGCTCTGTTCAACCTGCTTAGGTTTGCTGCCATTTTTCCTAAAAACCAACAACAACAACAACAACAACAACAACAACAACAACAACAACAACAACAAATACAAGCCTTTGGATTATGTATATAATGTAGAGCCTGTGCTTGTGACGATTGAGCTGATTGGTCAGTGGGTGGGGCCACTCGTGAGTCAACTTGGAAGACAGACAGTCGATGGTTGATGGGCAATGCACCGTTTGGCTGTTGCCAGAGGCAGCTGAGGATGCTCAAGGCCTCGTAGGGAGTGGGGGCTGTATTGACTCTGGTTTCTCTTCAATTCGTATAAGCCTTTCGCCTTTTACTAAAGACTTCCGTGGAGAGGAACACTTATGAGTTCAGAGTATTTTTGGAGAGGCTCTGCTATTTGGCAGAGCCCAGTATGACTGTGTAATATAAAAGCAATCCGGGCTGGTATCTGATAGATAAATCCTATGGCAACGCTCTGTTCAACCTGCTTAGGTTTGCTGCCATTTTTCCTAAAAAAAAACAACAAAAACAACAACAAATACAAGCCTTTGGATTATGTATATAATGTAGAGCCTGTGCTTGTGACGATTAAGCTGATTGGTCAGTGGGTGTGGCCACTCGTGAGTCAACTTGGAAGACAGTCGATGGTTGATGGGCAATGCACCGTTTGGCATTTGCCAGAGGCAGCTGAGGATGCTCAAGGCCTCGTAGGGAGTGGGGGCTGTATTGACTCTGGTTTCTCTTCAATACGTATAAGCCTTTCGCCTTTTACTAAAGACTTCCGTGGAGAGGAACACTTATGAGTTCAGAGTATTTTTGGAGAGGCTCTGCTATTTGGCGGAGCCCAGTATGACTGTCTAACATAAAAGCAATCCGGGCTGGAATCTGATAGATAAATTCTATGTCAACGCTCTGTTCAACATGCTAAGGTTTGCTGCCATTTTTCTTAAAAACCAACAACAACAACAACAAATACAAGCCTTTGGATTATGTATATAATGTAGAGCCTGTGCTCGTGACGATTGAGCTGATTGGTCAGTGGGTGGGGCCACTCGTGAGTCAACTTGGAAGACAGACAGTCGATGGTTGATGGGCAATGCACCGTTTGGCATTTGCCAGAGGCAGCTGAGGATGCTCAAGGCCTCGTAGGGAGTGGGGGCTGTATTGACTCTGGTTTCTCTTCAATACATATAAGCCTTTCGCCTTTTACTAAAGACTTCCGTGGAGAGGAACACTTATGAGTTCAGAGTATTTTTGGAGAGGCTCTGCTATTTGGCAGAGCCCAGTATGACTGTGTAATATAAAAGCAATCCGGGCTGGTATCTGATAGATAAATCCTATGTCAACGCTCTGTTCAACCTGCTTAGGTTTGCTGCCATTTTTCCTAAAAACCAACAACAACAACAACAACAACAACAACAACAACAACAACAACAACAACAAATACAAGCCTTTGGATTATGTATATAATGTAGAGCCTGTGCTTGTGACGATTGAGCTGATTGGTCAGTGGGTGGGGCCACTCGTGAGTCAACTTGGAAGACAGACAGTCGATGGTTGATGGGCAATGCACCGTTTGGCTGTTGCCAGAGGCAGCTGAGGATGCTCAAGGCCTCGTAGGGAGTGGGGGCTGTATTGACTCTGGTTTCTCTTCAATTCGTATAAGCCTTTCGCCTTTTACTAAAGACTTCCGTGGAGAGGAACACTTATGAGTTCAGAGTATTTTTGGAGAGGCTCTGCTATTTGGCAGAGCCCAGTATGACTGTGTAATATAAAACCAATCCGGGCTGGTATCTGATAGATAAATCCTATGGCAACGCTCTGTTTAACATGCTAAGGTTTGCTGCCATTTTTCTTAAAAACCAACAACAACCACAAAAAATACAAGCTTTTACATTATGTATATAATGTAGAGCCTGTGCTTGTGACGATTGAGCTGATTGGTCAGTGGGTGGGGCCACTCGTGAGTCAACTTGGAAGACAGACAGTCGATGGTTGATGGGCAATGCACCGTTTGGCTGTTGCCAGAGGCAGCTGAGGATGCTCAAGGCCTCGTAGGGAGTGGGGGCTGTATTGACTCTGGTTTCTCTTCAATACGTATAAGCCTTTCGCCTTTTACTAAAGACTTCCGTGGAGAGGAACACTTATGAGTTCAGAGTATTTTTGGAGAGGCTCTGCTATTTGGCAGAGCCCAGTATGACTGTGTAATATAAAACCAATCCGGGCTGGTTTCTGATAGATAAATCCTATGTCAACGCTCTGTTCAACCTGCTTAGGTTTGCTGCCATTATTCCTAAAAAAAAACAACAACAACAACAAATACAAGCCTTTGGATTATGTATATAATGTAGAGCCTGTGCTTGTGACGATTAAGCTGATTGGTCAGTGGGTGTGGCCACTCGTGAGTCAACTTGGAAGACAGTCGATGGTTGATGGGCAATGCACCGTTTGGCATTTGCCAGAGGCAGCTGAGGATGCTCAAGGCCTCGTAGGGAGTGGGGTCTGTATTGACTCTGGTTTCTCTTCAATACGTATAAGCCTTTCGCCTTTTACTAAAGACTTCCGTGGAGAGGAACACTTATGAGTTCAGAGTATTTTTGGAGAGGCTCTGCTATTTGGCGGAGCCCAGTATGACTGTCTAACATAAAAGCAATCCGGGCTGGAATCTGATAGATAAATTCTATGTCAACGCTCTGTTCAACATGCTAAGGTTTGCTGCCATTTTTCTTAAAAACCAACAACAACAACAACAACAACAAATACAAGCCTTTGGATTATGTATATAATGTAGAGCCTGTGCTCGTGACGATTGAGCTGATTGGTCAGTGGGTGGGGCCACTCGTGAGTCAACTTGGAAGACAGACAGTCGATGGTTGATGGGCAATGCACCGTTTGGCATTTGCCAGAGGCAGCTGAGGATGCTCAAGGCCTCGTAGGGAGTGGGGGCTGTATTGACTCTGGTTTCTCTTCAATACGTATAAGCCTTTCGCCTTTTACTAAAGACTTCCGTGGAGAGGAACACTTATGAGTTCAGAGTATTTTTGGAGAGGCTCTGCTATTTGGCAGAGCCCAGTATGACTGTGTAATATAAAAGCAATCCGGGCTGGTATCTGATAGATAAATCCTATGTCAACGCTCTGTTCAACCTGCTTAGGTTTGCTGCCATTTTTCCTAAAAACCAACAACAACAACAACAACAACAACAACAACAACAACAACAACAACAACAACAACAAATACAAGCCTTTGGATTATGTATATAATGTAGAGCCTGTGCTTGTGACGATTGATCTGATTGGTCAGTGGGTGGGGCCACTCGTGAGTCAACTTGGAAGACAGACAGTCGATGGTTGATGGGCAATGCACCGTTTGGCTGTTGCCAGAGGCAGCTGAGGATGCTCAAGGCCTCGTAGGGAGTGGGGGCTGTATTGACTCTGGTTTCTCTTCAATACGTATAAGCCTTTCGCCTTTTACTAAAGACTTCCGTGGAGAGGAACACTTATGAGTTCAGAGTATTTTTGGAGAGGCTCTGCTATTTGGCAGAGCCCAGTATGACTGTGTAATATAAAACCAATCCGGGCTGGTATCTGATAGATAAATCCTATGGCAACGCTCTGTTTAACATGCTAAGGTTTGCTGCCATTTTTCTTAAAAACCAACAACAACCACAAAAAATACAAGCTTTTACTTTATGTATATAATGTAGAGCCTGTGCTTGTGACGATTGAGCTGATTGGTCAGTGGGTGGGGCCACTCGTGAGTCAACTTGGAAGACAGACAGTCGATGGTTGATGGGCAATGCACCGTTTGGCTGTTGCCAGAGGCAGCTGAGGATGCTCAAGGCCTCGTAGGGAGTGGGGGCTGTATTGACTCTGGTTTCTCTTCAATACGTATAAGCCTTTCGCCTTTTACTAAAGACTTCCGTGGAGAGGAACACTTATGAGTTCAGAGTATTTTTGGAGAGGCTCTGCTATTTGGCAGAGTCCAGTATGACTGTGTAATATAAAAGCAATCCGGGCTGGTATCTGATAGATAAATCCTATGTCAATGCTCTGTTCAACCTTCTTAGGTTTGCTGCCATTTTTCCTAAAAAACAACAACAACAACAACAACAACAACAACAACAACAACAAATACAAGCCTTTGGATTATGTATATAATGTAGAGCCTGTGCTTGTGACGATTAAGCTGATTGGTCAGTGGGTGTGGCCACTCGTGAGTCAACTTGGAAGACAGTCGATGGTTGATGGGCAATGCACCGTTTGGCATTTGCCAGAGGCAGCTGAGGATGCTCAAGGCCTCGTAGGGAGTGGGGGCTGTATTGACTCTGGTTTCTCTTCAATACGTATAAGCCTTTCGCCTTTTACTAAAGACTTCCGTGGAGAGGAACATTTATGAGTTCAGAGTATTTTTGGAGAGGCTCTGCTATTTGGCAGAGTCCAGTATGACTGTGTAATATAAAAGCAATCCGGGCTGGTATCTGATAGATAAATCCTATGTCAACGCTCTGTTCAACCTGCTTAGGTTTGCTGCCATTTTTCCTAAAAAACAACAACAACAACAACAACAACAAATACAAGCCTTTGGATTATGTATATAATGTAGAGCCTGTGCTTGTGATGATTAAGCTGATTGGTCAGTGGGTGTGGCCACTCGTGAGTCAACTTGGAAGACAGTCGATGGTTGATGGGCAATGCACCGTTTGGCATTTGCCAGAGGCAGCTGAGGATGCTCAAGGCCTCGTAGGGAGTGGGGGCTGTATTGACTCTGGTTTCTCTTCAATACGTATAAGCCTTTCGCCTTTTACTAAAGACTTCCGTGGAGAGGAACACTTATGAGTTCAGAGTATTTTTGGATAGGCTCTGCTATTTGGCGGAGCCCAGTATGACTGTCTAACATAAAAGCAATCCGGGCTGGAATCTGATAGATAAATTCTATGTCAACGCTCTGTTCAACATGCTAAGGTTTGCTGCCATTTTTCTTAAAAACCAACAACAACAACAACAAATACAAGCCTTTGGATTATGTATATAATGTAGAGCCTGTGCTCGTGACGATTGAGCTGATTGGTCAGTGGGTGGGGCCACTCGTGAGTCAACTTGGAAGACAGACAGTCGATGGTTGATGGGCAATGCACCGTTTGGCATTTGCCAGAGGCAGCTGAGGATGCTCAAGGCCTCGTAGGGAGTGGGGGCTGTATTGACTCTGGTTTCTCTTCAATACGTATAAGCCTTTCGCCTTTTACTAAAGACTTCCGTGGAGAGGAACACTTATGAGTTCAGAGTATTTTTGGAGAGGCTCTGCTATTTGGCAGAGCCCAGTATGACTGTGTAATATAAAAGCAATCCGGGCTGGTATCTGATAGATAAATCCTATGTCAACGCTCTGTTCAACCTGCTTAGGTTTGCTGCCATTTTTCCTAAAAACCAACAACAACAACAACAACAACAAATACAAGCCTTTGGATTATGTATATAATGTAGAGCCTGTGCTTGTGACGATTGAGCTGATTGGTCAGTGGGTGGGGCCACTCGTGAGTCAACTTGGAAGACAGACAGTCGATGGTTGATGGGCAATGCACCGTTTGGCTGTTGCCAGAGGCAGCTGAGGATGCTCAAGGCCTCGTAGGGAGTGGGGGCTGTATTGACTCTGGTTTCTCTTCAATACGTATAAGCCTTTCGCCTTTTACTAAAGACTTCCGTGGAGAGGAACACTTATGAGTTCAGAGTATTTTTGGAGAGGCTCTGCTATTTGGCAGAGCCCAGTATGACTGTGTAATATAAAACCAATCCGGGCTGGTATCTGATAGATAAATCCTATGGCAACGCTCTGTTTAACATGCTATGGTTTGCTGCCATTTTTCTTAAAAACCAACAACAACCACAAAAAATACAAGCTTTTACATTATGTATATAATGTAGAGCCTGTGCTTGTGACGATTGAGCTGATTGGTCAGTGGGTGGGGCCACTCGTGAGTCAACTTGGAAGACAGACAGTCGATGGTTGATGGGCAATGCACCGTTTGGCTGTTGCCAGAGGCAGCTGAGGATGCTCAAGGCCTCGTAGGGAGTGGGGGCTGTATTGACTCTGGTTTCTCTTCAATACGTATAAGCCTTTCGCCTTTTACTAAAGACTTCCGTGGAGAGGAACATTTATGAGTTCAGAGTATTTTTGGAGAGGCTCTGCTATTTGGCAGAGTCCAGTATGACTGTGTAATATAAAAGCAATCCGGGCTGGTATCTGATAGATAAATCCTATGTCAATGCTCTGTTCAACCTTCTTAGGTTTGCTGCCATTTTTCCTAAAAAACAACAACAACAACAACAACAACAACAACAAATACAAGCCTTTGGATTATGTATATAATGTAGAGCCTGTGCTTGTGACGATTAAGCTGATTGGTCAGTGGGTGTGGCCACTCGTGAGTCAACTTGGAAGACAGTCGATGGTTGATGGGCAATGCACCGTTTGGCATTTGCCAGAGGCAGCTGAGGATGCTCAAGGCCTCGTAGGGAGTGGGGGCTGTATTGACTCTGGTTTCTCTTCAATACGTATAAGCCTTTCGCCTTTTACTAAAGACTTCCGTGGAGAGGAACACTTATGAGTTCAGAGTATTTTTGGAGAGGCTCTGCTATTTGGCGGAGCCCAGTATGACTGTGTAATATATGAAAGCAATCCGGGCTGGTATCTGATAGATAAATCCTATGTCAACGCTCTGTTCAACCTGCTTAGGTTTGCTGCCATTTTTCCTAAAAAAAAACAACAAAAACAACAACAAATACAAGCCTTTGGATTATGTATATAATGTAGAGCCTGTGCTTGTGACGATTAAGCTGATTGGTCAGTGGGTGTGGCCACTCGTGAGTCAACTTGGAAGACAGTCGATGGTTGATGGGCAATGCACCGTTTGGCATTTGCCAGAGGCAGCTGAGGATGCTCAAGGCCTCGTAGGGAGTGGGGGCTGTATTGACTCTGGTTTCTCTTCAATACGTATAAGCCTTTCGCCTTTTACTAAAGACTTCCGTGGAGAGGAACACTTATGAGTTCAGAGTATTTTTGGAGAGGCTCTGCTATTTGGCGGAGCCCAGTATGACTGTCTAACATAAAAGCAATCCGGGCTGGAATCTGATAGATAAATTCTATGTCAACGCTCTGTTCAACATGCTAAGGTTTGCTGCCATTTTTCTTAAAAACCAACAACAACAACAACAAATACAAGCCTTTGGATTATGTATATAATGTAGAGCCTGTGCTCGTGACGATTGAGCTGATTGGTCAGTGGGTGGGGCCACTCGTGAGTCAACTTGGAAGACAGACAGTCGATGGTTGATGGGCAATGCACCGTTTGGCATTTGCCAGAGGCAGCTGAGGATGCTCAAGGCCTCGTAGGGAGTGGGGGCTGTATTGACTCTGGTTTCTCTTCAATACGTATAAGCCTTTCGCCTTTTACTAAAGCCTTCCGTGGAGAGGAACACTTATGAGTTCAGAGTATTTTTGGAGAGGCTCTGCTATTTGGCAGAGCCCAGTATGACTGTGTAATATAAAAGCAATCCGGGCTGGTATCTGATAGATAAATCCTATGTCAACGCTCTGTTCAACCTGCTTAGGTTTGCTGCCATTTTTCCTAAAAACCAACAACAACAACAACAACAACAACAAATACAAGCCTTTGGATTATGTATATAATGTAGAGCCTGTGCTTGTGACGATTGAGCTGATTGGTCAGTGGGTGGGGCCACTCGTGAGTCAACTTGGAAGACAGACAGTCGATGGTTGATGGGCAATGCACCGTTTGGCTGTTGCCAGAGGCAGCTGAGGATGCTCAAGGCCTCGTAGGGAGTGGGGGCTGTATTGACTCTGGTTTCTCTTCAATACGTATAAGCCTTTCGCCTTTTACTAAAGACTTCCGTGGAGAGGAACACTTATGAGTTCAGAGTATTTTTGGAGAGGCTCTGCTATTTGGCAGAGCCCAGTATGACTGTGTAATATAAAACCAATCCGGGCTGGTATCTGATAGATAAATCCTATGGCAACGCTCTGTTTAACATGCTATGGTTTGCTGCCATTTTTCTTAAAAACCAACAACAACCACAAAAAATACAAGCTTTTACATTATGTATATAATGTAGAGCCTGTGCTTGTGACGATTGAGCTGATTGGTCAGTGGGTGGGGCCACTCGTGAGTCAACTTGGAAGACAGACAGTCGATGGTTGATGGGCAATGCACCGTTTGGCTGTTGCCAGAGGCAGCTGAGGATGCTCAAGGCCTCGTAGGGAGTGGGGGCTGTATTGACTCTGGTTTCTCTTCAATACGTATAAGCCTTTCGCCTTTTACTAAAGACTTCCGTGGAGAGGAACATTTATGAGTTCAGAGTATTTTTGGAGAGGCTCTGCTATTTGGCAGAGTCCAGTATGACTGTGTAATATAAAAGCAATCCGGGCTGGTATCTGATAGATAAATCCTATGTCAATGCTCTGTTCAACCTTCTTAGGTTTGCTGCCATTTTTCCTAAAAAACAACAACAACAACAACAACAACAACAACAACAACAAATACAAGCCTTTGGATTATGTATATAATGTAGAGCCTGTGCTTGTGACGATTAAGCTGATTGGTCAGTGGGTGTGGCCACTCGTGAGTCAACTTGGAAGACAGTCGATGGTTGATGGGCAATGCACCGTTTGGCATTTGCCAGAGGCAGCTGAGGATGCTCAAGGCCTCGTAGGGAGTGGGGGCTGTATTGACTCTGGTTTCTCTTCAATACGTATAAGCCTTTCGCCTTTTACTAAAGACTTCCGTGGAGAGGAACACTTATGAGTTCAGAGTATTTTTGGAGAGGCTCTGCTATTTGGCGGAGCCCAGTATGACTGTGTAATATAAAAGCAATCCGGGCTGGTATCTGATAGATAAATCCTATGTCAACGCTCTGTTCAACCTGCTTAGGTTTGCTGCCATTTTTCCTAAAAAAAAACAACAAAAACAACAACAAATACAAGCCTTTGGATTATGTATATAATGTAGAGCCTGTGCTTGTGACGATTAAGCTGATTGGTCAGTGGGTGTGGCCACTCGTGAGTCAACTTGGAAGACAGTCGATGGTTGATGGGCAATGCACCGTTTGGCATTTGCCAGAGGCAGCTGAGGATGCTCAAGGCCTCGTAGGGAGTGGGGGCTGTATTGACTCTGGTTTCTCTTCAATACGTATAAGCCTTTCGCCTTTTACTAAAGACTTCCGTGGAGAGGAACACTTATGAGTTCAGAGTATTTTTGGAGAGGCTCTGCTATTTGGCGGAGCCCAGTATGACTGTCTAACATAAAAGCAATCCGGGCTGGAATCTGATAGATAAATTCTATGTCAACGCTCTGTTCAACATGCTAAGGTTTGCTGCCATTTTTCTTAAAAACCAACAACAACAACAACAAATACAAGCCTTTGGATTATGTATATAATGTAGAGCCTGTGCTCGTGACGATTGAGCTGATTGGTCAGTGGGTGGGGCCACTCGTGAGTCAACTTGGAAGACAGACAGTCGATGGTTGATGGGCAATGCACCGTTTGGCATTTGCCAGAGGCAGCTGAGGATGCTCAAGGCCTCGTAGGGAGTGGGGGCTGTATTGACTCTGGTTTCTCTTCAATACATATAAGCCTTTCGCCTTTTACTAAAGACTTCCGTGGAGAGGAACACTTATGAGTTCAGAGTATTTTTGGAGAGGCTCTGCTATTTGGCAGAGCCCAGTATGACTGTGTAATATAAAAGCAATCCGGGCTGGTATCTGATAGATAAATCCTATGTCAACGCTCTGTTCAACCTGCTTAGGTTTGCTGCCATTTTTCCTAAAAACCAACAACAACAACAACAACAACAACAACAACAACAACAACAACAACAAATACAAGCCTTTGGATTATGTATATAATGTAGAGCCTGTGCTTGTGACGATTGAGCTGATTGGTCAGTGGGTGGGGCCACTCGTGAGTCAACTTGGAAGACAGACAGTCGATGGTTGATGGGCAATGCACCGTTTGGCTGTTGCCAGAGGCAGCTGAGGATGCTCAAGGCCTCGTAGGGAGTGGGGGCTGTATTGACTCTGGTTTCTCTTCAATTCGTATAAGCCTTTCGCCTTTTACTAAAGACTTCCGTGGAGAGGAACACTTATGAGTTCAGAGTATTTTTGGAGAGGCTCTGCTATTTGGCAGAGCCCAGTATGACTGCGTAATATAAAACCAATCCGGGCTGGTATCTGATAGATAAATCCTATGGCAACGCTCTGTTTAACATGCTAAGGTTTGCTGCCATTTTTCTTAAAAACCAACAACAACCACAAAAAATACAAGCTTTTACATTATGTATATAATGTAGAGCCTGTGCTTGTGACGATTGAGCTGATTGGTCAGTGGGTGGGGCCACTCGTGAGTCAACTTGGAAGACAGACAGTCGATGGTTGATGGGCAATGCACCGTTTGGCTGTTGCCAGAGGCAGCTGAGGATGCTCAAGGCCTCGTAGGGAGTGGGGGCTGTATTGACTCTGGTTTCTCTTCAATACGTATAAGCCTTTCGCCTTTTACTAAAGACTTCCGTGGAGAGGAACACTTATGAGTTCAGAGTATTTTTGGAGAGGCTCTGCTATTTGGCAGAGCCCAGTATGACTGTGTAATATAAAACCAATCCGGGCTGGTTTCTGATAGATAAATCCTATGTCAACGCTCTGTTCAACCTGCTTAGGTTTGCTGCCATTATTCCTAAAAAAAAACAACAACAACAACAAATACAAGCCTTTGGATTATGTATATAATGTAGAGCCTGTGCTTGTGACGATTAAGCTGATTGGTCAGTGGGTGTGGCCACTCGTGAGTCAACTTGGAAGACAGTCGATGGTTGATGGGCAATGCACCGTTTGGCATTTGCCAGAGGCAGCTGAGGATGCTCAAGGCCTCGTAGGGAGTGGGGTCTGTATTGACTCTGGTTTCTCTTCAATACGTATAAGCCTTTCGCCTTTTACTAAAGACTTCCGTGGAGAGGAACACTTATGAGTTCAGAGTATTTTTGGAGAGGCTCTGCTATTTGGCGGAGCCCAGTATGACTGTCTAACATAAAAGCAATCCGGGCTGGAATCTGATAGATAAATTCTATGTCAACGCTCTGTTCAACATGCTAAGGTTTGCTGCCATTTTTCTTAAAAACCAACAACAACAACAACAACAAATACAAGCCTTTGGATTATGTATATAATGTAGAGCCTGTGCTCGTGACGATTGAGCTGATTGGTCAGTGGGTGGGGCCACTCGTGAGTCAACTTGGAAGACAGACAGTCGATGGTTGATGGGCAATGCACCGTTTGGCATTTGCCAGAGGCAGCTGAGGATGCTCAAGGCCTCGTAGGGAGTGGGGGCTGTATTGACTCTGGTTTCTCTTCAATACGTATAAGCCTTTCGCCTTTTACTAAAGACTTCCGTGGAGAGGAACACTTATGAGTTCAGAGTATTTTTGGAGAGGCTCTGCTATTTGGCAGAGCCCAGTATGACTGTGTAATATAAAAGCAATCCGGGCTGGTATCTGATAGATAAATCCTATGTCAACGCTCTGTTCAACCTGCTTAGGTTTGCTGCCATTTTTCCTAAAAACCAACAACAACAACAACAACAACAACAACAACAACAACAACAACAACAACAAATACAAGCCTTTGGATTATGTATATAATGTAGAGCCTGTGCTTGTGACGATTGAGCTGATTGGTCAGTGGGTGGGGCCACTCGTGAGTCAACTTGGAAGACAGACAGTCGATGGTTGATGGGCAATGCACCGTTTGGCTGTTGCCAGAGGCAGCTGAGGATGCTCAAGGCCTCGTAGGGAGTGGGGGCTGTATTGACTCTGGTTTCTCTTCAATACGTATAAGCCTTTCGCCTTTTACTAAAGACTTCCGTGGAGAGGAACACTTATGAGTTCAGAGTATTTTTGGAGAGGCTCTGCTATTTGGCAGAGCCCAGTATGACTGTGTAATATAAAACCAATCCGGGCTGGTATCTGATAGATAAATCCTATGGCAACGCTCTGTTTAACATGCTAAGGTTTGCTGCCATTTTTCTTAAAAACCAACAACAACCACAAAAAATACAAGCTTTTACATTATGTATATAATGTAGAGCCTGTGCTTGTGACGATTGAGCTGATTGGTCAGTGGGTGGGGCCACTCGTGAGTCAACTTGGAAGACAGACAGTCGATGGTTGATGGGCAATGCACCGTTTGGCTGTTGCCAGAGGCAGCTGAGGATGCTCAAGGCCTCGTAGGGAGTGGGGGCTGTATTGACTCTGGTTTCTCTTCAATACGTATAAGCCTTTCGCCTTTTACTAAAGACTTCCGTGGAGAGGAACACTTATGAGTTCAGAGTATTTTTGGAGAGGCTCTGCTATTTGGCAGAGTCCAGTATGACTGTGTAATATAAAAGCAATCCGGGCTGGTATCTGATAGATAAATCCTATGTCAATGCTCTGTTCAACCTTCTTAGGTTTGCTGCCATTTTTCCTAAAAAACAACAACAACAACAACAACAACAACAACAACAACAACAACAAATACAAGCCTTTGGATTATGTATATAATGTAGAGCCTGTGCTTGTGACGATTAAGCTGATTGGTCAGTGGGTGTGGCCACTCGTGAGTCAACTTGGAAGACAGTCGATGGTTGATGGGCAATGCACCGTTTGGCATTTGCCAGAGGCAGCTGAGGATGCTCAAGGCCTCGTAGGGAGTGGGGGCTGTATTGACTCTGGTTTCTCTTCAATATGTATAAGCCTTTCGCCTTTTACTAAAGACTTCCGTGGAGAGGAACACTTATGAGTTCAGAGTATTTTTGGAGAGGCTCTGCTATTTGGCGGAGCCCAGTATGACTGTGTAATATAAAAGCAATCCGGGCTGGTATCTGATAGATAAATCCTATGTCAACGCTCTGTTCAACCTGCTTAGGTTTGCTGGCATTTTTCCTAAAAAACAACAACAACAACAACAACAACAACAACAACAAATACAAGCCTTTGGATTATGTATATAATGTAGAGCCTGTGCTTGTGACGATTAAGCTGATTGGTCAGTGGGTGTGGCCACTCGTGAGTCAACTTGGAAGACAGTCGATGGTTGATGGGCAATGCACCGTTTGGCATTTGCCAGAGGCAGCTGAGGATGCTCAAGGCCTCGTAGGGAGTGGGGGCTGTATTGACTCTGGTTTCTCTTCAATACGTATAAGCCTTTCGCCTTTTACTAAAGACTTCCGTGGAGAGGAACACTTATGAGTTCAGAGTATTTTTGGAGAGGCTCTGCTATTTGGCGGAGCCCAGTATGACTGTCTAACATAAAAGCAATCCGGGCTGGAATCTGATAGATAAATTCTATGTCAACGCTCTGTTCAACATGCTAAGGTTTGCTGCTATTTTTCTTAAAAACCAACAACAACAACAACAAATACAAGCCTTTGGATTATGTATATAATGTAGAGCCTGTGCTCGTGACGATTGAGCTGATTGGTCAGTGGGTGGGGCCACTCGTGAGTCAACTTGGAAGACAGACAGTCGATGGTTGATGGGCAATGCACCGTTTGGCATTTGCCAGAGGCAGCTGAGGATGCTCAAGGCCTCGTAGGGAGTGGGGGCTGTATTGACTCTGGTTTCTCTTCAATACGTATAAGCCTTTCGCCTTTTACTAAAGACTTCCGTGGAGAGGAACACTTATGAGTTCAGAGTATTTTTGGAGAGGCTCTGCTATTTGGCAGAGCCCAGTATGACTGTGTAATATAAAAGCAATCCGGGCTGGTATCTGATAGATAAATCCTATGTCAACGCTCTGTTCAACCTGCTTAGGTTTGCTGCCATTTTTCCTAAAAACCAACAACAACAACAACAACAACAACAAATACAAGCCTTTGGATTATGTATATAATGTAGAGCCTGTGCTTGTGACGATTGAGCTGATTGGTCAGTGGGTGGGGCCACTCGTGAGTCAACTTGGAAGACAGACAGTCGATGGTTGATGGGCAATGCACCGTTTGGCTGTTGCCAGAGGCAGCTGAGGATGCTCAAGGCCTCGTAGGGAGTGGGGGCTGTATTGACTCTGGTTTCTCTTCAATACGTATAAGCCTTTCGCCTTTTACTAAAGACTTCCGTGGAGAGGAACACTTATGAGTTCAGAGTATTTTTGGAGAGGCTCTGCTATTTGGCAGAGCCCAGTATGACTGTGTAATATAAAACCAATCCGGGCTGGTATCTGATAGATAAATCCTATGGCAACGCTCTGTTTAACATGCTATGGTTTGCTGCCATTTTTCTTAAAAACCAACAACAACCACAAAAAATACAAGCTTTTACATTATGTATATAATGTAGAGCCTGTGCTTGTGACGATTGAGCTGATTGGTCAGTGGGTGGGGCCACTCGTGAGTCAACTTGGAAGACAGACAGTCGATGGTTGATGGGCAATGCACCGTTTGGCTGTTGCCAGAGGCAGCTGAGGATGCTCAAGGCCTCGTAGGGAGTGGGGGCTGTATTGACTCTGGTTTCTCTTCAATACGTATAAGCCTTTCGCCTTTTACTAAAGACTTCCGTGGAGAGGAACATTTATGAGTTCAGAGTATTTTTGGAGAGGCTCTGCTATTTGGCAGAGTCCAGTATGACTGTGTAATATAAAAGCAATCCGGGCTGGTATCTGATAGATAAATCCTATGTTAATGCTCTGTTCAACCTTCTTAGGTTTGCTGCCATTTTTCCTAAAAAACAACAACAACAACAACAACAACAACAACAAATACAAGCCTTTGGATTATGTATATAATGTAGAGCCTGTGCTTGTGACGATTAAGCTGATTGGTCAGTGGGTGTGGCCACTCGTGAGTCAACTTGGAAGACAGTCGATGGTTGATGGGCAATGCACCGTTTGGCATTTGCCAGAGGCAGCTGAGGATGCTCAAGGCCTCGTAGGGAGTGGGGGCTGTATTGACTCTGGTTTCTCTTCAATACGTATAAGCCTTTCGCCTTTTACTAAAGACTTCCGTGGAGAGGAACACTTATGAGTTCAGAGTATTTTTGGAGAGGCTCTGCTATTTGGCGGAGCCCAGTATGACTGTGTAATATAAAAGCAATCCGGGCTGGTATCTGATAGATAAATCCTATGTCAACGCTCTGTTCAACCTGCTTAGGTTTGCTGCCATTTTTCCTAAAAAAAAACAACAACAACAACAACAAATACAAGCCTTTGGATTATGTATATAATGTAGAGCCTGTGCTCGTGACGATTGAGCTGATTGGTCAGTGGGTGTGGCCACTCGTGAGTCAACTTGGAAGACAGTCGATGGTTGATGGGCAATGCACCGTTTGGCATTTGCCAGAGGCAGCTGAGGATGCTCAAGGCCTCGTAGGGAGTGGGGGCTGTATTGACTCTGGTTTCTCTTCAATACGTATAAGCCTTTCGCCTTTTACTAAAGACTTCCGTGGAGAGGAACACTTATGAGTTCAGAGTATTTTTGGAGAGGCTCTGCTATTTGGCAGAGCCCAGTATGACTGTGTAATATAAAAGCAATCCGGGCTGGTATCTGATAGATAAATCCTATGTCAACGCTCTGTTCAACCTGCTTAGGTTTGCTGCCATTTTTCCTAAAAACCAACAACAACAACAACAACAACAAATACAAGCCTTTGGATTATGTATATAATGTAGAGCCTGTGCTTGTGACGATTGAGCTGATTGGTCAGTGGGTGGGGCCACTCGTGAGTCAACTTGGAAGACAGACAGTCGATGGTTGATGGGCAATGCACCGTTTGGCTGTTGCCAGAGGCAGCTGAGGATGCTCAAGGCCTCGTAGGGAGTGGGGGCTGTATTGACTCTGGTTTCTCTTCAATACGTATAAGCCTTTCGCCTTTTACTAAAGACTTCCGTGGAGAGGAACACTTATGAGTTCAGAGTATTTTTGGAGAGGCTCTGCTATTTGGCAGAGCCCAGTATGACTGTGTAATATAAAACCAATCCGGGCTGGTATCTGATAGATAAATCCTATGGCAACGCTCTGTTTAACATGCTATGGTTTGCTGCCATTTTTCTTAAAAACCAACAACAACCACAAAAAATACAAGCTTTTACATTATGTATATAATGTAGAGCCTGTGCTTGTGACGATTGAGCTGATTGGTCAGTGGGTGGGGCCACTCGTGAGTCAACTTGGAAGACAGACAGTCGATGGTTGATGGGCAATGCACCGTTTGGCTGTTGCCAGAGGCAGCTGAGGATGCTCAAGGCCTCGTAGGGAGTGGGGGCTGTATTGACTCTGGTTTCTCTTCAATACGTATAAGCCTTTCGCCTTTTACTAAAGACTTCCGTGGAGAGGAACATTTATGAGTTCAGAGTATTTTTGGAGAGGCTCTGCTATTTGGCAGAGTCCAGTATGACTGTGTAATATAAAAGCAATCCGGGCTGGTATCTGATAGATAAATCCTATGTCAACGCTCTGTTCAACCTGCTTAGGTTTGCTGCCATTTTTCCTAAAAAAAAACAACAAAAACAACAACAAATACAAGCCTTTGGATTATGTATATAATGTAGAGCCTGTGCTTGTGACGATTAAGCTGATTGGTCAGTGGGTGTGGCCACTCGTGAGTCAACTTGGAAGACAGTCGATGGTTGATGGGCAATGCACCGTTTGGCATTTGCCAGAGGCAGCTGAGGATGCTCAAGGCCTCGTAGGGAGTGGGGGCTGTATTGACTCTGGTTTCTCTTCAATACGTATAAGCCTTTCGCCTTTTACTAAAGACTTCCGTGGAGAGGAACACTTATGAGTTCAGAGTATTTTTGGAGAGGCTCTGCTATTTGGCGGAGCCCAGTATGACTGTCTAACATAAAAGCAATCCGGGCTGGAATCTGATAGATAAATTCTATGTCAACGCTCTGTTCAACATGCTAAGGTTTGCTGCCATTTTTCTTAAAAACCAACAACAACAACAACAAATACAAGCCTTTGGATTATGTATATAATGTAGAGCCTGTGCTCGTGACGATTGAGCTGATTGGTCAGTGGGTGGGGCCACTCGTGAGTCAACTTGGAAGACAGACAGTCGATGGTTGATGGGCAATGCACCGTTTGGCTGTTGCCAGAGGCAGCTGAGGATGCTCAAGGCCTCGTAGGGAGTGGGGGCTGTATTGACTCTGGTTTCTCTTCAATACGTATAAGCCTTTCGCCTTTTACTAAAGACTTCCGTGGAGAGGAACACTTATGAGTTCAGAGTATTTTTGGAGAGGCTCTGCTATTTGGCAGAGCCCAGTATGACTGTGTAATATAAAACCAATCCGGGCTGGTTTCTGATAGATAAATCCTATGTCAACGCTCTGTTCAACCTGCTTAGGTTTGCTGCCATTATTCCTAAAAAAAAACAACAACAACAACAAATACAAGCCTTTGGATTATGTATATAATGTAGAGCCTGTGCTTGTGACGATTAAGCTGATTGGTCAGTGGGTGTGGCCACTCGTGAGTCAACTTGGAAGACAGTCGATGGTTGATGGGCAATGCACCGTTTGGCATTTGCCAGAGGCAGCTGAGGATGCTCAAGGCCTCGTAGGGAGTGGGGTCTGTATTGACTCTGGTTTCTCTTCAATACGTATAAGCCTTTCGCCTTTTACTAAAGACTTCCGTGGAGAGGAACACTTATGAGTTCAGAGTATTTTTGGAGAGGCTCTGCTATTTGGCGGAGCCCAGTATGACTGTCTAACATAAAAGCAATCCGGGCTGGAATCTGATAGATAAATTCTATGTCAACGCTCTGTTCAACATGCTAAGGTTTGCTGCCATTTTTCTTAAAAACCAACAACAACAACAACAAATACAAGCCTTTGGATTATGTATATAATGTAGAGCCTGTGCTCGTGACGATTGAGCTGATTGGTCAGTGGGTGGGGCCACTCGTGAGTCAACTTGGAAGACAGACAGTCGATGGTTGATGGGCAATGCACCGTTTGGCATTTGCCAGAGGCAGCTGAGGATGCTCAAGGCCTCGTAGGGAGTGGGGGCTGTATTGACTCTGGTTTCTCTTCAATACGTATAAGCCTTTCGCCTTTTACTAAAGACTTCCGTGGAGAGGAACACTTATGAGTTCAGAGTATTTTTGGAGAGGCTCTGCTATTTGGCAGAGCCCAGTATGACTGTGTAATATAAAAGCAATCCGGGCTGGTATCTGATAGATAAATCCTATGTCAACGCTCTGTTCAACCTGCTTAGGTTTGCTGCCATTTTTCCTAAAAACCAACAACAACAACAACAACAACAACAACAACAACAACAACAACAACAACAACAACAACAACAACAAATACAAGCCTTTGGATTATGTATATAATGTAGAGCCTGTGCTTGTGACGATTGAGCTGATTGGTCAGTGGGTGGGGCCACTCGTGAGTCAACTTGGAAGACAGACAGTCGATGGTTGATGGGCAATGCACCGTTTGGCTGTTGCCAGAGGCAGCTGAGGATGCTCAAGGCCTCGTAGGGAGTGGGGGCTGTATTGACTCTGGTTTCTCTTCAATACGTATAAGCCTTTCGCCTTTTACTAAAGACTTCCGTGGAGAGGAACACTTATGAGTTCAGAGTATTTTTGGAGAGGCTCTGCTATTTGGCAGAGCCCAGTATGACTGTGTAATATAAAACCAATCCGGGCTGGTATCTGATAGATAAATCCTATGGCAACGCTCTGTTTAACATGCTAAGGTTTGCTGCCATTTTTCTTAAAAACCAACAACAACCACAAAAAATACAAGCTTTTACATTATGTATATAATGTAGAGCCTGTGCTTGTGACGATTGAGCTGATTGGTCAGTGGGTGGGGCCACTCGTGAGTCAACTTGGAAGACAGACAGTCGATGGTTGATGGGCAATGCACCGTTTGGCTGTTGCCAGAGGCAGCTGAGGATGCTCAAGGCCTCGTAGGGAGTGGGGGCTGTATTGACTCTGGTTTCTCTTCAATACGTATAAGCCTTTCGCCTTTTACTAAAGACTTCCGTGGAGAGGAACACTTATGAGTTCAGAGTATTTTTGGAGAGGCTCTGCTATTTGGCAGAGTCCAGTATGACTGTGTAATATAAAAGCAATCCGGGCTGGTATCTGATAGATAAATCCTATGTCAATGCTCTGTTCAACCTTCTTAGGTTTGCTGCCATTTTTCCTAAAAAACAACAACAACAACAACAACAACAACAACAACAACAACAACAAATACAAGCCTTTGGATTATGTATATAATGTAGAGCCTGTGCTTGTGACGATTAAGCTGATTGGTCAGTGGGTGTGGCCACTCGTGAGTCAACTTGGAAGACAGTCGATGGTTGATGGGCAATGCACCGTTTGGCATTTGCCAGAGGCAGCTGAGGATGCTCAAGGCCTCGTAGGGAGTGGGGGCTGTATTGACTCTGGTTTCTCTTCAATATGTATAAGCCTTTCGCCTTTTACTAAAGACTTCCGTGGAGAGGAACACTTATGAGTTCAGAGTATTTTTGGAGAGGCTCTGCTATTTGGCGGAGCCCAGTATGACTGTGTAATATAAAAGCAATCCGGGCTGGTATCTGATAGATAAATCCTATGTCAACGCTCTGTTCAACCTGCTTAGGTTTGCTGCCATTTTTCCTAAAAAACAACAACAACAACAACAACAACAAATACAAGCCTTTGGATTATGTATATAATGTAGAGCCTGTGCTTGTGACGATTAAGCTGATTGGTCAGTGGGTGTGGCCACTCGTGAGTCAACTTGGAAGACAGTCGATGGTTGATGGGCAATGCACCGTTTGGCATTTGCCAGAGGCAGCTGAGGATGCTCAAGGCCTCGTAGGGAGTGGGGGCTGTATTGACTCTGGTTTCTCTTCAATACGTATAAGCCTTTCGCCTTTTACTAAAGACTTCCGTGGAGAGGAACACTTATGAGTTCAGAGTATTTTTGGAGAGGCTCTGCTATTTGGCGGAGCCCAGTATGACTGTCTAACATAAAAGCAATCCGGGCTGGAATCTGATAGATAAATTCTATGTCAACGCTCTGTTCAACATGCTAAGGTTTGCTGCTATTTTTCTTAAAAACCAACAACAACAACAACAAATACAAGCCTTTGGATTATGTATATAATGTAGAGCCTGTGCTCGTGACGATTGAGCTGATTGGTCAGTGGGTGGGGCCACTCGTGAGTCAACTTGGAAGACAGACAGTCGATGGTTGATGGGCAATGCACCGTTTGGCATTTGCCAGAGGCAGCTGAGGATGCTCAAGGCCTCGTAGGGAGTGGGGGCTGTATTGACTCTGGTTTCTCTTCAATACGTATAAGCCTTTCGCCTTTTACTAAAGACTTCCGTGGAGAGGAACACTTATGAGTTCAGAGTATTTTTGGAGAGGCTCTGCTATTTGGCAGAGCCCAGTATGACTGTGTAATATAAAAGCAATCCGGGCTGGTATCTGATAGATAAATCCTATGTCAACGCTCTGTTCAACCTGCTTAGGTTTGCTGCCATTTTTCCTAAAAACCAACAACAACAACAACAACAACAAATACAAGCCTTTGGATTATGTATATAATGTAGAGCCTGTGCTTGTGACGATTGAGCTGATTGGTCAGTGGGTGGGGCCACTCGTGAGTCAACTTGGAAGACAGACAGTCGATGGTTGATGGGCAATGCACCGTTTGGCTGTTGCCAGAGGCAGCTGAGGATGCTCAAGGCCTCGTAGGGAGTGGGGGCTGTATTGACTCTGGTTTCTCTTCAATACGTATAAGCCTTTCGCCTTTTACTAAAGACTTCCGTGGAGAGGAACACTTATGAGTTCAGAGTATTTTTGGAGAGGCTCTGCTATTTGGCAGAGCCCAGTATGACTGTGTAATATAAAACCAATCCGGGCTGGTATCTGATAGATAAATCCTATGGCAACGCTCTGTTTAACATGCTATGGTTTGCTGCCATTTTTCTTAAAAACCAACAACAACCACAAAAAATACAAGCTTTTACATTATGTATATAATGTAGAGCCTGTGCTTGTGACGATTGAGCTGATTGGTCAGTGGGTGGGGCCACTCGTGAGTCAACTTGGAAGACAGACAGTCGATGGTTGATGGGCAATGCACCGTTTGGCTGTTGCCAGAGGCAGCTGAGGATGCTCAAGGCCTCGTAGGGAGTGGGGGCTGTATTGACTCTGGTTTCTCTTCAATACGTATAAGCCTTTCGCCTTTTACTAAAGACTTCCGTGGAGAGGAACATTTATGAGTTCAGAGTATTTTTGGAGAGGCTCTGCTATTTGGCAGAGTCCAGTATGACTGTGTAATATAAAAGCAATCCGGGCTGGTATCTGATAGATAAATCCTATGTCAATGCTCTGTTCAACCTTCTTAGGTTTGCTGCCATTTTTCCTAAAAAACAACAACAACAACAACAACAACAACAACAACAAATACAAGCCTTTGGATTATGTATATAATGTAGAGCCTGTGCTTGTGACGATTAAGCTGATTGGTCAGTGGGTGTGGCCACTCGTGAGTCAACTTGGAAGACAGTCGATGGTTGATGGGCAATGCACCGTTTGGCATTTGCCAGAGGCAGCTGAGGATGCTCAAGGCCTCGTAGGGAGTGGGGGCTGTATTGACTCTGGTTTCTCTTCAATACGTATAAGCCTTTCGCCTTTTACTAAAGACTTCCGTGGAGAGGAACACTTATGAGTTCAGAGTATTTTTGGAGAGGCTCTGCTATTTGGCGGAGCCCAGTATGACTGTCTAACATAAAAGCAATCCGGGCTGGAATCTGATAGATAAATTCTATGTCAACGCTCTGTTCAACATGCTAAGGTTTGCTGCCATTTTTCTTAAAAACCAACAACAACAACAACAAATACAAGCCTTTGGATTATGTATATAATGTAGAGCCTGTGCTCGTGACGATTGAGCTGATTGGTCAGTGGGTGGGGCCACTCGTGAGTCAACTTGGAAGACAGACAGTCGATGGTTGATGGGCAATGCACCGTTTGGCATTTGCCAGAGGCAGCTGAGGATGCTCAAGGCCTCGTAGGGAGTGGGGGCTGTATTGACTCTGGTTTCTCTTCAATACGTATAAGCCTTTCGCCTTTTACTAAAGACTTCCGTGGAGAGGAACACTTATGAGTTCAGAGTATTTTTGGAGAGGCTCTGCTATTTGGCAGAGCCCAGTATGACTGTGTAATATAAAAGCAATCCGGGCTGGTATCTGATAGATAAATCCTATGTCAACGCTCTGTTCAACCTGCTTAGGTTTGCTGCCATTTTTCCTAAAAACCAACAACAACAACAACAACAACAACAACAACAACAACAACAACAACAACAACAACAACAACAACAAATACAAGCCTTTGGATTATGTATATAATGTAGAGCCTGTGCTTGTGACGATTGAGCTGATTGGTCAGTGGGTGGGGCCACTCGTGAGTCAACTTGGAAGACAGACAGTCGATGGTTGATGGGCAATGCACCGTTTGGCTGTTGCCAGAGGCAGCTGAGGATGCTCAAGGCCTCGTAGGGAGTGGGGGCTGTATTGACTCTGGTTTCTCTTCAATACGTATAAGCCTTTCGCCTTTTACTAAAGACTTCCGTGGAGAGGAACACTTATGAGTTCAGAGTATTTTTGGAGAGGCTCTGCTATTTGGCAGAGCCCAGTATGACTGTGTAATATAAAACCAATCCGGGCTGGTATCTGATAGATAAATCCTATGGCAACGCTCTGTTTAACATGCTAAGGTTTGCTGCCATTTTTCTTAAAAACCAACAACAACCACAAAAAATACAAGCTTTTACATTATGTATATAATGTAGAGCCTGTGCTTGTGACGATTGAGCTGATTGGTCAGTGGGTGGGGCCACTCGTGAGTCAACTTGGAAGACAGACAGTCGATGGTTGATGGGCAATGCACCGTTTGGCTGTTGCCAGAGGCAGCTGAGGATGCTCAAGGCCTCGTAGGGAGTGGGGGCTGTATTGACTCTGGTTTCTCTTCAATACGTATAAGCCTTTCGCCTTTTACTAAAGACTTCCGTGGAGAGGAACACTTATGAGTTCAGAGTATTTTTGGAGAGGCTCTGCTATTTGGCAGAGTCCAGTATGACTGTGTAATATAAAAGCAATCCGGGCTGGTATCTGATAGATAAATCCTATGTCAATGCTCTGTTCAACCTTCTTAGGTTTGCTGCCATTTTTCCTAAAAAACAACAACAACAACAACAACAACAACAACAACAACAACAACAACAAATACAAGCCTTTGGATTATGTATATAATGTAGAGCCTGTGCTTGTGACGATTAAGCTGATTGGTCAGTGGGTGTGGCCACTCGTGAGTCAACTTGGAAGACAGTCGATGGTTGATGGGCAATGCACCGTTTGGCATTTGCCAGAGGCAGCTGAGGATGCTCAAGGCCTCGTAGGGAGTGGGGGCTGTATTGACTCTGGTTTCTCTTCAATATGTATAAGCCTTTCGCCTTTTACTAAAGACTTCCGTGGAGAGGAACACTTATGAGTTCAGAGTATTTTTGGAGAGGCTCTGCTATTTGGCGGAGCCCAGTATGACTGTGTAATATAAAAGCAATCCGGGCTGGTATCTGATAGATAAATCCTATGTCAACGCTCTGTTCAACCTGCTTAGGTTTGCTGCCATTTTTCCTAAAAAACAACAACAACAACAACAACAACAAATACAAGCCTTTGGATTATGTATATAATGTAGAGCCTGTGCTTGTGACGATTAAGCTGATTGGTCAGTGGGTGTGGCCACTCGTGAGTCAACTTGGAAGACAGTCGATGGTTGATGGGCAATGCACCGTTTGGCATTTGCCAGAGGCAGCTGAGGATGCTCAAGGCCTCGTAGGGAGTGGGGGCTGTATTGACTCTGGTTTCTCTTCAATACGTATAAGCCTTTCGCCTTTTACTAAAGACTTCCGTGGAGAGGAACACTTATGAGTTCAGAGTATTTTTGGAGAGGCTCTGCTATTTGGCGGAGCCCAGTATGACTGTCTAACATAAAAGCAATCCGGGCTGGAATCTGATAGATAAATTCTATGTCAACGCTCTGTTCAACATGCTAAGGTTTGCTGCTATTTTTCTTAAAAACCAACAACAACAACAACAAATACAAGCCTTTGGATTATGTATATAATGTAGAGCCTGTGCTCGTGACGATTGAGCTGATTGGTCAGTGGGTGGGGCCACTCGTGAGTCAACTTGGAAGACAGACAGTCGATGGTTGATGGGCAATGCACCGTTTGGCATTTGCCAGAGGCAGCTGAGGATGCTCAAGGCCTCGTAGGGAGTGGGGGCTGTATTGACTCTGGTTTCTCTTCAATACGTATAAGCCTTTCGCCTTTTACTAAAGACTTCCGTGGAGAGGAACACTTATGAGTTCAGAGTATTTTTGGAGAGGCTCTGCTATTTGGCAGAGCCCAGTATGACTGTGTAATATAAAAGCAATCCGGGCTGGTATCTGATAGATAAATCCTATGTCAACGCTCTGTTCAACCTGCTTAGGTTTGCTGCCATTTTTCCTAAAAACCAACAACAACAACAACAACAACAAATACAAGCCTTTGGATTATGTATATAATGTAGAGCCTGTGCTTGTGACGATTGAGCTGATTGGTCAGTGGGTGGGGCCACTCGTGAGTCAACTTGGAAGACAGACAGTCGATGGTTGATGGGCAATGCACCGTTTGGCTGTTGCCAGAGGCAGCTGAGGATGCTCAAGGCCTCGTAGGGAGTGGGGGCTGTATTGACTCTGGTTTCTCTTCAATACGTATAAGCCTTTCGCCTTTTACTAAAGACTTCCGTGGAGAGGAACACTTATGAGTTCAGAGTATTTTTGGAGAGGCTCTGCTATTTGGCAGAGCCCAGTATGACTGTGTAATATAAAACCAATCCGGGCTGGTATCTGATAGATAAATCCTATGGCAACGCTCTGTTTAACATGCTATGGTTTGCTGCCATTTTTCTTAAAAACCAACAACAACCACAAAAAATACAAGCTTTTACATTATGTATATAATGTAGAGCCTGTGCTTGTGACGATTGAGCTGATTGGTCAGTGGGTGGGGCCACTCGTGAGTCAACTTGGAAGACAGACAGTCGATGGTTGATGGGCAATGCACCGTTTGGCTGTTGCCAGAGGCAGCTGAGGATGCTCAAGGCCTCGTAGGGAGTGGGGGCTGTATTGACTCTGGTTTCTCTTCAATACGTATAAGCCTTTCGCCTTTTACTAAAGACTTCCGTGGAGAGGAACATTTATGAGTTCAGAGTATTTTTGGAGAGGCTCTGCTATTTGGCAGAGTCCAGTATGACTGTGTAATATAAAAGCAATCCGGGCTGGTATCTGATAGATAAATCCTATGTCAATGCTCTGTTCAACCTTCTTAGGTTTGCTGCCATTTTTCCTAAAAAACAACAACAACAACAACAACAACAACAACAACAAATACAAGCCTTTGGATTATGTATATAATGTAGAGCCTGTGCTTGTGACGATTAAGCTGATTGGTCAGTGGGTGTGGCCACTCGTGAGTCAACTTGGAAGACAGTCGATGGTTGATGGGCAATGCACCGTTTGGCATTTGCCAGAGGCAGCTGAGGATGCTCAAGGCCTCGTAGGGAGTGGGGGCTGTATTGACTCTGGTTTCTCTTCAATACGTATAAGCCTTTCGCCTTTTACTAAAGACTTCCGTGGAGAGGAACACTTATGAGTTCAGAGTATTTTTGGAGAGGCTCTGCTATTTGGCGGAGCCCAGTATGACTGTGTAATATAAAAGCAATCCGGGCTGGTATCTGATAGATAAATCCTATGTCAACGCTCTGTTCAACCTGCTTAGGTTTGCTGCCATTTTTCCTAAAAAAAAACAACAACAACAACAACAAATACAAGCCTTTGGATTATGTATATAATGTAGAGCCTGTGCTCGTGACGATTGAGCTGATTGGTCAGTGGGTGTGGCCACTCGTGAGTCAACTTGGAAGACAGTCGATGGTTGATGGGCAATGCACCGTTTGGCATTTGCCAGAGGCAGCTGAGGATGCTCAAGGCCTCGTAGGGAGTGGGGGCTGTATTGACTCTGGTTTCTCTTCAATACGTATAAGCCTTTCGCCTTTTACTAAAGACTTCCGTGGAGAGGAACACTTATGAGTTCAGAGTATTTTTGGAGAGGCTCTGCTATTTGGCAGAGCCCAGTATGACTGTGTAATATAAAAGCAATCCGGGCTGGTATCTGATAGATAAATCCTATGTCAACGCTCTGTTCAACCTGCTTAGGTTTGCTGCCATTTTTCCTAAAAACCAACAACAACAACAACAACAACAAATACAAGCCTTTGGATTATGTATATAATGTAGAGCCTGTGCTTGTGACGATTGAGCTGATTGGTCAGTGGGTGGGGCCACTCGTGAGTCAACTTGGAAGACAGACAGTCGATGGTTGATGGGCAATGCACCGTTTGGCTGTTGCCAGAGGCAGCTGAGGATGCTCAAGGCCTCGTAGGGAGTGGGGGCTGTATTGACTCTGGTTTCTCTTCAATACGTATAAGCCTTTCGCCTTTTACTAAAGACTTCCGTGGAGAGGAACACTTATGAGTTCAGAGTATTTTTGGAGAGGCTCTGCTATTTGGCAGAGCCCAGTATGACTGTGTAATATAAAACCAATCCGGGCTGGTATCTGATAGATAAATCCTATGGCAACGCTCTGTTTAACATGCTATGGTTTGCTGCCATTTTTCTTAAAAACCAACAACAACCACAAAAAATACAAGCTTTTACATTATGTATATAATGTAGAGCCTGTGCTTGTGACGATTGAGCTGATTGGTCAGTGGGTGGGGCCACTCGTGAGTCAACTTGGAAGACAGACAGTCGATGGTTGATGGGCAATGCACCGTTTGGCTGTTGCCAGAGGCAGCTGAGGATGCTCAAGGCCTCGTAGGGAGTGGGGGCTGTATTGACTCTGGTTTCTCTTCAATACGTATAAGCCTTTCGCCTTTTACTAAAGACTTCCGTGGAGAGGAACATTTATGAGTTCAGAGTATTTTTGGAGAGGCTCTGCTATTTGGCAGAGTCCAGTATGACTGTGTAATATAAAAGCAATCCGGGCTGGTATCTGATAGATAAATCCTATGTCAACGCTCTGTTCAACCTGCTTAGGTTTGCTGCCATTTTTCCTAAAAAAAAACAACAAAAACAACAACAAATACAAGCCTTTGGATTATGTATATAATGTAGAGCCTGTGCTTGTGACGATTAAGCTGATTGGTCAGTGGGTGTGGCCACTCGTGAGTCAACTTGGAAGACAGTCGATGGTTGATGGGCAATGCACCGTTTGGCATTTGCCAGAGGCAGCTGAGGATGCTCAAGGCCTCGTAGGGAGTGGGGGCTGTATTGACTCTGGTTTCTCTTCAATACGTATAAGCCTTTCGCCTTTTACTAAAGACTTCCGTGGAGAGGAACACTTATGAGTTCAGAGTATTTTTGGAGAGGCTCTGCTATTTGGCGGAGCCCAGTATGACTGTCTAACATAAAAGCAATCCGGGCTGGAATCTGATAGATAAATTCTATGTCAACGCTCTGTTCAACATGCTAAGGTTTGCTGCCATTTTTCTTAAAAACCAACAACAACAACAACAAATACAAGCCTTTGGATTATGTATATAATGTAGAGCCTGTGCTCGTGACGATTGAGCTGATTGGTCAGTGGGTGGGGCCACTCGTGAGTCAACTTGGAAGACAGACAGTCGATGGTTGATGGGCAATGCACCGTTTGGCATTTGCCAGAGGCAGCTGAGGATGCTCAAGGCCTCGTAGGGAGTGGGGGCTGTATTGACTCTGGTTTCTCTTCAATACGTATAAGCCTTTCGCCTTTTACTAAAGACTTCCGTGGAGAGGAACACTTATGAGTTCAGAGTATTTTTGGAGAGGCTCTGCTATTTGGCAGAGCCCAGTATGACTGTGTAATATAAAAGCAATCCGGGCTGGTATCTGATAGATAAATCCTATGTCAACGCTCTGTTCAACCTGCTTAGGTTTGCTGCCATTTTTCCTAAAAACCAACAACAACAACAACAACAACAACAACAACAACAACAACAACAACAACAACAACAACAAATACAAGCCTTTGGATTATGTATATAATGTAGAGCCTGTGCTTGTGACGATTGAGCTGATTGGTCAGTGGGTGGGGCCACTCGTGAGTCAACTTGGAAGACAGACAGTCGATGGTTGATGGGCAATGCACCGTTTGGCTGTTGCCAGAGGCAGCTGAGGATGCTCAAGGCCTCGTAGGGAGTGGGGGCTGTATTGACTCTGGTTTCTCTTCAATACGTATAAGCCTTTCGCCTTTTACTAAAGACTTCCGTGGAGAGGAACACTTATGAGTTCAGAGTATTTTTGGAGAGGCTCTGCTATTTGGCAGAGCCCAGTATGACTGTGTAATATAAAACCAATCCGGGCTGGTATCTGATAGATAAATCCTATGGCAACGCTCTGTTTAACATGCTATGGTTTGCTGCCATTTTTCTTAAAAACCAACAACAACCACAAAAAATACAAGCTTTTACATTATGTATATAATGTAGAGCCTGTGCTTGTGACGATTGAGCTGATTGGTCAGTGGGTGGGGCCACTCGTGAGTCAACTTGGAAGACAGACAGTCGATGGTTGATGGGCAATGCACCGTTTGGCTGTTGCCAGAGGCAGCTGAGGATGCTCAAGGCCTCGTAGGGAGTGGGGGCTGTATTGACTCTGGTTTCTCTTCAATACGTATAAGCCTTTCGCCTTTTACTAAAGACTTCCGTGGAGAGGAACATTTATGAGTTCAGAGTATTTTTGGAGAGGCTCTGCTATTTGGCAGAGTCCAGTATGACTGTGTAATATAAAAGCAATCCGGGCTGGTATCTGATAGATAAATCCTATGTCAATGCTCTGTTCAACCTTCTTAGGTTTGCTGCCATTTTTCCTAAAAAACAACAACAACAACAACAACAACAACAAATACAAGCCTTTGGATTATGTATATAATGTAGAGCCTGTGCTTGTGACGATTGAGCTGATTGGTCAGTGGGTGGGGCCACTCGTGAGTCAACTTGGAAGACAGACAGTCGATGGTTGATGGGCAATGCATCGTTTGGCTGTTGCCAGAGGCAGCTGAGGATGCTCAAGGCCTCGTAGGGAGTGGGGGCTGTATTGACTCTGGTTTCTCTTCAATACATATAAGCCTTTCGCCTTTTACTAAAGACTTCCGTGGAGAGGAGCACTTATGAGTTCAGAGTATTTTTGGAGAGGCTCTGCTATTTGGCAGAGCCCAGTATGACTGTGTAATATAAAACCAATCCGGGCTGGTATCTGATAGATAAATCCTATGGCAACGCTCTGTTTAACATGCTAAGGTTTGCTGCCATTTTTCTTAAAAACCAACAACAACCACAAAAAATACAAGCTTTTACATTATGTATATAATGTAGAGCCTGTGCTTGTGACGATTGAGCTGATTGGTCAGTGGGTGGGGCCACTCGTGAGTCAACTTGGAAGACAGACAGTCGATGGTTGATGGGCAATGCACCGTTTGGCATTTGCCAGAGGCAGCTGAGGATGCTCAAGGCCTCGTAGGGAGTGGGGGCTGTATTGACTCTGGTTTCTCTTCAATACGTATAAGCCTTTCGCCTTTTACTAAAGACTTCCGTGGAGAGGAACACTTATGAGTTCAGAGTATTTTTGGAGAGGCTCTGCTATTTGGCGGAGCCCAGTATGACTGTCTAACATAAAAGCAATCCGGGCTGGAATCTGATAGATAAATTCTATGTCAACGCTCTGTTCAACATGCTAAGGTTTGCTGCCATTTTTCTTAAAAACCAACAACAACAACAACAACAACAACAACAACAACAACAACAACAACAACAACAACAACAAATACAAGCCTTTGGATTATGTATATAATGTAGAGCCTGTGCTTGTGACGATTGAGCTGATTGGTCAGTGGGTGGGGCCACTCGTGAGTCAACTTGGAAGACAGACAGTCGATGGTTGATGGGCAATGCACCGTTTGGCTGTTGCCAGAGGCAGCTGAGGATGCTCAAGGCCTCGTAGGGAGTGGGGGCTGTATTGACTCTGGTTTCTCTTCAATTCGTATAAGCCTTTCGCCTTTTACTAAAGACTTCCGTGGAGAGGAACACTTATGAGTTCAGAGTATTTTTGGAGAGGCTCTGCTATTTGGCAGAGCCCAGTATGACTGTGTAATATAAAACCAATCCGGGCTGGTATCTGATAGATAAATCCTATGGCAACGCTCTGTTTAACATGCTAAGGTTTGCTGCCATTTTTCTTAAAAACCAACAACAACCACAAAAAATACAAGCTTTTACATTATGTATATAATGTAGAGCCTGTGCTTGTGACGATTGAGCTGATTGGTCAGTGGGTGGGGCCACTCGTGAGTCAACTTGGAAGACAGACAGTCGATGGTTGATGGGCAATGCACCGTTTGGCTGTTGCCAGAGGCAGCTGAGGATGCTCAAGGCCTCGTAGGGAGTGGGGGCTGTATTGACTCTGGTTTCTCTTCAATACGTATAAGCCTTTCGCCTTTTACTAAAGACTTCCGTGGAGAGGAACACTTATGAGTTCAGAGTATTTTTGGAGAGGCTCTGCTATTTGGCAGAGCCCAGTATGACTGTGTAATATAAAAGCAATCCGGGCTGGTATCTGATAGATAAATCCTATGTCAACGCTCTGTTCAACCTGCTTAGGTTTGCTGCCATTTTTCCTAAAAACCAACAACAACAACAACAACAACAACAACAAATACAAGCCTTTGGATTATGTATATAATGTAGAGCCTGTGCTTGTGACGATTGAGCTGATTGGTCAGTGGGTGGGGCCACTCGTGAGTCAACTTGGAAGACAGACAGTCGATGGTTGATGGGCAATGCATCGTTTGGCTGTTGCCAGAGGCAGCTGAGGATGCTCAAGGCCTCGTAGGGAGTGGGGGCTGTATTGACTCTGGTTTCTCTTCAATACATATAAGCCTTTCGCCTTTTACTAAAGACTTCCGTGGAGAGGAGCACTTATGAGTTCAGAGTATTTTTGGAGAGGCTCTGCTATTTGGCAGAGCCCAGTATGACTGTGTAATATAAAACCAATCCGGGCTGGTATCTGATAGATAAATCCTATGGCAACGCTCTGTTTAACATGCTAAGGTTTGCTGCCATTTTTCTTAAAAACCAACAACAACCACAAAAAATACAAGCTTTTACATTATGTATATAATGTAGAGCCTGTGCTTGTGACGATTGAGCTGATTGGTCAGTGGGTGGGGCCACTCGTGAGTCAACTTGGAAGACAGACAGTCGATGGTTGATGGGCAATGCACCGTTTGGCTGTTGCCAGAGGCAGCTGAGGATGCTCAAGGCCTCGTAGGGAGTGGGGGCTGTATTGACTCTGGTTTCTCTTCAATACGTATAAGCCTTTCGCCTTTTACTAAAGACTTCCGTGGAGAGGAACACTTATGAGTTCAGAGTATTTTTGGAGAGGCTCTGCTATTTGGCAGAGCCCAGTATGACTGTGTAATATAAAACCAATCCGGGCTGGTATCTGATAGATAAATCCTATGGCAACGCTCTGTTTAACATGCTAAGGTTTGCTGCCATTTTTCTTAAAAACCAACAACAACCACAAAAAATACAAGCTTTTACATTATGTATATAATGTAGAGCCTGTGCTTGTGACGATTGAGCTGATTGGTCAGTGGGTGGGGCCACTCGTGAGTCAACTTGGAAGACAGACAGTCGATGGTTGATGGGCAATGCACCGTTTGGCTGTTGCCAGAGGCAGCTGAGGATGCTCAAGGCCTCGTAGGGAGTGGGGGCTGTATTGACTCTGGTTTCTCTTCAATACGTATAAGCCTTTCGCCTTTTACTAAAGACTTCCGTGGAGAGGAACACTTATGAGTTCAGAGTATTTTTGGAGAGGCTCTGCTATTTGGCAGAGTCCAGTATGACTGTGTAATATAAAAGCAATCCGGGCTGGTATCTGATAGATAAATCCTATGTCAATGCTCTGTTCAACCTTCTTAGGTTTGCTGCCATTTTTCCTAAAAAACAACAACAACAACAACAACAACAACAACAACAACAACAACAACAACAACAACAACAACAACAACAAATACAAGCCTTTGGATTATGTATATAATGTAGAGCCTGTGCTTGTGACGATTAAGCTGATTGGTCAGTGGGTGTGGCCACTCGTGAGTCAACTTGGAAGACAGTCGATTGTTGATGGGCAATGCACCGTTTGGCATTTGCCAGAGGCAGCTGAGGATGCTCAAGGCCTCGTAGGGAGTGGGGGCTGTATTGACTCTGGTTTCTCTTCAATACGTATAAGCCTTTCGCCTTTTACTAAAGACTTCCGTGGAGAGGAACACTTATGAGTTCAGAGTATTTTTGGAGAGGCTCTGCTATTTGGCGGAGCCCAGTATGACTGTCTAACATAAAAGCAATCCGGGCTGGAATCTGATAGATAAATTCTATGTCAACGCTCTGTTCAACATGCTAAGGTTTGCTGCCATTTTTCTTAAAAACCAACAACAACAACAACAACAAATACAAGCCTTTGGATTATGTATATAATGTAGAGCCTGTGCTCGTGACGATTGAGCTGATTGGTCAGTGGGTGGGGCCACTCGTGAGTCAACTTGGAAGACAGACAGTCGATGGTTGATGGGCAATGCACCGTTTGGCATTTGCCAGAGGCAGCTGAGGATGCTCAAGGCCTCGTAGGGAGTGGGGGCTGTATTGACTCTGGTTTCTCTTCAATACGTATAAGCCTTTCGCCTTTTACTAAAGACTTCCGTGGAGAGGAACACTTATGAGTTCAGAGTATTTTTGGAGAGGCTCTGCTATTTGGCAGAGCCCAGTATGACTGTGTAATATAAAAGCAATCCGGGCTGGTATCTGATAGATAAATCCTATGTCAACGCTCTGTTCAACCTGCTTAGGTTTGCTGCCATTTTTCCTAAAAACCAACAACAACAACAACAACAACAACAACAAATACAAGCCTTTGGATTATGTATATAATGTAGAGCCTGTGCTTGTGACGATTGAGCTGATTGGTCAGTGGGTGGGGCCACTCGTGAGTCAACTTGGAAGACAGACAGTCGATGGTTGATGGGCAATGCACCGTTTGGCTGTTGCCAGAGGCAGCTGAGGATGCTCAAGGCCTCGTAGGGAGTGGGGGCTGTATTGACTCTGGTTTCTCTTCAATACGTATAAGCCTTTCGCCTTTTACTAAAGACTTCCGTGGAGAGGAACACTTATGAGTTCAGAGTATTTTTGGAGAGGCTCTGCTATTTGGCAGAGCCCAGTATGACTGTGTAATATAAAAGCAATCCGGGCTGGTATCTGATAGATAAATCCTATGTCAACGCTCTGTTCAACCTGCTTAGGTTTGCTGCCATTTTTCCTAAAAACCAACAACAACAACAACAACAACAACAACAACAACAACAACAACAAATACAAGCCTTTGGATTATGTATATAATGTAGAGCCTGTGCTTGTGACGATTGAGCTGATTGGTCAGTGGGTGGGGCCACTCGTGAGTCAACTTGGAAGACAGACAGTCGATGGTTGATGGGCAATGCACCGTTTGGCTGTTGCCAGAGGCAGCTGAGGATGCTCAAGGCCTCGTAGGGAGTGGGGGCTGTATTGACTCTGGTTTCTCTTCAATACGTATAAGCCTTTCGCCTTTTACTAAAGACTTCCGTGGAGAGGAACACTTATGAGTTCAGAGTATTTTTGGAGAGGCTCTGCTATTTGGCAGAGCCCAGTATGACTGTGTAATATAAAAGCAATCCGGGCTGGTATCTGATAGATAAATCCTATGGCAACGCTCTGTTTAACATGCTAAGGTTTGCTGCCATTTTTCTTAAAAACCAACAACAACCACAAAAAATACAAGCTTTTACATTATGTATATAATGTAGAGCCTGTGCTTGTGACGATTGAGCTGATTGGTCAGTGGGTGGGGCCACTCGTGAGTCAACTTGGAAGACAGACAGTCGATGGTTGATGGGCAATGCACCGTTTGGCTGTTGCCAGAGGCAGCTGAGGATGCTCAAGGCCTCGTAGGGAGTGGGGGCTGTATTGACTCTGGTTTCTCTTCAATACGTATAAGCCTTTCGCCTTTTACTAAAGACTTCCGTGGAGAGGAACACTTATGAGTTCAGAGTATTTTTGGAGAGGCTCTGCTATTTGGCAGAGCCCAGTATGACTGTGTAATATAAAACCAATCCGGGCTGGTATCTGATAGATAAATCCTATGGCAACGCTCTGTTTAACA
This sequence comes from Notolepis coatsorum, assembly GCF_963971535.1. Classification (NCBI taxonomy): domain Eukaryota; kingdom Metazoa; phylum Chordata; class Actinopteri; order Aulopiformes; family Paralepididae; genus Notolepis; species Notolepis coatsorum. The sequence continues at coordinate 103,255,731 of NC_140179.1, forward strand.
TGCTAAGGTTTGCTGCCATTTTTCTTAAAAACCAACAACAACCACAAAAAATACAAGCTTTTACATTATGTATATAATGTAGAGCCTGTGCTTGTGACGATTGAGCTGATTGGTCAGTGGGTGGGGCCACTCGTGAGTCAACTTGGAAGACAGACAGTCGATGGTTGATGGGCAATGCACCGTTTGGCTGTTGCCAGAGGCAGCTGAGGATACTCAAGGCCTCGTAGGGAGTGGGGGCTGTATTGACTCTGGTTTCTCTTCAATACGTATAAGCCTTTCGCCTTTTACTAAAGACTTCCGTGGAGAGGAACACTTATGAGTTCAGAGTATTTTTGGAGAGGCTCTGCTATTTGGCAGAGTCCAGTATGACTGTGTAATATAAAAGCAATCCGGGCTGGTATCTGATAGATAAATCCTATGTCAACGCTCTGTTCAACCTGCTTAGGTTTGCTGCCATTTTTCCTAAAAACCAACAACAACAACAACAACAAATACAAGCCTTTGGATTATGTATATAATGTAGAGCCTGTGCTTGTGACGATTGAGCTGATTGGTCAGTGGGTGGGGCCACTCGTGAGTCAACTTGGAAGACAGACAGTCGATGGTTGATGGGCAATGCACCGTTTGGCTGTTGCCAGAGGCAGCTGAGGATGCTCAAGGCCTCGTAGTGAGTGGGGGCTGTATTGACTCTGGTTTCTCTTCAATACGTATAAGCCTTTCGCCTTTTACTAAAGACTTCCGTGGAGAGGAACACTTATGAGTTCAGAGTATTTTTGGAGAGGCTCTGCTATTTGGCGGAGCCCAGTATGACTGTCTAACATAAAAGCAATCCGGGCTGGAATCTGATAGATAAATTCTATGTCAACGCTCTGTTCAACATGCTAAGGTTTGCTGCCATTTTTCTTAAAAACCAACAACAACAACAACAACAACAACAACAACAACAAATACAAGCCTTTGGATTATGTATATAATGTAGAGCCTGTGCTTGTGACGATTGAGCTGATTGGTCAGTGGGTGGGGCCACTCGTGAGTCAACTTGGAAGACAGACAGTCGATGGTTGATGGGCAATGCACCGTTTGGCTGTTGCCAGAGGCAGCTGAGGATGCTCAAGGCCTCGTAGGGAGTGGGGGCTGTATTGACTCTGGTTTCTCTTCAATTCGTATAAGCCTTTCGCCTTTTACTAAAGACTTCCGTGGAGAGGAACACTTATGAGTTCAGAGTATTTTTGGAGAGGCTCTGCTATTTGGCAGAGCCCAGTATGACTGTGTAATATAAAACCAATCCGGGCTGGTATCTGATAGATAAATCCTATGGCAACGCTCTGTTTAACATGCTAAGGTTTGCTGCCATTTTTCTTAAAAACCAACAACAACCACAAAAAATACAAGCTTTTACATTATGTATATAATGTAGAGCCTGTGCTTGTGACGATTGAGCTGATTGGTCAGTGGGTGGGGCCACTCGTGAGTCAACTTGGAAGACAGACAGTCGATGGTTGATGGGCAATGCACCGTTTGGCTGTTGCCAGAGGCAGCTGAGGATGCTCAAGGCCTCGTAGGGAGTGGGGGCTGTATTGACTCTGGTTTCTCTTCAATACGTATAAGCCTTTCGCCTTTTACTAAAGACTTCCGTGGAGAGGAACACTTATGAGTTCAGAGTATTTTTGGAGAGGCTCTGCTATTTGGCAGAGTCCAGTATGACTGTGTAATATAAAAGCAATCCGGGCTGGTATCTGATAGATAAATCCTATGTCAATGCTCTGTTCAACCTTCTTAGGTTTGCTGCCATTTTTCCTAAAAAACAACAACAACAACAACAACAACAACAACAACAACAACAACAACAACAACAACAAATACAAGCCTTTGGATTATGTATATAATGTAGAGCCTGTGCTTGTGACGATTAAGCTGATTGGTCAGTGGGTGTGGCCACTCGTGAGTCAACTTGGAAGACAGTCGATTGTTGATGGGCAATGCACCGTTTGGCATTTGCCAGAGGCAGCTGAGGATGCTCAAGGCCTCGTAGGGAGTGGGGGCTGTATTGACTCTGGTTTCTCTTCAATACGTATAAGCCTTTCGCCTTTTACTAAAGACTTCCGTGGAGAGGAACACTTATGAGTTCAGAGTATTTTTGGAGAGGCTCTGCTATTTGGCGGAGCCCAGTATGACTGTCTAACATAAAAGCAATCCGGGCTGGAATCTGATAGATAAATTCTATGTCAACGCTCTGTTCAACATGCTAAGGTTTGCTGCCATTTTTCTTAAAAACCAACAACAACAACAACAACAACAAATACAAGCCTTTGGATTATGTATATAATGTAGAGCCTGTGCTCGTGACGATTGAGCTGATTGGTCAGTGGGTGGGGCCACTCGTGAGTCAACTTGGAAGACAGACAGTCGATGGTTGATGGGCAATGCACCGTTTGGCATTTGCCAGAGGCAGCTGAGGATGCTCAAGGCCTCGTAGGGAGTGGGGGCTGTATTGACTCTGGTTTCTCTTCAATACGTATAAGCCTTTCGCCTTTTACTAAAGACTTCCGTGGAGAGGAACACTTATGAGTTCAGAGTATTTTTGGAGAGGCTCTGCTATTTGGCAGAGCCCAGTATGACTGTGTAATATAAAAGCAATCCGGGCTGGTATCTGATAGATAAATCCTATGTCAACGCTCTGTTCAACCTGCTTAGGTTTGCTGCCATTTTTCCTAAAAACCAACAACAACAACAACAACAACAACAAATACAAGCCTTTGGATTATGTATATAATGTAGAGCCTGTGCTTGTGACGATTGAGCTGATTGGTCAGTGGGTGGGGCCACTCGTGAGTCAACTTGGAAGACAGACAGTCGATGGTTGATGGGCAATGCACCGTTTGGCTGTTGCCAGAGGCAGCTGAGGATGCTCAAGGCCTCGTAGGGAGTGGGGGCTGTATTGACTCTGGTTTCTCTTCAATACGTATAAGCCTTTCGCCTTTTACTAAAGACTTCCGTGGAGAGGAACACTTATGAGTTCAGAGTATTTTTGGAGAGGCTCTGCTATTTGGCAGAGCCCAGTATGACTGTGTAATATAAAAGCAATCCGGGCTGGTATCTGATAGATAAATCCTATGTCAACGCTCTGTTCAACCTGCTTAGGTTTGCTGCCATTTTTCCTAAAAACCAACAACAACAACAACAACAACAACAACAACAACAACAACAACAACAACAACAACAAATACAAGCCTTTGGATTATGTATATAATGTAGAGCCTGTGCTTGTGACGATTGAGCTGATTGGTCAGTGGGTGGGGCCACTCGTGAGTCAACTTGGAAGACAGACAGTCGATGGTTGATGGGCAATGCACCGTTTGGCTGTTGCCAGAGGCAGCTGAGGATGCTCAAGGCCTCGTAGGGAGTGGGGGCTGTATTGACTCTGGTTTCTCTTCAATACGTATAAGCCTTTCGCCTTTTACTAAAGACTTCCGTGGAGAGGAACACTTATGAGTTCAGAGTATTTTTGGAGAGGCTCTGCTATTTGGCAGAGCCCAGTATGACTGTGTAATATAAAAGCAATCCGGGCTGGTATCTGATAGATAAATCCTATGGCAACGCTCTGTTTAACATGCTAAGGTTTGCTGCCATTTTTCTTAAAAACCAACAACAACCACAAAAAATACAAGCTTTTACATTATGTATATAATGTAGAGCCTGTGCTTGTGACGATTGAGCTGATTGGTCAGTGGGTGGGGCCACTCGTGAGTCAACTTGGAAGACAGACAGTCGATGGTTGATGGGCAATGCACCGTTTGGCTGTTGCCAGAGGCAGCTGAGGATGCTCAAGGCCTCGTAGGGAGTGGGGGCTGTATTGACTCTGGTTTCTCTTCAATACGTATAAGCCTTTCGCCTTTTACTAAAGACTTATGAGTTCAGAGTATTTTTGGAGAGGCTCTGCTTTTTGGCAGAGCCCAGTATGACTGTGTAATATAAAACCAATCCGGGCTGGTATCTGATAGATAAATCCTATGGCAACGCTCTGTTTAACATGCTAAGGTTTGCTGCCATTTTTCTTAAAAACCAACAACAACCACAAAAAATACAAGCTTTTACATTATGTATATAATGTAGAGCCTGTGCTTGTGACGATTGAGCTGATTGGTCAGTGGGTGGGGCCACTCGTGAGTCAACTTGGAAGACAGACAGTCGATGGTTGATGGGCAATGCACCGTTTGGCTGTTGCCAGAGGCAGCTGAGGATACTCAAGGCCTCGTAGGGAGTGGGGGCTGTATTGACTCTGGTTTCTCTTCAATACGTATAAGCCTTTCGCCTTTTACTAAAGACTTCCGTGGAGAGGAACACTTATGAGTTCAGAGTATTTTTGGAGAGGCTCTGCTATTTGGCAGAGTCCAGTATGACTGTGTAATATAAAAGCAATCCGGGCTGGTATCTGATAGATAAATCCTATGTCAACGCTCTGTTCAACCTGCTTAGGTTTGCTGCCATTTTTCCTAAAAACCAACAACAACAACAACAACAACAAATACAAGCCTTTGGATTATGTATATAATGTAGAGCCTGTGCTTGTGACGATTGAGCTGATTGGTCAGTGGGTGGGGCCACTCGTGAGTCAACTTGGAAGACAGACAGTCGATGGTTGATGGGCAATGCACCGTTTGGCTGTTGCCAGAGGCAGCTGAGGATGCTCAAGGCCTCGTAGTGAGTGGGGGCTGTATTGACTCTGGTTTCTCTTCAATACGTATAAGCCTTTCGCCTTTTACTAAAGACTTCCGTGGAGAGGAACACTTATGAGTTCAGAGTATTTTTGGAGAGGCTCTGCTATTTGGCGGAGCCCAGTATGACTGTCTAACATAAAAGCAATCCGGGCTGGAATCTGATAGATAAATTCTATGTCAACGCTCTGTTCAACATGCTAAGGTTTGCTGCCATTTTTCTTAAAAACCAACAACAACAACAACAACAACAACAACAACAACAACAAATACAAGCCTTTGGATTATGTATATAATGTAGAGCCTGTGCTTGTGACGATTGAGCTGATTGGTCAGTGGGTGGGGCCACTCGTGAGTCAACTTGGAAGACAGACAGTCGATGGTTGATGGGCAATGCACCGTTTGGCTGTTGCCAGAGGCAGCTGAGGATGCTCAAGGCCTCGTAGGGAGTGGGGGCTGTATTGACTCTGGTTTCTCTTCAATTCGTATAAGCCTTTCGCCTTTTACTAAAGACTTCCGTGGAGAGGAACACTTATGAGTTCAGAGTATTTTTGGAGAGGCTCTGCTATTTGGCAGAGCCCAGTATGACTGTGTAATATAAAACCAATCCGGGCTGGTATCTGATAGATAAATCCTATGGCAACGCTCTGTTTAACATGCTAAGGTTTGCTGCCATTTTTCTTAAAAACCAACAACAACCACAAAAAATACAAGCTTTTACATTATGTATATAATGTAGAGCCTGTGCTTGTGACGATTGAGCTGATTGGTCAGTGGGTGGGGCCACTCGTGAGTCAACTTGGAAGACAGACAGTCGATGGTTGATGGGCAATGCACCGTTTGGCTGTTGCCAGAGGCAGCTGAGGATGCTCAAGGCCTCGTAGGGAGTGGGGGCTGTATTGACTCTGGTTTCTCTTCAATACGTATAAGCCTTTCGCCTTTTACTAAAGACTTCCGTGGAGAGGAACACTTATGAGTTCAGAGTATTTTTGGAGAGGCTCTGCTATTTGGCAGAGCCCAGTATGACTGTGTAATATAAAAGCAATCCGGGCTGGTATCTGATAGATAAATCCTATGTCAACGCTCTGTTCAACCTGCTTAGGTTTGCTGCCATTTTTCCTAAAAACCAACAACAACAACAACAACAACAACAAATACAAGCCTTTGGATTATGTATATAATGTAGAGCCTGTGCTTGTGACGATTGAGCTGATTGGTCAGTGGGTGGGGCCACTCGTGAGTCAACTTGGAAGACAGACAGTCGATGGTTGATGGGCAATGCATCGTTTGGCTGTTGCCAGAGGCAGCTGAGGATGCTCAAGGCCTCGTAGGGAGTGGGGGCTGTATTGACTCTGGTTTCTCTTCAATACATATAAGCCTTTCGCCTTTTACTAAAGACTTCCGTGGAGAGGAGCACTTATGAGTTCAGAGTATTTTTGGAGAGGCTCTGCTATTTGGCAGAGCCCAGTATGACTGTGTAATATAAAACCAATCCGGGCTGGTATCTGATAGATAAATCCTATGGCAACGCTCTGTTTAACATGCTAAGGTTTGCTGCCATTTTTCTTAAAAACCAACAACAACCACAAAAAATACAAGCTTTTACATTATGTATATAATGTAGAGCCTGTGCTTGTGACGATTGAGCTGATTGGTCAGTGGGTGGGGCCACTCGTGAGTCAACTTGGAAGACAGACAGTCGATGGTTGATGGGCAATGCACCGTTTGGCATTTGCCAGAGGCAGCTGAGGATGCTCAAGGCCTCGTAGGGAGTGGGGGCTGTATTGACTCTGGTTTCTCTTCAATACGTATAAGCCTTTCGCCTTTTACTAAAGACTTCCGTGGAGAGGAACACTTATGAGTTCAGAGTATTTTTGGAGAGGCTCTGCTATTTGGCGGAGCCCAGTATGACTGTCTAACATAAAAGCAATCCGGGCTGGAATCTGATAGATAAATTCTATGTCAACGCTCTGTTCAACATGCTAAGGTTTGCTGCCATTTTTCTTAAAAACCAACAACAACAACAACAACAACAACAACAACAACAACAACAAATACAAGCCTTTGGATTATGTATATAATGTAGAGCCTGTGCTTGTGACGATTGAGCTGATTGGTCAGTGGGTGGGGCCACTCGTGAGTCAACTTGGAAGACAGACAGTCGATGGTTGATGGGCAATGCACCGTTTGGCTGTTGCCAGAGGCAGCTGAGGATGCTCAAGGCCTCGTAGGGAGTGGGGGCTGTATTGACTCTGGTTTCTCTTCAATTCGTATAAGCCTTTCGCCTTTTACTAAAGACTTCCGTGGAGAGGAACACTTATGAGTTCAGAGTATTTTTGGAGAGGCTCTGCTATTTGGCAGAGCCCAGTATGACTGTGTAATATAAAACCAATCCGGGCTGGTATCTGATAGATAAATCCTATGGCAACGCTCTGTTTAACATGCTAAGGTTTGCTGCCATTTTTCTTAAAAACCAACAACAACCACAAAAAATACAAGCTTTTACATTATGTATATAATGTAGAGCCTGTGCTTGTGACGATTGAGCTGATTGGTCAGTGGGTGGGGCCACTCGTGAGTCAACTTGGAAGACAGACAGTCGATGGTTGATGGGCAATGCACCGTTTGGCTGTTGCCAGAGGCAGCTGAGGATGCTCAAGGCCTCGTAGGGAGTGGGGGCTGTATTGACTCTGGTTTCTCTTCAATACGTATAAGCCTTTTGCCTTTTACTAAAGACTTCCGTGGAGAGGAACACTTATGAGTTCAGAGTATTTTTGGAGAGGCTCTGCTATTTGGCAGAGCCCAGTATGACTGTGTAATATAAAAGCAATCCGGGCTGGTATCTGATAGATAAATCCTATGTCAACGCTCTGTTCAACCTGCTTAGGTTTGCTGCCATTTTTCCTAAAAACCAACAACAACAACAACAACAACAACAACAAATACAAGCCTTTGGATTATGTATATAATGTAGAGCCTGTGCTTGTGACGATTGAGCTGATTGGTCAGTGGGTGGGGCCACTCGTGAGTCAACTTGGAAGACAGACAGTCGATGGTTGATGGGCAATGCATCGTTTGGCTGTTGCCAGAGGCAGCTGAGGATGCTCAAGGCCTCGTAGGGAGTGGGGGCTGTATTGACTCTGGTTTCTCTTCAATACATATAAGCCTTTCGCCTTTTACTAAAGACTTCCGTGGAGAGGAGCACTTATGAGTTCAGAGTATTTTTGGAGAGGCTCTGCTATTTGGCAGAGCCCAGTATGACTGTGTAATATAAAAGCAATCCGGGCTGGTATCTGATAGATAAATCCTATGGCAACGCTCTGTTTAACATGCTAAGGTTTGCTGCCATTTTTCTTAAAAACCAACAACAACCACAAAAAATACAAGCTTTTACATTATGTATATAATGTAGAGCCTGTGCTTGTGACGATTGAGCTGATTGGTCAGTGGGTGGGGCCACTCGTGAGTCAACTTGGAAGACAGACAGTCGATGGTTGATGGGCAATGCACCGTTTGGCTGTTGCCAGAGGCAGCTGAGGATGCTCAAGGCCTCGTAGGGAGTGGGGGCTGTATTGACTCTGGTTTCTCTTCAATACGTATAAGCCTTTCGCCTTTTACTAAAGACTTCCGTGGAGAGGAACACTTATGAGTTCAGAGTATTTTTGGAGAGGCTCTGCTATTTGGCAGAGCCCAGTATGACTGTGTAATATAAAACCAATCCGGGCTGGTATCTGATAGATAAATCCTATGGCAACGCTCTGTTTAACATGCTAAGGTTTGCTGCCATTTTTCTTAAAAACCAACAACAACCACAAAAAATACAAGCTTTTACATTATGTATATAATGTAGAGCCTGTGCTTGTGACGATTGAGCTGATTGGTCAGTGGGTGGGGCCACTCGTGAGTCAACTTGGAAGACAGACAGTCGATGGTTGATGGGCAATGCACCGTTTGGCTGTTGCCAGAGGCAGCTGAGGATACTCAAGGCCTCGTAGGGAGTGGGGGCTGTATTGACTCTGGTTTCTCTTCAATACGTATAAGCCTTTCGCCTTTTACTAAAGACTTCCGTGGAGAGGAACACTTATGAGTTCAGAGTATTTTTGGAGAGGCTCTGCTATTTGGCAGAGTCCAGTATGACTGTGTAATATAAAAGCAATCCGGGCTGGTATCTGATAGATAAATCCTATGTCAACGCTCTGTTCAACCTGCTTAGGTTTGCTGCCATTTTTCCTAAAAACCAACAACAACAACAACAACAAATACAAGCCTTTGGATTATGTATATAATGTAGAGCCTGTGCTTGTGACGATTGAGCTGATTGGTCAGTGGGTGGGGCCACTCGTGAGTCAACTTGGAAGACAGACAGTCGATGGTTGATGGGCAATGCACCGTTTGGCTGTTGCCAGAGGCAGCTGAGGATGCTCAAGGCCTCGTAGTGAGTGGGGGCTGTATTGACTCTGGTTTCTCTTCAATACGTATAAGCCTTTCGCCTTTTACTAAAGACTTCCGTGGAGAGGAACACTTATGAGTTCAGAGTATTTTTGGAGAGGCTCTGCTATTTGGCGGAGCCCAGTATGACTGTCTAACATAAAAGCAATCCGGGCTGGAATCTGATAGATAAATTCTATGTCAACGCTCTGTTCAACATGCTAAGGTTTGCTGCCATTTTTCTTAAAAACCAACAACAACAACAACAACAACAACAACAACAACAACAACAAATACAAGCCTTTGGATTATGTATATAATGTAGAGCCTGTGCTTGTGACGATTGAGCTGATTGGTCAGTGGGTGGGGCCACTCGTGAGTCAACTTGGAAGACAGACAGTCGATGGTTGATGGGCAATGCACCGTTTGGCTGTTGCCAGAGGCAGCTGAGGATGCTCAAGGCCTCGTAGGGAGTGGGGGCTGTATTGACTCTGGTTTCTCTTCAATTCGTATAAGCCTTTCGCCTTTTACTAAAGACTTCCGTGGAGAGGAACACTTATGAGTTCAGAGTATTTTTGGAGAGGCTCTGCTATTTGGCAGAGCCCAGTATGACTGTGTAATATAAAACCAATCCGGGCTGGTATCTGATAGATAAATCCTATGGCAACGCTCTGTTTAACATGCTAAGGTTTGCTGCCATTTTTCTTAAAAACCAACAACAACCACAAAAAATACAAGCTTTTACATTATGTATATAATGTAGAGCCTGTGCTTGTGACGATTGAGCTGATTGGTCAGTGGGTGGGGCCACTCGTGAGTCAACTTGGAAGACAGACAGTCGATGGTTGATGGGCAATGCACCGTTTGGCTGTTGCCAGAGGCAGCTGAGGATGCTCAAGGCCTCGTAGGGAGTGGGGGCTGTATTGACTCTGGTTTCTCTTCAATACGTATAAGCCTTTCGCCTTTTACTAAAGACTTCCGTGGAGAGGAACACTTATGAGTTCAGAGTATTTTTGGAGAGGCTCTGCTATTTGGCAGAGTCCAGTATGACTGTGTAATATAAAAGCAATCCGGGCTGGTATCTGATAGATAAATCCTATGTCAATGCTCTGTTCAACCTTCTTAGGTTTGCTGCCATTTTTCCTAAAAAACAACAACAACAACAACAACAACAACAACAACAACAACAACAACAACAACAACAACAACAACAAATACAAGCCTTTGGATTATGTATATAATGTAGAGCCTGTGCTTGTGACGATTAAGCTGATTGGTCAGTGGGTGTGGCCACTCGTGAGTCAACTTGGAAGACAGTCGATGGTTGATGGGCAATGCACCGTTTGGCATTTGCCAGAGGCAGCTGAGGATGCTCAAGGCCTCGTAGGGAGTGGGGGCTGTATTGACTCTGGTTTCTCTTCAATACGTATAAGCCTTTCGCCTTTTACTAAAGACTTCCGTGGAGAGGAACACTTATGAGTTCAGAGTATTTTTGGAGAGGCTCTGCTATTTGGCGGAGCCCAGTATGACTGTGTAATATAAAAGCAATCCGGGCTGGTATCTGATAGATAAATCCTATGTCAACGCTCTGTTCAACCTGCTTAGGTTTGCTGCCATTTTTCCTAAAAAAAAACAACAACAACAACAACAAATACAAGCCTTTGGATTATGTATATAATGTAGAGCCTGTGCTTGTGACGATTAAGCTGATTGGTCAGTGGGTGTGGCCACTCGTGAGTCAACTTGGAAGACAGTCGATTGTTGATGGGCAATGCACCGTTTTGGCATTTGCCAGAGGCAGCTGAGGATGCTCAAGGCCTCGTAGGGAGTGGGGGCTGTATTGACTCTGGTTTCTCTTCAATACGTATAAGCCTTTCGCCTTTTACTAAAGACTTCCGTGGAGAGGAACACTTATGAGTTCAGAGTATTTTTGGAGAGGCTCTGCTATTTGGCGGAGCCCAGTATGACTGTCTAACATAAAAGCAATCCGGGCTGGAATCTGATAGATAAATTCTATGTCAACGCTCTGTTCAACATGCTAAGGTTTGCTGCCATTTTTCTTAAAAACCAACAACAACAACAACAACAAATACAAGCCTTTGGATTATGTATATAATGTAGAGCCTGTGCTCGTGACGATTGAGCTGATTGGTCAGTGGGTGGGGCCACTCGTGAGTCAACTTGGAAGACAGACAGTCGATGGTTGATGGGCAATGCACCGTTTGGCATTTGCCAGAGGCAGCTGAGGATGCTCAAGGCCTCGTAGGGAGTGGGGGCTGTATTGACTCTGGTTTCTCTTCAATACGTATAAGCCTTTCGCCTTTTACTAAAGACTTCCGTGGAGAGGAACACTTATGAGTTCAGAGTATTTTTGGAGAGGCTCTGCTATTTGGCAGAGCCCAGTATGACTGTGTAATATAAAAGCAATCCGGGCTGGTATCTGATAGATAAATCCTATGTCAACGCTCTGTTCAACCTGCTTAGGTTTGCTGCCATTTTTCCTAAAAACCAACAACAACAACAACAACAACAACAACAAATACAAGCCTTTGGATTATGTATATAATGTAGAGCCTGTGCTTGTGACGATTGAGCTGATTGGTCAGTGGGTGGGGCCACTCGTGAGTCAACTTGGAAGACAGACAGTCGATGGTTGATGGGCAATGCACCGTTTGGCTGTTGCCAGAGGCAGCTGAGGATGCTCAAGGCCTCGTAGGGAGTGGGGGCTGTATTGACTCTGGTTTCTCTTCAATACGTATAAGCCTTTCGCCTTTTACTAAAGACTTCCGTGGAGAGGAACACTTATGAGTTCAGAGTATTTTTGGAGAGGCTCTGCTATTTGGCAGAGCCCAGTATGACTGTGTAATATAAAAGCAATCCGGGCTGGTATCTGATAGATAAATCCTATGTCAACGCTCTGTTCAACCTGCTTAGGTTTGCTGCCATTTTTCCTAAAAACCAACAACAACAACAACAACAACAACAACAACAACAACAACAACAACAAATACAAGCCTTTGGATTATGTATATAATGTAGAGCCTGTGCTTGTGACGATTGAGCTGATTGGTCAGTGGGTGGGGCCACTCGTGAGTCAACTTGGAAGACAGACAGTCGATGGTTGATGGGCAATGCACCGTTTGGCTGTTGCCAGAGGCAGCTGAGGATGCTCAAGGCCTCGTAGGGAGTGGGGGCTGTATTGACTCTGGTTTCTCTTCAATACGTATAAGCCTTTCGCCTTTTACTAAAGACTTCCGTGGAGAGGAACACTTATGAGTTCAGAGTATTTTTGGAGAGGCTCTGCTATTTGGCAGAGCCCAGTATGACTGTGTAATATAAAAGCAATCCGGGCTGGTATCTGATAGATAAATCCTATGGCAACGCTCTGTTTAACATGCTAAGGTTTGCTGCCATTTTTCTTAAAAACCAACAACAACCACAAAAAATACAAGCTTTTACATTATGTATATAATGTAGAGCCTGTGCTTGTGACGATTGAGCTGATTGGTCAGTGGGTGGGGCCACTCGTGAGTCAACTTGGAAGACAGACAGTCGATGGTTGATGGGCAATGCACCGTTTGGCTGTTGCCAGAGGCAGCTGAGGATGCTCAAGGCCTCGTAGGGAGTGGGGGCTGTATTGACTCTGGTTTCTCTTCAATACGTATAAGCCTTTCGCCTTTTACTAAAGACTTCCGTGGAGAGGAACACTTATGAGTTCAGAGTATTTTTGGAGAGGCTCTGCTATTTGGCAGAGCCCAGTATGACTGTGTAATATAAAACCAATCCGGGCTGGTATCTGATAGATAAATCCTATGGCAACGCTCTGTTTAACATGCTAAGGTTTGCTGCCATTTTTCTTAAAAACCAACAACAACCACAAAAAATACAAGCTTTTACATTATGTATATAATGTAGAGCCTGTGCTTGTGACGATTGAGCTGATTGGTCAGTGGGTGGGGCCACTCGTGAGTCAACTTGGAAGACAGACAGTCGATGGTTGATGGGCAATGCACCGTTTGGCTGTTGCCAGAGGCAGCTGAGGATACTCAAGGCCTCGTAGGGAGTGGGGGCTGTATTGACTCTGGTTTCTCTTCAATACGTATAAGCCTTTCGCCTTTTACTAAAGACTTCCGTGGAGAGGAACACTTATGAGTTCAGAGTATTTTTGGAGAGGCTCTGCTATTTGGCAGAGTCCAGTATGACTGTGTAATATAAAAGCAATCCGGGCTGGTATCTGATAGATAAATCCTATGTCAACGCTCTGTTCAACCTGCTTAGGTTTGCTGCCATTTTTCCTAAAAACCAACAACAACAACAACAACAAATACAAGCCTTTGGATTATGTATATAATGTAGAGCCTGTGCTTGTGACGATTGAGCTGATTGGTCAGTGGGTGGGGCCACTCGTGAGTCAACTTGGAAGACAGACAGTCGATGGTTGATGGGCAATGCACCGTTTGGCTGTTGCCAGAGGCAGCTGAGGATGCTCAAGGCCTCGTAGTGAGTGGGGGCTGTATTGACTCTGGTTTCTCTTCAATACGTATAAGCCTTTCGCCTTTTACTAAAGACTTCCGTGGAGAGGAACACTTATGAGTTCAGAGTATTTTTGGAGAGGCTCTGCTATTTGGCGGAGCCCAGTATGACTGTCTAACATAAAAGCAATCCGGGCTGGAATCTGATAGATAAATTCTATGTCAACGCTCTGTTCAACATGCTAAGGTTTGCTGCCATTTTTCTTAAAAACCAACAACAACAACAACAACAACAACAACAACAACAAATACAAGCCTTTGGATTATGTATATAATGTAGAGCCTGTGCTTGTGACGATTGAGCTGATTGGTCAGTGGGTGGGGCCACTCGTGAGTCAACTTGGAAGACAGACAGTCGATGGTTGATGGGCAATGCACCGTTTGGCTGTTGCCAGAGGCAGCTGAGGATGCTCAAGGCCTCGTAGGGAGTGGGGGCTGTATTGACTCTGGTTTCTCTTCAATTCGTATAAGCCTTTCGCCTTTTACTAAAGACTTCCGTGGAGAGGAACACTTATGAGTTCAGAGTATTTTTGGAGAGGCTCTGCTATTTGGCAGAGCCCAGTATGACTGTGTAATATAAAACCAATCCGGGCTGGTATCTGATAGATAAATCCTATGGCAACGCTCTGTTTAACATGCTAAGGTTTGCTGCCATTTTTCTTAAAAACCAACAACAACCACAAAAAATACAAGCTTTTACATTATGTATATAATGTAGAGCCTGTGCTTGTGACGATTGAGCTGATTGGTCAGTGGGTGGGGCCACTCGTGAGTCAACTTGGAAGACAGACAGTCGATGGTTGATGGGCAATGCACCGTTTGGCTGTTGCCAGAGGCAGCTGAGGATGCTCAAGGCCTCGTAGGGAGTGGGGGCTGTATTGACTCTGGTTTCTCTTCAATACGTATAAGCCTTTCGCCTTTTACTAAAGACTTCCGTGGAGAGGAACACTTATGAGTTCAGAGTATTTTTGGAGAGGCTCTGCTATTTGGCAGAGCCCAGTATGACTGTGTAATATAAAAGCAATCCGGGCTGGTATCTGATAGATAAATCCTATGTCAACGCTCTGTTCAACCTGCTTAGGTTTGCTGCCATTTTTCCTAAAAACCAACAACAACAACAACAACAACAACAAATACAAGCCTTTGGATTATGTATATAATGTAGAGCCTGTGCTTGTGACGATTGAGCTGATTGGTCAGTGGGTGGGGCCACTCGTGAGTCAACTTGGAAGACAGACAGTCGATGGTTGATGGGCAATGCATCGTTTGGCTGTTGCCAGAGGCAGCTGAGGATGCTCAAGGCCTCGTAGGGAGTGGGGGCTGTATTGACTCTGGTTTCTCTTCAATACATATAAGCCTTTCGCCTTTTACTAAAGACTTCCGTGGAGAGGAGCACTTATGAGTTCAGAGTATTTTTGGAGAGGCTCTGCTATTTGGCAGAGCCCAGTATGACTGTGTAATATAAAACCAATCCGGGCTGGTATCTGATAGATAAATCCTATGGCAACGCTCTGTTTAACATGCTAAGGTTTGCTGCCATTTTTCTTAAAAACCAACAACAACCACAAAAAATACAAGCTTTTACATTATGTATATAATGTAGAGCCTGTGCTTGTGACGATTGAGCTGATTGGTCAGTGGGTGGGGCCACTCGTGAGTCAACTTGGAAGACAGACAGTCGATGGTTGATGGGCAATGCACCGTTTGGCATTTGCCAGAGGCAGCTGAGGATGCTCAAGGCCTCGTAGGGAGTGGGGGCTGTATTGACTCTGGTTTCTCTTCAATACGTATAAGCCTTTCGCCTTTTACTAAAGACTTCCGTGGAGAGGAACACTTATGAGTTCAGAGTATTTTTGGAGAGGCTCTGCTATTTGGCGGAGCCCAGTATGACTGTCTAACATAAAAGCAATCCGGGCTGGAATCTGATAGATAAATTCTATGTCAACGCTCTGTTCAACATGCTAAGGTTTGCTGCCATTTTTCTTAAAAACCAACAACAACAACAACAACAACAACAACAACAACAAATACAAGCCTTTGTATTATGTATATAATGTAGAGCCTGTGCTTGTGACGATTGAGCTGATTGGTCAGTGGGTGGGGCCACTCGTGAGTCAACTTGGAAGACAGACAGTCGATGGTTGATGGGCAATGCACCGTTTGGCTGTTGCCAGAGGCAGCTGAGGATGCTCAAGGCCTCGTAGGGAGTGGGGGCTGTATTGATTCTGGTTTCTCTTCAATTCGTATAAGCCTTTCGCCTTTTACTAAAGACGTCCGTGGAGAGGAACACTTATGAGTTCAGAGTATTTTTGGAGAGGCTCTGCTATTTGGCAGAGCCCAGTATGACTGTGTAATATAAAACCAATCCGGGCTGGTATCTGATAGATAAATCCTATGGCAACGCTCTGTTTAACATGCTAAGGTTTGCTGCCATTTTTCTTAAAAACCAACAACAACCACAAAAAATACAAGCTTTTACATTATGTATATAATGTAGAGCCTGTGCTTGTGACGATTGAGCTGATTGGTCAGTGGGTGGGGCCACTCGTGAGTCAACTTGGAAGACAGACAGTCGATGGTTGATGGGCAATGCACCGTTTGGCTGTTGCCAGAGGCAGCTGAGGATGCTCAAGGCCTCGTAGGGAGTGGGGGCTGTATTGACTCTGGTTTCTCTTCAATACGTATAAGCCTTTCGCCTTTTACTAAAGACTTCCGTGGAGAGGAACACTTATGAGTTCAGAGTATTTTTGGAGAGGCTCTGCTATTTGGCAGAGCCCAGTATGACTGTGTAATATAAAAGCAATCCGGGCTGGTATCTGATAGATAAATCCTATGTCAACGCTCTGTTCAACCTGCTTAGGTTTGCTGCCATTTTTCCTAAAAACCAACAACAACAACAACAACAACAAATACAAGCCTTTGGATTATGTATATAATGTAGAGCCTGTGCTTGTGACGATTGAGCTGATTGGTCAGTGGGTGGGGCCACTCGTGAGTCAACTTGGAAGACAGACAGTCGATGGTTGATGGGCAATGCATCGTTTGGCTGTTGCCAGAGGCAGCTGAGGATGCTCAAGGCCTCGTAGGGAGTGGGGGCTGTATTGACTCTGGTTTCTCTTCAATACATATAAGCCTTTCGCCTTTTACTAAAGACTTCCGTGGAGAGGAACACTTATGAGTTCAGAGTATTTTTGGAGAGGCTCTGCTATTTGGCGGAGCCCAGTATGACTGTGTAATATAAAAGCAATCCGGGCTGGTATCTGATAGATAAATCCTATGTCAACGCTCTGTTCAACCTGCTTAGGTTTGCTGCCATTTTTCCTAAAAAAAAACAACAACAACAACAACAAATACAAGCCTTTGGATTATGTATATAATGTAGAGCCTGTGCTTGTGACGATTAAGCTGATTGGTCAGTGGGTGTGGCCACTCGTGAGTCAACTTGGAAGACAGTCGATTGTTGATGGGCAATGCACCGTTTTGGCATTTGCCAGAGGCAGCTGAGGATGCTCAAGGCCTCGTAGGGAGTGGGGGCTGTATTGACTCTGGTTTCTCTTCAATACGTATAAGCCTTTCGCCTTTTACTAAAGACTTCCGTGGAGAGGAACACTTATGAGTTCAGAGTATTTTTGGAGAGGCTCTGCTATTTGGCGGAGCCCAGTATGACTGTCTAACATAAAAGCAATCCGGGCTGGAATCTGATAGATAAATTCTATGTCAACGCTCTGTTCAACATGCTAAGGTTTGCTGCCATTTTTCTTAAAAACCAACAACAACAACAACAACAAATACAAGCCTTTGGATTATGTATATAATGTAGAGCCTGTGCTCGTGACGATTGAGCTGATTGGTCAGTGGGTGGGGCCACTCGTGAGTCAACTTGGAAGACAGACAGTCGATGGTTGATGGGCAATGCACCGTTTGGCATTTGCCAGAGGCAGCTGAGGATGCTCAAGGCCTCGTAGGGAGTGGGGGCTGTATTGACTCTGGTTTCTCTTCAATACGTATAAGCCTTTCGCCTTTTACTAAAGACTTCCGTGGAGAGGAACACTTATGAGTTCAGAGTATTTTTGGAGAGGCTCTGCTATTTGGCAGAGCCCAGTATGACTGTGTAATATAAAAGCAATCCGGGCTGGTATCTGATAGATAAATCCTATGTCAACGCTCTGTTCAACCTGCTTAGGTTTGCTGCCATTTTTCCTAAAAACCAACAACAACAACAACAACAACAACAACAAATACAAGCCTTTGGATTATGTATATAATGTAGAGCCTGTGCTTGTGACGATTGAGCTGATTGGTCAGTGGGTGGGGCCACTCGTGAGTCAACTTGGAAGACAGACAGTCGATGGTTGATGGGCAATGCACCGTTTGGCTGTTGCCAGAGGCAGCTGAGGATGCTCAAGGCCTCGTAGGGAGTGGGGGCTGTATTGACTCTGGTTTCTCTTCAATACGTATAAGCCTTTCGCCTTTTACTAAAGACTTCCGTGGAGAGGAACACTTATGAGTTCAGAGTATTTTTGGAGAGGCTCTGCTATTTGGCAGAGCCCAGTATGACTGTGTAATATAAAAGCAATCCGGGCTGGTATCTGATAGATAAATCCTATGTCAACGCTCTGTTCAACCTGCTTAGGTTTGCTGCCATTTTTCCTAAAAACCAACAACAACAACAACAACAACAACAACAACAACAACAACAACAACAAATACAAGCCTTTGGATTATGTATATAATGTAGAGCCTGTGCTTGTGACGATTGAGCTGATTGGTCAGTGGGTGGGGCCACTCGTGAGTCAACTTGGAAGACAGACAGTCGATGGTTGATGGGCAATGCACCGTTTGGCTGTTGCCAGAGGCAGCTGAGGATGCTCAAGGCCTCGTAGGGAGTGGGGGCTGTATTGACTCTGGTTTCTCTTCAATACGTATAAGCCTTTCGCCTTTTACTAAAGACTTCCGTGGAGAGGAACACTTATGAGTTCAGAGTATTTTTGGAGAGGCTCTGCTATTTGGCAGAGCCCAGTATGACTGTGTAATATAAAAGCAATCCGGGCTGGTATCTGATAGATAAATCCTATGGCAACGCTCTGTTTAACATGCTAAGGTTTGCTGCCATTTTTCTTAAAAACCAACAACAACCACAAAAAATACAAGCTTTTACATTATGTATATAATGTAGAGCCTGTGCTTGTGACGATTGAGCTGATTGGTCAGTGGGTGGGGCCACTCGTGAGTCAACTTGGAAGACAGACAGTCGATGGTTGATGGGCAATGCACCGTTTGGCTGTTGCCAGAGGCAGCTGAGGATGCTCAAGGCCTCGTAGGGAGTGGGGGCTGTATTGACTCTGGTTTCTCTTCAATACGTATAAGCCTTTCGCCTTTTACTAAAGACTTCCGTGGAGAGGAACACTTATGAGTTCAGAGTATTTTTGGAGAGGCTCTGCTATTTGGCAGAGCCCAGTATGACTGTGTAATATAAAACCAATCCGGGCTGGTATCTGATAGATAAATCCTATGGCAACGCTCTGTTTAACATGCTAAGGTTTGCTGCCATTTTTCTTAAAAACCAACAACAACCACAAAAAATACAAGCTTTTACATTATGTATATAATGTAGAGCCTGTGCTTGTGACGATTGAGCTGATTGGTCAGTGGGTGGGGCCACTCGTGAGTCAACTTGGAAGACAGACAGTCGATGGTTGATGGGCAATGCACCGTTTGGCTGTTGCCAGAGGCAGCTGAGGATACTCAAGGCCTCGTAGGGAGTGGGGGCTGTATTGACTCTGGTTTCTCTTCAATACGTATAAGCCTTTCGCCTTTTACTAAAGACTTCCGTGGAGAGGAACACTTATGAGTTCAGAGTATTTTTGGAGAGGCTCTGCTATTTGGCAGAGTCCAGTATGACTGTGTAATATAAAAGCAATCCGGGCTGGTATCTGATAGATAAATCCTATGTCAACGCTCTGTTCAACCTGCTTAGGTTTGCTGCCATTTTTCCTAAAAACCAACAACAACAACAACAACAAATACAAGCCTTTGGATTATGTATATAATGTAGAGCCTGTGCTTGTGACGATTGAGCTGATTGGTCAGTGGGTGGGGCCACTCGTGAGTCAACTTGGAAGACAGACAGTCGATGGTTGATGGGCAATGCACCGTTTGGCTGTTGCCAGAGGCAGCTGAGGATGCTCAAGGCCTCGTAGTGAGTGGGGGCTGTATTGACTCTGGTTTCTCTTCAATACGTATAAGCCTTTCGCCTTTTACTAAAGACTTCCGTGGAGAGGAACACTTATGAGTTCAGAGTATTTTTGGAGAGGCTCTGCTATTTGGCGGAGCCCAGTATGACTGTCTAACATAAAAGCAATCCGGGCTGGAATCTGATAGATAAATTCTATGTCAACGCTCTGTTCAACATGCTAAGGTTTGCTGCCATTTTTCTTAAAAACCAACAACAACAACAACAACAACAACAACAACAACAAATACAAGCCTTTGGATTATGTATATAATGTAGAGCCTGTGCTTGTGACGATTGAGCTGATTGGTCAGTGGGTGGGGCCACTCGTGAGTCAACTTGGAAGACAGACAGTCGATGGTTGATGGGCAATGCACCGTTTGGCTGTTGCCAGAGGCAGCTGAGGATGCTCAAGGCCTCGTAGGGAGTGGGGGCTGTATTGACTCTGGTTTCTCTTCAATTCGTATAAGCCTTTCGCCTTTTACTAAAGACTTCCGTGGAGAGGAACACTTATGAGTTCAGAGTATTTTTGGAGAGGCTCTGCTATTTGGCAGAGCCCAGTATGACTGTGTAATATAAAACCAATCCGGGCTGGTATCTGATAGATAAATCCTATGGCAACGCTCTGTTTAACATGCTAAGGTTTGCTGCCATTTTTCTTAAAAACCAACAACAACCACAAAAAATACAAGCTTTTACATTATGTATATAATGTAGAGCCTGTGCTTGTGACGATTGAGCTGATTGGTCAGTGGGTGGGGCCACTCGTGAGTCAACTTGGAAGACAGACAGTCGATGGTTGATGGGCAATGCACCGTTTGGCTGTTGCCAGAGGCAGCTGAGGATGCTCAAGGCCTCGTAGGGAGTGGGGGCTGTATTGACTCTGGTTTCTCTTCAATACGTATAAGCCTTTCGCCTTTTACTAAAGACTTCCGTGGAGAGGAACACTTATGAGTTCAGAGTATTTTTGGAGAGGCTCTGCTATTTGGCAGAGCCCAGTATGACTGTGTAATATAAAAGCAATCCGGGCTGGTATCTGATAGATAAATCCTATGTCAACGCTCTGTTCAACCTGCTTAGGTTTGCTGCCATTTTTCCTAAAAACCAACAACAACAACAACAACAACAACAAATACAAGCCTTTGGATTATGTATATAATGTAGAGCCTGTGCTTGTGACGATTGAGCTGATTGGTCAGTGGGTGGGGCCACTCGTGAGTCAACTTGGAAGACAGACAGTCGATGGTTGATGGGCAATGCATCGTTTGGCTGTTGCCAGAGGCAGCTGAGGATGCTCAAGGCCTCGTAGGGAGTGGGGGCTGTATTGACTCTGGTTTCTCTTCAATACATATAAGCCTTTCGCCTTTTACTAAAGACTTCCGTGGAGAGGAGCACTTATGAGTTCAGAGTATTTTTGGAGAGGCTCTGCTATTTGGCAGAGCCCAGTATGACTGTGTAATATAAAACCAATCCGGGCTGGTATCTGATAGATAAATCCTATGGCAACGCTCTGTTTAACATGCTAAGGTTTGCTGCCATTTTTCTTAAAAACCAACAACAACCACAAAAAATACAAGCTTTTACATTATGTATATAATGTAGAGCCTGTGCTTGTGACGATTGAGCTGATTGGTCAGTGGGTGGGGCCACTCGTGAGTCAACTTGGAAGACAGACAGTCGATGGTTGATGGGCAATGCACCGTTTGGCATTTGCCAGAGGCAGCTGAGGATGCTCAAGGCCTCGTAGGGAGTGGGGGCTGTATTGACTCTGGTTTCTCTTCAATACGTATAAGCCTTTCGCCTTTTACTAAAGACTTCCGTGGAGAGGAACACTTATGAGTTCAGAGTATTTTTGGAGAGGCTCTGCTATTTGGCGGAGCCCAGTATGACTGTCTAACATAAAAGCAATCCGGGCTGGAATCTGATAGATAAATTCTATGTCAACGCTCTGTTCAACATGCTAAGGTTTGCTGCCATTTTTCTTAAAAACCAACAACAACAACAACAACAACAACAACAACAACAAATACAAGCCTTTGTATTATGTATATAATGTAGAGCCTGTGCTTGTGACGATTGAGCTGATTGGTCAGTGGGTGGGGCCACTCGTGAGTCAACTTGGAAGACAGACAGTCGATGGTTGATGGGCAATGCACCGTTTGGCTGTTGCCAGAGGCAGCTGAGGATGCTCAAGGCCTCGTAGGGAGTGGGGGCTGTATTGATTCTGGTTTCTCTTCAATTCGTATAAGCCTTTCGCCTTTTACTAAAGACGTCCGTGGAGAGGAACACTTATGAGTTCAGAGTATTTTTGGAGAGGCTCTGCTATTTGGCAGAGCCCAGTATGACTGTGTAATATAAAACCAATCCGGGCTGGTATCTGATAGATAAATCCTATGGCAACGCTCTGTTTAACATGCTAAGGTTTGCTGCCATTTTTCTTAAAAACCAACAACAACCACAAAAAATACAAGCTTTTACATTATGTATATAATGTAGAGCCTGTGCTTGTGACGATTGAGCTGATTGGTCAGTGGGTGGGGCCACTCGTGAGTCAACTTGGAAGACAGACAGTCGATGGTTGATGGGCAATGCACCGTTTGGCTGTTGCCAGAGGCAGCTGAGGATGCTCAAGGCCTCGTAGGGAGTGGGGGCTGTATTGACTCTGGTTTCTCTTCAATACGTATAAGCCTTTCGCCTTTTACTAAAGACTTCCGTGGAGAGGAACACTTATGAGTTCAGAGTATTTTTGGAGAGGCTCTGCTATTTGGCAGAGCCCAGTATGACTGTGTAATATAAAAGCAATCCGGGCTGGTATCTGATAGATAAATCCTATGTCAACGCTCTGTTCAACCTGCTTAGGTTTGCTGCCATTTTTCCTAAAAACCAACAACAACAACAACAACAACAAATACAAGCCTTTGGATTATGTATATAATGTAGAGCCTGTGCTTGTGACGATTGAGCTGATTGGTCAGTGGGTGGGGCCACTCGTGAGTCAACTTGGAAGACAGACAGTCGATGGTTGATGGGCAATGCATCGTTTGGCTGTTGCCAGAGGCAGCTGAGGATGCTCAAGGCCTCGTAGGGAGTGGGGGCTGTATTGACTCTGGTTTCTCTTCAATACATATAAGCCTTTCGCCTTTTACTAAAGACTTCCGTGGAGAGGAGCACTTATGAGTTCAGAGTATTTTTGGAGAGGCTCTGCTATTTGGCAGAGCCCAGTATGACTGTGTAATATAAAACCAATCCGGGCTGGTATCTGATAGATAAATCCTATGGCAACGCTCTGTTTAACATGCTAAGGTTTGCTGCCATTTTTCTTAAAAACCAACAACAACCACAAAAAATACAAGCTTTTACATTATGTATATAATGTAGAGCCTGTGCTTGTGACGATTGAGCTGATTGGTCAGTGGGTGGGGCCACTCGTGAGTCAACTTGGAAGACAGACAGTCGATGGTTGATGGGCAATGCACCGTTTGGCTGTTGCCAGAGGCAGCTGAGGATGCTCAAGGCCTCGTAGGGAGTGGGGGCTGTATTGACTCTGGTTTCTCTTCAATACGTATAAGCCTTTCGCCTTTTACTAAAGACTTCCGTGGAGAGGAACACTTATGAGTTCAGAGTATTTTTGGAGAGGCTCTGCTATTTGGCAGAGCCCAGTATGACTGTGTAATATAAAAGCAATCCGGGCTGGTATCTGATAGATAAATCCTATGGCAACGCTCTGTTTAACATGCTAAGGTTTGCTGCCATTTTTCTTAAAAACCAACAACAACCACAAAAAATACAAGCTTTTACATTATGTATATAATGTAGAGCCTGTGCTTGTGACGATTGAGCTGATTGGTCAGTGGGTGGGGCCACTCGTGAGTCAACTTGGAAGACAGACAGTCGATGGTTGATGGGCAATGCACCGTTTGGCTGTTGCCAGAGGCAGCTGAGGATGCTCAAGGCCTCGTAGGGAGTGGGGGCTGTATTGACTCTGGTTTCTCTTCAATACGTATAAGCCTTTCGCCTTTTACTAAAGACTTCCGTGGAGAGGAACACTTATGAGTTCAGAGTATTTTTGGAGAGGCTCTGCTATTTGGCAGAGTCCAGTATGACTGTGTAATATAAA
Organism: Notolepis coatsorum; assembly: GCF_963971535.1. Taxonomy (NCBI): domain Eukaryota; kingdom Metazoa; phylum Chordata; class Actinopteri; order Aulopiformes; family Paralepididae; genus Notolepis; species Notolepis coatsorum. The sequence goes on from NC_140179.1 coordinate 103,279,755, forward strand.
AGCAATCCGGGCTGGTATCTGATAGATAAATCCTATGTCAATGCTCTGTTCAACCTTCTTAGGTTTGCTGCCATTTTTCCTAAAAAACAACAACAACAACAACAACAACAACAACAACAACAACAACAACAACAAATACAAGCCTTTGGATTATGTATATAATGTAGAGCCTGTGCTTGTGACGATTAAGCTGATTGGTCAGTGGGTGTGGCCACTCGTGAGTCAACTTGGAAGACAGTCGATGGTTGATGGGCAATGCACCGTTTGGCATTTGCCAGAGGCAGCTGAGGATGCTCAAGGCCTCGTAGGGAGTGGGGGCTGTATTGACTCTGGTTTCTCTTCAATACGTATAAGCCTTTCGCCTTTTACTAAAGACTTCCGTGGAGAGGAACACTTATGAGTTCAGAGTATTTTTGGAGAGGCTCTGCTATTTGGCGGAGCCCAGTATGACTGTGTAATATAAAAGCAATCCGGGCTGGTATCTGATAGATAAATCCTATGTCAACGCTCTGTTCAACCTGCTTAGGTTTGCTGCCATTTTTCCTAAAAAAAAACAACAACAACAACAACAAATACAAGCCTTTGGATTATGTATATAATGTAGAGCCTGTGCTTGTGACGATTAAGTTGATTGGTCAGTGGGTGTGGCCACTCGTGAGTCAACTTGGAAGACAGTCGATTGTTGATGGGCAATGCACCGTTTGGCATTTGCCAGAGGCAGCTGAGGATGCTCAAGGCCTCGTAGGGAGTGGGGGCTGTATTGACTCTGGTTTCTCTTCAATACGTATAAGCCTTTCGCCTTTTACTAAAGACTTCCGTGGAGAGGAACACTTATGAGTTCAGAGTATTTTTGGAGAGGCTCTGCTATTTGGCGGAGCCCAGTATGACTGTCTAACATAAAAGCAATCCGGGCTGGAATCTGATAGATAAATTCTATGTCAACGCTCTGTTCAACATGCTAAGGTTTGCTGCCATTTTTCTTAAAAACCAACAACAACAACAACAACAAATACAAGCCTTTGGATTATGTATATAATGTAGAGCCTGTGCTCGTGACGATTGAGCTGATTGGTCAGTGGGTGGGGCCACTCGTGAGTCAACTTGGAAGACAGACAGTCGATGGTTGATGGGCAATGCACCGTTTGGCATTTGCCAGAGGCAGCTGAGGATGCTCAAGGCCTCGTAGGGAGTGAGGGCTGTATTGACTCTGGTTTCTCTTCAATACGTATAAGCCTTTCGCCTTTTACTAAAGACTTCCGTGGAGAGGAACACTTATGAGTTCAGAGTATTTTTGGAGAGGCTCTGCTATTTGGCAGAGCCCAGTATGACTGTGTAATATAAAAGCAATCCGGGCTGGTATCTGATAGATAAATCCTATGTCAACGCTCTGTTCAACCTGCTTAGGTTTGCTGCCATTTTTCCTAAAAACCAACAACAACAACAACAACAACAACAACAAATACAAGCCTTTGGATTATGTATATAATGTAGAGCCTGTGCTTGTGACGATTGAGCTGATTGGTCAGTGGGTGGGGCCACTCGTGAGTCAACTTGGAAGACAGACAGTCGATGGTTGATGGGCAATGCACCGTTTGGCTGTTGCCAGAGGCAGCTGAGGATGCTCAAGGCCTCGTAGTGAGTGGGGGCTGTATTGACTCTGGTTTCTCTTCAATACGTATAAGCCTTTCGCCTTTTACTAAAGACTTCCGTGGAGAGGAACACTTATGAGTTCAGAGTATTTTTGGAGAGGCTCTGCTATTTGGCAGAGTCCAGTATGACTGTGTAATATAAAAGCAATCCGGGCTGGTATCTGATAGATAAATCCTATGGCAATGCTCTGTTCAACCTTCTTAGGTTTGCTGCCATTTTTCCTAAAAAACAACAACAACAACAACAACAAATACAAGCCTTTGGATTATGTATATAATGTAGAGCCTGTGCTTGTGACGATTAAGCTGATTGGTCAGTGGGTGTGGCCACTCGTGAGTCAACTTGGAAGACAGTCGATGGTTGATGGGCAATGCACCGTTTGGCATTTGCCAGAGGCAGCTGAGGATGCTCAAGGCCTCGTAGGGAGTGGGGGCTGTATTGACTCTGGTTTCTCTTCAATACGTATAAGCCTTTCGCCTTTTACTAAAGACTTCCGTGGAGAGGAACACTTATGAGTTCAGAGTATTTTTGGAGAGGCTCTGCTATTTGGCAGAGCCCAGTATGACTGTGTAATATAAAAGCAATCCGGGCTGGTATCTGATAGATAAATCCTATGTCAACGCTCTGTTCAACCTGCTTAGGTTTGCTGCAATTTTTCCTAAAAACCAACAACAACAACAACAAATACAAGCCTTTGGATTATGTATATAATGTAGAGCCTGTGCTTGTGACGATTGAGCTGATTGGTCAGTGGGTGGGGCCACTCGTGAGTCAACTTGGAAGACAGACAGTCGATGGTTGATGGGCAATGCACCGTTTGGCTGTTGCCAGAGGCAGCTGAGGATGCTCAAGGCCTCGTAGTGAGTGGGGGCTGTATTGACTCTGGTTTCTCTTCAATACGTATAAGCCTTTCGCCTTTTACTAAAGACTTCCGTGGAGAGGAACACTTATGAGTTCAGAGTATTTTTGGAGAGGCTCTGCTATTTGGCAGAGTCCAGTATGACTGTGTAATATAAAAGCAATCCGGGCTGGTATCTGATAGATAAATCCTATGTCAACGCTCTGTTCAACCTGCTTAGGTTTGCTGCCATTTTTCCTAAAAACCAACAACAACAACAACAACAAATACAAGCCTTTGGATTATGTATATAATGTAGAGCCTGTGCTTGTGACGATTGAGCTGATTGGTCAGTGGGTGGGGCCACTCGTGAGTCAACTTGGAAGACAGACAGTCGATGGTTGATGGGCAATGCACCGTTTGGCTGTTGCCAGAGGCAGCTGAGGATGCTCAAGGCCTCGTAGTGAGTGGGGGCTGTATTGACTCTGGTTTCTCTTCAATACGTATAAGCCTTTCGCCTTTTACTAAAGACTTCCGTGGAGAGGAGCACTTATGAGTTCAGAGTATTTTTGGAGAGGCTCTGCTATTTGGCAGAGCCCAGTATGACTGTGTAATATAAAACCAATCCGGGCTGGTATCTGATAGATAAATCCTATGGCAACGCTCTGTTTAACATGCTAAGGTTTGCTGCCATTTTTCTTAAAAACCAACAACAACCACAAAAAATACAAGCTTTTACATTATGTATATAATGTAGAGCCTGTGCTTGTGACGATTGAGCTGATTGGTCAGTGGGTGGGGCCACTCGTGAGTCAACTTGGAAGACAGACAGTCGATGGTTGATGGGCAATGCACCGTTTGGCATTTGCCAGAGGCAGCTGAGGATGCTCAAGGCCTCGTAGGGAGTGGGGGCTGTATTGACTCTGGTTTCTCTTCAATACGTATAAGCCTTTCGCCTTTTACTAAAGACTTCCGTGGAGAGGAACACTTATGAGTTCAGAGTATTTTTGGAGAGGCTCTGCTATTTGGCGGAGCCCAGTATGACTGTCTAACATAAAAGCAATCCGGGCTGGAATCTGATAGATAAATTCTATGTCAACGCTCTGTTCAACATGCTAAGGTTTGCTGCCATTTTTCTTAAAAACCAACAACAACAACAACAACAACAACAACAACAACAACAAATACAAGCCTTTGTATTATGTATATAATGTAGAGCCTGTGCTTGTGACGATTGAGCTGATTGGTCAGTGGGTGGGGCCACTCGTGAGTCAACTTGGAAGACAGACAGTCGATGGTTGATGGGCAATGCACCGTTTGGCTGTTGCCAGAGGCAGCTGAGGATGCTCAAGGCCTCGTAGGGAGTGGGGGCTGTATTGACTCTGGTTTCTCTTCAATTCGTATAAGCCTTTCGCCTTTTACTAAAGACTTCCGTGGAGAGGAACACTTATGAGTTCAGAGTATTTTTGGAGAGGCTCTGCTATTTGGCAGAGCCCAGTATGACTGTGTAATATAAAACCAATCCGGGCTGGTATCTGATAGATAAATCCTATGGCAACGCTCTGTTTAACATGCTAAGGTTTGCTGCCATTTTTCTTAAAAACCAACAACAACCACAAAAAATACAAGCTTTTACATTATGTATATAATGTAGAGCCTGTGCTTGTGACGATTGAGCTGATTGGTCAGTGGGTGGGGCCACTCGTGAGTCAACTTGGAAGACAGACAGTCGATGGTTGATGGGCAATGCACCGTTTGGCTGTTGCCAGAGGCAGCTGAGGATGCTCAAGGCCTCGTAGGGAGTGGGGGCTGTATTGACTCTGGTTTCTCTTCAATACGTATAAGCCTTTCGCCTTTTACTAAAGACTTCCGTGGAGAGGAACACTTATGAGTTCAGAGTATTTTTGGAGAGGCTCTGCTATTTGGCAGAGCCCAGTATGACTGTGTAATATAAAAGCAATCCGGGCTGGTATCTGATAGATAAATCCTATGTCAACGCTCTGTTCAACCTGCTTAGGTTTGCTGCCATTTTTCCTAAAAACCAACAACAACAACAACAACAACAAATACAAGCCTTTGGATTATGTATATAATGTAGAGCCTGTGCTTGTGACGATTGAGCTGATTGGTCAGTGGGTGGGGCCACTCGTGAGTCAACTTGGAAGACAGACAGTCGATGGTTGATGGGCAATGCATCGTTTGGCTGTTGCCAGAGGCAGCTGAGGATGCTCAAGGCCTCGTAGGGAGTGGGGGCTGTATTGACTCTGGTTTCTCTTCAATACATATAAGCCTTTCGCCTTTTACTAAAGACTTCCGTGGAGAGGAGCACTTATGAGTTCAGAGTATTTTTGGAGAGGCTCTGCTATTTGGCAGAGCCCAGTATGACTGTGTAATATAAAACCAATCCGGGCTGGTATCTGATAGATAAATCCTATGGCAACGCTCTGTTTAACATGCTAAGGTTTGCTGCCATTTTTCTTAAAAACCAACAACAACCACAAAAAATACAAGCTTTTACATTATGTATATAATGTAGAGCCTGTGCTTGTGACGATTGAGCTGATTGGTCAGTGGGTGGGGCCACTCGTGAGTCAACTTGGAAGACAGACAGTCGATGGTTGATGGGCAATGCACCGTTTGGCTGTTGCCAGAGGCAGCTGAGGATGCTCAAGGCCTCGTAGGGAGTGGGGGCTGTATTGACTCTGGTTTCTCTTCAATACGTATAAGCCTTTCGCCTTTTACTAAAGACTTCCGTGGAGAGGAACACTTATGAGTTCAGAGTATTTTTGGAGAGGCTCTGCTATTTGGCAGAGCCCAGTATGACTGTGTAATATAAAAGCAATCCGGGCTGGTATCTGATAGATAAATCCTATGGCAACGCTCTGTTTAACATGCTAAGGTTTGCTGCCATTTTTCTTAAAAACCAACAACAACCACAAAAAATACAAGCTTTTACATTATGTATATAATGTAGAGCCTGTGCTTGTGACGATTGAGCTGATTGGTCAGTGGGTGGGGCCACTCGTGAGTCAACTTGGAAGACAGACAGTCGATGGTTGATGGGCAATGCACCGTTTGGCTGTTGCCAGAGGCAGCTGAGGATGCTCAAGGCCTCGTAGGGAGTGGGGGCTGTATTGACTCTGGTTTCTCTTCAATACGTATAAGCCTTTCGCCTTTTACTAAAGACTTCCGTGGAGAGGAACACTTATGAGTTCAGAGTATTTTTGGAGAGGCTCTGCTATTTGGCAGAGTCCAGTATGACTGTGTAATATAAAAGCAATCCGGGCTGGTATCTGATAGATAAATCCTATGTCAATGCTCTGTTCAACCTTCTTAGGTTTGCTGCCATTTTTCCTAAAAAACAACAACAACAACAACAACAACAACAACAACAACAACAACAACAACAAATACAAGCCTTTGGATTATGTATATAATGTAGAGCCTGTGCTTGTGACGATTAAGCTGATTGGTCAGTGGGTGTGGCCACTCGTGAGTCAACTTGGAAGACAGTCGATGGTTGATGGGCAATGCACCGTTTGGCATTTGCCAGAGGCAGCTGAGGATGCTCAAGGCCTCGTAGGGAGTGGGGGCTGTATTGACTCTGGTTTCTCTTCAATACGTATAAGCCTTTCGCCTTTTACTAAAGACTTCCGTGGAGAGGAACACTTATGAGTTCAGAGTATTTTTGGAGAGGCTCTGCTATTTGGCGGAGCCCAGTATGACTGTGTAATATAAAAGCAATCCGGGCTGGTATCTGATAGATAAATCCTATGTCAACGCTCTGTTCAACCTGCTTAGGTTTGCTGCCATTTTTCCTAAAAAAAAACAACAACAACAACAACAAATACAAGCCTTTGGATTATGTATATAATGTAGAGCCTGTGCTTGTGACGATTAAGTTGATTGGTCAGTGGGTGTGGCCACTCGTGAGTCAACTTGGAAGACAGTCGATTGTTGATGGGCAATGCACCGTTTGGCATTTGCCAGAGGCAGCTGAGGATGCTCAAGGCCTCGTAGGGAGTGGGGGCTGTATTGACTCTGGTTTCTCTTCAATACGTATAAGCCTTTCGCCTTTTACTAAAGACTTCCGTGGAGAGGAACACTTATGAGTTCAGAGTATTTTTGGAGAGGCTCTGCTATTTGGCGGAGCCCAGTATGACTGTCTAACATAAAAGCAATCCGGGCTGGAATCTGATAGATAAATTCTATGTCAACGCTCTGTTCAACATGCTAAGGTTTGCTGCCATTTTTCTTAAAAACCAACAACAACAACAACAACAAATACAAGCCTTTGGATTATGTATATAATGTAGAGCCTGTGCTCGTGACGATTGAGCTGATTGGTCAGTGGGTGGGGCCACTCGTGAGTCAACTTGGAAGACAGACAGTCGATGGTTGATGGGCAATGCACCGTTTGGCATTTGCCAGAGGCAGCTGAGGATGCTCAAGGCCTCGTAGGGAGTGGGGGCTGTATTGACTCTGGTTTCTCTTCAATACGTATAAGCCTTTCGCCTTTTACTAAAGACTTCCGTGGAGAGGAACACTTATGAGTTCAGAGTATTTTTGGAGAGGCTCTGCTATTTGGCAGAGCCCAGTATGACTGTGTAATATAAAAGCAATCCGGGCTGGTATCTGATAGATAAATCCTATGTCAACGCTCTGTTCAACCTGCTTAGGTTTGCTGCCATTTTTCCTAAAAACCAACAACAACAACAACAACAACAAATACAAGCCTTTGGATTATGTATATAATGTAGAGCCTGTGCTTGTGACGATTGAGCTGATTGGTCAGTGGGTGGGGCCACTCGTGAGTCAACTTGGAAGACAGACAGTCGATGGTTGATGGGCAATGCACCGTTTGGCTGTTGCCAGAGGCAGCTGAGGATGCTCAAGGCCTCGTAGTGAGTGGGGGCTGTATTGACTCTGGTTTCTCTTCAATACGTATAAGCCTTTCGCCTTTTACTAAAGACTTCCGTGGAGAGGAACACTTATGAGTTCAGAGTATTTTTGGAGAGGCTCTGCTATTTGGCAGAGTCCAGTATGACTGTGTAATATAAAAGCAATCCGGGCTGGTATCTGATAGATAAATCCTATGGCAATGCTCTGTTCAACCTTCTTAGGTTTGCTGCCATTTTTCCTAAAAAACAACAACAACAACAACAACAAATACAAGCCTTTGGATTATGTATATAATGTAGAGCCTGTGCTTGTGACGATTAAGCTGATTGGTCAGTGGGTGTGGCCACTCGTGAGTCAACTTGGAAGACAGTCGATGGTTGATGGGCAATGCACCGTTTGGCATTTGCCAGAGGCAGCTGAGGATGCTCAAGGCCTCGTAGGGAGTGGGGGCTGTATTGACTCTGGTTTCTCTTCAATACGTATAAGCCTTTCGCCTTTTACTAAAGACTTCCGTGGAGAGGAACACTTATGAGTTCAGAGTATTTTTGGAGAGGCTCTGCTATTTGGCAGAGCCCAGTATGACTGTGTAATATAAAAGCAATCCGGGCTGGTATCTGATAGATAAATCCTATGTCAACGCTCTGTTCAACCTGCTTAGGTTTGCTGCAATTTTTCCTAAAAACCAACAACAACAACAACAAATACAAGCCTTTGGATTATGTATATAATGTAGAGCCTGTGCTTGTGACGATTGAGCTGATTGGTCAGTGGGTGGGGCCACTCGTGAGTCAACTTGGAAGACAGACAGTCGATGGTTGATGGGCAATGCACCGTTTGGCTGTTGCCAGAGGCAGCTGAGGATGCTCAAGGCCTCGTAGTGAGTGGGGGCTGTATTGACTCTGGTTTCTCTTCAATACGTATAAGCCTTTCGCCTTTTACTAAAGACTTCCGTGGAGAGGAACACTTATGAGTTCAGAGTATTTTTGGAGAGGCTCTGCTATTTGGCAGAGTCCAGTATGACTGTGTAATATAAAAGCAATCCGGGCTGGTATCTGATAGATAAATCCTATGTCAACGCTCTGTTCAACCTGCTTAGGTTTGCTGCCATTTTTCCTAAAAACCAACAACAACAACAACAACAAATACAAGCCTTTGGATTATGTATATAATGTAGAGCCTGTGCTTGTGACGATTGAGCTGATTGGTCAGTGGGTGGGGCCACTCGTGAGTCAACTTGGAAGACAGACAGTCGATGGTTGATGGGCAATGCACCGTTTGGCTGTTGCCAGAGGCAGCTGAGGATGCTCAAGGCCTCGTAGTGAGTGGGGGCTGTATTGACTCTGGTTTCTCTTCAATACGTATAAGCCTTTCGCCTTTTACTAAAGACTTCCGTGGAGAGGAGCACTTATGAGTTCAGAGTATTTTTGGAGAGGCTCTGCTATTTGGCAGAGCCCAGTATGACTGTGTAATATAAAACCAATCCGGGCTGGTATCTGATAGATAAATCCTATGGCAACGCTCTGTTTAACATGCTAAGGTTTGCTGCCATTTTTCTTAAAAACCAACAACAACCACAAAAAATACAAGCTTTTACATTATGTATATAATGTAGAGCCTGTGCTTGTGACGATTGAGCTGATTGGTCAGTGGGTGGGGCCACTCGTGAGTCAACTTGGAAGACAGACAGTCGATGGTTGATGGGCAATGCACCGTTTGGCATTTGCCAGAGGCAGCTGAGGATGCTCAAGGCCTCGTAGGGAGTGGGGGCTGTATTGACTCTGGTTTCTCTTCAATACGTATAAGCCTTTCGCCTTTTACTAAAGACTTCCGTGGAGAGGAACACTTATGAGTTCAGAGTATTTTTGGAGAGGCTCTGCTATTTGGCGGAGCCCAGTATGACTGTCTAACATAAAAGCAATCCGGGCTGGAATCTGATAGATAAATTCTATGTCAACGCTCTGTTCAACATGCTAAGGTTTGCTGCCATTTTTCTTAAAAACCAACAACAACAACAACAACAACAACAACAACAACAAATACAAGCCTTTGTATTATGTATATAATGTAGAGCCTGTGCTTGTGACGATTGAGCTGATTGGTCAGTGGGTGGGGCCACTCGTGAGTCAACTTGGAAGACAGACAGTCGATGGTTGATGGGCAATGCACCGTTTGGCTGTTGCCAGAGGCAGCTGAGGATGCTCAAGGCCTCGTAGGGAGTGGGGGCTGTATTGACTCTGGTTTCTCTTCAATTCGTATAAGCCTTTCGCCTTTTACTAAAGACTTCCGTGGAGAGGAACACTTATGAGTTCAGAGTATTTTTGGAGAGGCTCTGCTATTTGGCAGAGCCCAGTATGACTGTGTAATATAAAACCAATCCGGGCTGGTATCTGATAGATAAATCCTATGGCAACGCTCTGTTTAACATGCTAAGGTTTGCTGCCATTTTTCTTAAAAACCAACAACAACCACAAAAAATACAAGCTTTTACATTATGTATATAATGTAGAGCCTGTGCTTGTGACGATTGAGCTGATTGGTCAGTGGGTGGGGCCACTCGTGAGTCAACTTGGAAGACAGACAGTCGATGGTTGATGGGCAATGCACCGTTTGGCTGTTGCCAGAGGCAGCTGAGGATGCTCAAGGCCTCGTAGGGAGTGGGGGCTGTATTGACTCTGGTTTCTCTTCAATACGTATAAGCCTTTCGCCTTTTACTAAAGACTTCCGTGGAGAGGAACACTTATGAGTTCAGAGTATTTTTGGAGAGGCTCTGCTATTTGGCAGAGCCCAGTATGACTGTGTAATATAAAAGCAATCCGGGCTGGTATCTGATAGATAAATCCTATGTCAACGCTCTGTTCAACCTGCTTAGGTTTGCTGCCATTTTTCCTAAAAACCAACAACAACAACAACAACAACAACAAATACAAGCCTTTGGATTATGTATATAATGTAGAGCCTGTGCTTGTGACGATTGAGCTGATTGGTCAGTGGGTGGGGCCACTCGTGAGTCAACTTGGAAGACAGACAGTCGATGGTTGATGGGCAATGCATCGTTTGGCTGTTGCCAGAGGCAGCTGAGGATGCTCAAGGCCTCGTAGGGAGTGGGGGCTGTATTGACTCTGGTTTCTCTTCAATACATATAAGCCTTTCGCCTTTTACTAAAGACTTCCGTGGAGAGGAGCACTTATGAGTTCAGAGTATTTTTGGAGAGGCTCTGCTATTTGGCAGAGCCCAGTATGACTGTGTAATATAAAACCAATCCGGGCTGGTATCTGATAGATAAATCCTATGGCAACGCTCTGTTTAACATGCTAAGGTTTGCTGCCATTTTTCTTAAAAACCAACAACAACCACAAAAAATACAAGCTTTTACATTATGTATATAATGTAGAGCCTGTGCTTGTGACGATTGAGCTGATTGGTCAGTGGGTGGGGCCACTCGTGAGTCAACTTGGAAGACAGACAGTCGATGGTTGATGGGCAATGCACCGTTTGGCTGTTGCCAGAGGCAGCTGAGGATGCTCAAGGCCTCGTAGGGAGTGGGGGCTGTATTGACTCTGGTTTCTCTTCAATACGTATAAGCCTTTCGCCTTTTACTAAAGACTTCCGTGGAGAGGAACACTTATGAGTTCAGAGTATTTTTGGAGAGGCTCTGCTATTTGGCAGAGCCCAGTATGACTGTGTAATATAAAAGCAATCCGGGCTGGTATCTGATAGATAAATCCTATGGCAACGCTCTGTTTAACATGCTAAGGTTTGCTGCCATTTTTCTTAAAAACCAACAACAACCACAAAAAATACAAGCTTTTACATTATGTATATAATGTAGAGCCTGTGCTTGTGACGATTGAGCTGATTGGTCAGTGGGTGGGGCCACTCGTGAGTCAACTTGGAAGACAGACAGTCGATGGTTGATGGGCAATGCACCGTTTGGCTGTTGCCAGAGGCAGCTGAGGATGCTCAAGGCCTCGTAGGGAGTGGGGGCTGTATTGACTCTGGTTTCTCTTCAATACGTATAAGCCTTTCGCCTTTTACTAAAGACTTCCGTGGAGAGGAACACTTATGAGTTCAGAGTATTTTTGGAGAGGCTCTGCTATTTGGCAGAGTCCAGTATGACTGTGTAATATAAAAGCAATCCGGGCTGGTATCTGATAGATAAATCCTATGTCAATGCTCTGTTCAACCTTCTTAGGTTTGCTGCCATTTTTCCTAAAAAACAACAACAACAACAACAACAACAACAACAACAACAACAACAACAACAAATACAAGCCTTTGGATTATGTATATAATGTAGAGCCTGTGCTTGTGACGATTAAGCTGATTGGTCAGTGGGTGTGGCCACTCGTAAGTCAACTTGGAAGACAGTCGATGGTTGATGGGCAATGCACCGTTTGGCATTTGCCAGAGGCAGCTGAGGATGCTCAAGGCCTCGTAGGGAGTGGGGGCTGTATTGACTCTGGTTTCTCTTCAATACGTATAAGCCTTTCGCCTTTTACTAAAGACTTCCGTGGAGAGGAACACTTATGAGTTCAGAGTATTTTTGGAGAGGCTCTGCTATTTGGCGGAGCCCAGTATGACTGTGTAATATAAAAGCAATCCGGGCTGGTATCTGATAGATAAATCCTATGTCAACGCTCTGTTCAACCTGCTTAGGTTTGCTGCCATTTTTCCTAAAAAAAAACAACAACAACAACAACAACAAATACAAGCCTTTGGATTATGTATATAATGTAGAGCCTGTGCTTGTGACGATTAAGTTGATTGGTCAGTGGGTGTGGCCACTCGTGAGTCAACTTGGAAGACAGTCGATTGTTGATGGGCAATGCACCGTTTGGCATTTGCCAGAGGCAGCTGAGGATGCTCAAGGCCTCGTAGGGAGTGGGGGCTGTATTGACTCTGGTTTCTCTTCAATACGTATAAGCCTTTCGCCTTTTACTAAAGACTTCCGTGGAGAGGAACACTTATGAGTTCAGAGTATTTTTGGAGAGGCTCTGCTATTTGGCGGAGCCCAGTATGACTGTCTAACATAAAAGCAATCCGGGCTGGAATCTGATAGATAAATTCTATGTCAACGCTCTGTTCAACATGCTAAGGTTTGCTGCCATTTTTCTTAAAAACCAACAACAACAACAACAACAAATACAAGCCTTTGGATTATGTATATAATGTAGAGCCTGTGCTCGTGACGATTGAGCTGATTGGTCAGTGGGTGGGGCCACTCGTGAGTCAACTTGGAAGACAGACAGTCGATGGTTGATGGGCAATGCACCGTTTGGCATTTGCCAGAGGCAGCTGAGGATGCTCAAGGCCTCGTAGGGAGTGGGGGCTGTATTGACTCTGGTTTCTCTTCAATACGTATAAGCCTTTCGCCTTTTACTAAAGACTTCCGTGGAGAGGAACACTTATGAGTTCAGAGTATTTTTGGAGAGGCTCTGCTATTTGGCAGAGCCCAGTATGACTGTGTAATATAAAAGCAATCCGGGCTGGTATCTGATAGATAAATCCTATGTCAACGCTCTGTTCAACCTGCTTAGGTTTGCTGCCATTTTTCCTAAAAACCAACAACAACAACAACAACAACAACAAATACAAGCCTTTGGATTATGTATATAATGTAGAGCCTGTGCTTGTGACGATTGAGCTGATTGGTCAGTGGGTGGGGCCACTCGTGAGTCAACTTGGAAGACAGACAGTCGATGGTTGATGGGCAATGCACCGTTTGGCTGTTGCCAGAGGCAGCTGAGGATGCTCAAGGCCTCGTAGTGAGTGGGGGCTGTATTGACTCTGGTTTCTCTTCAATACGTATAAGCCTTTCGCCTTTTACTAAAGACTTCCGTGGAGAGGAACACTTATGAGTTCAGAGTATTTTTGGAGAGGCTCTGCTATTTGGCAGAGTCCAGTATGACTGTGTAATATAAAAGCAATCCGGGCTGGTATCTGATAGATAAATCCTATGGCAATGCTCTGTTCAACCTTCTTAGGTTTGCTGCCATTTTTCCTAAAAAACAACAACAACAACAACAACAAATACAAGCCTTTGGATTATGTATATAATGTAGAGCCTGTGCTTGTGACGATTAAGCTGATTGGTCAGTGGGTGTGGCCACTCGTGAGTCAACTTGGAAGACAGTCGATGGTTGATGGGCAATGCACCGTTTGGCATTTGCCAGAGGCAGCTGAGGATGCTCAAGGCCTCGTAGGGAGTGGGGGCTGTATTGACTCTGGTTTCTCTTCAATACGTATAAGCCTTTCGCCATTTTCTAAAGACTTCCGTGGAGAGGAACACTTATGAGTTCAGAGTATTTTTGGAGAGGCTCTGCTATTTGGCAGAGCCCAGTATGACTGTGTAATATAAAAGCAATCCGGGCTGGTATCTGATAGATAAATCCTATGTCAACGCTCTGTTCAACCTGCTTAGGTTTGCTGCAATTTTTCCTAAAAACCAACAACAACAACAACAAATACAAGCCTTTGGATTATGTATATAATGTAGAGCCTGTGCTTGTGACGATTGAGCTGATTGGTCAGTGGGTGGGGCCACTCGTGAGTCAACTTGGAAGACAGACAGTCGATGGTTGATGGGCAATGCACCGTTTGGCTGTTGCCAGAGGCAGCTGAGGATGCTCAAGGCCTCGTAGTGAGTGGGGGCTGTATTGACTCTGGTTTCTCTTCAATACGTATAAGCCTTTCGCCTTTTACTAAAGACTTCCGTGGAGAGGAACACTTATGAGTTCAGAGTATTTTTGGAGAGGCTCTGCTATTTGGCAGAGTCCAGTATGACTGTGTAATATAAAAGCAATCCGGGCTGGTATCTGATAGATAAATCCTATGTCAACGCTCTGTTCAACCTGCTTAGGTTTGCTGCCATTTTTCCTAAAAACCAACAACAACAACAACAACAAATACAAGCCTTTGGATTATGTATATAATGTAGAGCCTGTGCTTGTGACGATTGAGCTGATTGGTCAGTGGGTGGGGCCACTCGTGAGTCAACTTGGAAGACAGACAGTCGATGGTTGATGGGCAATGCACCGTTTGGCTGTTGCCAGAGGCAGCTGAGGATGCTCAAGGCCTCGTAGTGAGTGGGGGCTGTATTGACTCTGGTTTCTCTTCAATACGTATAAGCCTTTCGCCTTTTACTAAAGACTTCCGTGGAGAGGAACACTTATGAGTTCAGAGTATTTTTGGAGAGGCTCTGCTATTTGGCAGAGTCCAGTATGACTGTGTAATATAAAAGCAATCCGGGCTGGTATCTGATAGATAAATCCTATGGCAACGCTCTGTTTAACATGCTAAGGTTTGCTGCCATTTTTCTTAAAAACCAACAACAACCACAAAAAATACAAGCTTTTACATTATGTATATAATGTAGAGCCTGTGCTTGTGACGATTGAGCTGATTGGTCAGTGGGTGGGGCCACTCGTGAGTCAACTTGGAAGACAGACAGTCGATGGTTGATGGGCAATGCACCGTTTGGCTGTTGCCAGAGGCAGCTGAGGATGCTCAAGGCCTCGTAGGGAGTGGGGGCTGTATTGACTCTGGTTTCTCTTCAATACGTATAAGCCTTTCGCCTTTTACTAAAGACTTCCGTGGAGAGGAACACTTATGAGTTCAGAGTATTTTTGGAGAGGCTCTGCTATTTGGCAGAGCCCAGTATGACTGTGTAATATAAAACCAATCCGGGCTGGTATCTGATAGATAAATCCTATGGCAACGCTCTGTTTAACATGCTAAGGTTTGCTGCCATTTTTCTTAAAAACCAACAACAACCACAAAAAATACAAGCTTTTACATTAGCCTGTGCTTGTGACGATTGAGCTGATTGGTCAGTGGGTGGGGCCACTCGTGAGTCAACTTGGAAGACAGACAGTCGATGGTTGATGGGCAATGCACCGTTTGGCTGTTGCCAGAGGCAGCTGAGGATGCTCAAGGCCTCGTAGGGAGTGGGGGCTGTATTGACTCTGGTTTCTCTTCAATACGTATAAGCCTTTCGCCTTTTACTAAAGACTTCCGTGGAGAGGAACACTTATGAGTTCAGAGTATTTTTGGAGAGGCTCTGCTATTTGGCAGAGCCCAGTATGACTGTGTAATATAAAAGCAATCCGGGCTGGTATCTGATAGATAAATCCTATGTCAACGCTCTGTTCAACCTGCTTAGGTTTGCTGCCATTTTTCTTAAAAACCAACCACAACAAAAAGAAATACAAGCCTTTACATTATGTATTTAACACTTTGAGTGCCGTGGGTTAATTCACATTTAGTCCCTTGAATGCCACCATCGGCGTCAATGTTAACGTTAATATCGCCTAATCTACGTTTTAAATTATGGCTATGTGTCTAATCTGCCTGTCGCTTATCAAAAAATCATTTTCCAGTCAGTGTTGTCAAGGCAGATTGGTTTTTTATCGCTTCATTTCCGTTTGAGAGCATTTTGAAAAGCACCCGTTTTCAGGTGAAAAACAACCTATTCTATGATAATCACCTTTTACTGGAATATTCCAGAATGTTGATATTTGTCTGCCTATTTATGAATCGATTTCAAATAAACGCTAGATGATCAATAGTATATGTGCACGCACGCACGTTCGAGCCGCACGCTGATAATAGCTGCTTTCATTTCCTCATGGATTTTACAGTGAAACAGCTAGAGCACATATCACAAAAAAGCTTATATCTCTGTGAAAACGAGTCTGATTATCCTAACACTGATAACATAGATTCCTTACCTGACATCAGATGGTATCCAAATGGTATATTCCAATTCCTGATCACCATTCGAAAAAATCGATAAGTATATTGATCCAACGTGTGTACAGTATAACCCATGCTCGCCGCGGCTCAGAGGCTCCAGAATTAACTCTGGTAACTCCGGCTGCATCAGTGGACTGGAAAATGTGGACTGGAATATTTTTTTTCCCCCATCCATTTTCATTGAGTCCATTCCAAAAGGGTGATTTACCATCTGGGAGACGATAGGGGGCGCTTTTTTCACATCTGATCGCCGGCGGCCCCTGGATTTCCAACGATGCAATATGATTTCAGATCGCAAAAAAAAAAAAAAAAAAATGAGAAAAGCTGTGACGTGGCTTTCAACGTCACTATCGTAAACCCGAGATTAGCCGTGAGTGGCGCTCAAAGTGTTAAGTAACCAATATTTAACACTAAATGAAATTCATAAAATAATAATCATTAATTTCAAAGGAGTGCTCAAGGGTAGAACTAAGTAATATATAAAAAAGAAAAAAGAAAGTGTGGAACGACTATAGAAAACCTTTATATGGAGCATTATGCAAGTGTGCTACCAACCTAATTATTATAAAAAAAACATTGAAAAAAAAAGCCTATTGTTGAAATAATGACAATTTCAGATACAAAATTATAAATAGTAAATATACCAAAACCCTCCCCAAAACACCAAAACAAAAGAAATATTAATGACCTATAGTTATAGCACTAACGAAATCTTGTAGGCCTAATAGTAATCATAAAAAAAAGAAAAAAAAGATGAATAGCTAATAATAATAATTATGAAGGAAATTAAAACCAAAGATGTAGGCTATAAACTGTAGATGCCTAGAAAAGAGAGGGGATTTGCAATAGGGCCTATTAATAGTGAACCATAAAGCACCAATAAGCTAATTACTATAGGCCCTATTTTTCTTCTTTTTTTTAACACAACAAAAAAAGGGACAAAAAGCCTGTTTATATGTGTATATATATATATATAAAAAAGGAGAACTGCAAGCAATAGCAAGTGGGGGAAAAAAAGAGAAAGAGAAATAAGGAACCCCACCTCATATAAGCAACAGAGAGGCTAATGGACAACATTTGAGAAAAATGTATTAAATAAAGAGTCCATTAGACCATGTCGGGTTTTCATATTACTTAATAGCCAATATCAGTGTGAGGTTACTCAGCAGGTTATAATAGACAACAATAGATTATTTTGATACCTGTGTCACGTTTTAGACTCAAACGTGAAAGTTGTAAAAGATACTTAAAGATATAAGAGATGAAACACTTTTGAAGGTATTTATTATAAAAAGTTTAACAAGCAATGTAATATAAAAGTGAATAAGCAAAGTATTTATACAAGGTGAATATAGCAAGGTACAATTGAAAATCTAGATTGTTACAAACGGCCGGTCGAGTATATAAAAGAAAGGAAAAAACAGTCAAGTCCTTTGTGGGTCCGTCCAGTCTAGTCAAAGCAGAGAAGTCAAAGAAGTGAAGTCCCGTTGTTTCTCTGTCAGGGTGTTTTTATTGGCCCCCTAGTCCAGTGTGTACGTGGTGTCTCTCCTGAGTGCACGTTGAGTGTCTGTGTCTATTTGGTCAGCCTGTATGTCCGCCGTGCATGAGTGCGTGGAACGCACATTTACGTGCAAGTTTGTGCGTGTGTGTCTCTATGATAACGATCTGTGATTAATGGAGACTGGAATATGTGACCAGTGTTTGACCTGGTCGTATATTAGTTGGCTTGTGGCATTTTGTCATAATGAGTTGCACTGTGTGCGCGTTGAGAGCGAGGGTGTATGTATGTGTGTGTGTGTGTGTGTAGGTTTGTGTGTGAGAGGGTAGGAACCATGCACCAGGGGTCGGCTGCAGGTCACTGATCTGTGAGTGGCCCTCTAGCTGAGAGAGAGACGTAAACAAGCTTTATATAGTGTGGTGATGGGAGAATGTCTCTGCTTATAAAATTACATGATACGTGTCATATTTCATCAGTCCCCCCTTCCCTACCTCCAGGTAGGGAAAAATGAAATAGAAGGGGGACCTTAAGCCAAATCATCAACAAACAACCAAACAATAAAAACACACCCAACCGGCCGACCCAACACATCAAGCACAAGAGTCAATAGAAATGGCACAATCATCAACTTCTCCACTGGTCACATCAAACACTGCATGTGGCCAAAAAAACCTCCAGAGACAATCTACGGCCTAGAAAGTACGGCCTATTAAAGAACACACTTGAATAATAACTTGCTTAAAACTATGATATAATTGGAGGATAAAAGGCTCACATCGTCCCATGTCCCGACATATGGTGACGGCCCTCGGCGCAGCTCACAGTACATCAGACTCACTGTGAGTCGTTAAACAGAACATAACAGTGTACAATAAAAACAACCCAAATCAAACAACAGCAATCCGTGGCTCCGTATATCAGCCCGGACCACAATCTAGTGGAAGAGGAGAACCAGCCCCACACAGCCCGGCGGGGGGGTCGTGGCCACAACCCCCTCACCAGAGTAAATGTGAACTTGGTCCGCCCCTGTCAAAACAACTGCATGAAAACAAAATGACACGTCAAACCAGGAAACAAATGATCTACACAATATCTACTGCTAAAGGACACAGGAATGGAGACCACTCTAATGTTCCTACCAACACCTAGCAAGAACAAGGCTGCGGATGAATCATAAACACATACCACAGACCTCAACCTCACTAAGCATGAACCCGTTAAAAGGCCAAAAAATACCTAACACTGAAGTCCAGGGAAAAAAACGTCCTTGGCACAGGACACCGCCGTCCGACGTCCGCGATGGATCTCAGCACATCTCTGGACACATTTCCAATCACAATGTTCAACGTATGGGATGACCAACACTAATCTAGTTGGGCTTGTGGAGTGTGACCACATAAATTTGGGGGCCCAGAGGAGAGAGAGAGAATTCGGTGCGGTCAATGAGAGGGACAGAGAGATGAGAGAGTAGGAGACAGAGTCCTATAATATGAGGCTTCTTCTCCCGGTACAGGCACAGGAGAGTCCATGTCATCCGGTGAGGAGAGACTAGGCATAGCTTCCTCCCACAGCATAGCTTCCTCCCACATCTGGATATCACGACCACTTCCTGCACAGTCACGGACAGCTCCACTTCCTGCACAGTCAGTGGGGGATAAACGGGGGAGGAGGAGTAGAAGAGGGGAGGAGAGATAGCACCGTGGTGGGGACTGTCATGGCTCTTGGTAGAATACTGAGAGATGGCTTTTTAGGAGGATACAGACGTCCTTCCAGGAGGATACAGAGAGATGTAGCAGCGGCGCACGTCCTCTGTCCATCCCAACGGCCGCTCCCTTCAACATTGGAAAGAAGGAGGAGGCCTTGTCCTCGGTAAGTGCAGCAGCAACCACCCTTCAGGATGATAAGAGCACTAGCATCAGCGACACAAACATATCCGACAAAGACAGACCCGTATTCGTCCAACCCGCTCCATGGCTTCACAGCGGGGGGTCCTCTGTACCACTGCTCCATGACCCCAGGTCGCCAGGCCCAGCAGGACCTTGACCACAGAGCCGTCGGGGGATGTATCGTCACTACTTAGTGTTCCAATGTCTCATACTCCACCTCCTCTCCTCCATGAGCTCCCGGACCTGTTACTGTCAGTGTGGTCCAGCTGTCACCATGGCCCGTCCCCCCTTGGCCCGTCCCCCCTTGACAGAGGATATCCAGGGCTGAGTATCGGGTCTGTGTGGGATCAAGTCCGCTGCCCGCCCCAGAGTCACAGAGAGAGAGAGAGAGAGAGAGAGAGAGAGAAGAATAGAACAGCGGCCCTCCCCGCCAACATTACCAATCAATCCAACACATTAAAATGACATCCAGACAGAGATTACAATAAAACGGCAAACTTAAAATGAACCAGACTCAAAACCCAAAAAGAGTAAAAAGAAAAAATACAAAATCTACACTAAAAAAATTAAAATAACGTAAAATAAGGACCAAATAGGGAGAGAGAGCGAAGCGGAGTGTCGTGTGTGACGTGCGCGCAGTCAGCGCGTGTGTGTATCAGAGTGTGTGTGTTCATGTGTCAGTGTACGTGTGCGTGTCAGAGTGTGTGTGTGTATGTGTGCCTGTGTTCGTATTAGGTTGTATGTGTGTGCAGACAACGTGTGTGTGTGTGTGTGTGTGTGTGTCGTGATCGTGCGCGCCAGTGTAAGGGCGTGTGCTAGCGAGATTATCAGCGTGTGCGTCAGAGCTTGTAGATTGATTGAAATCGTAGGACAAAAAAAACATTCTAAAAGACAAGACAATAACAGTGTCCACAACGCTGGTCAAAAATGGATAAAACACAATAAAGCCAAGGCTTGTTTCCATTGTGGTCCATACATGGAACATAAAAAGGCACAGAAATACAAATGGACATGTACACTAGACAGGATACATCCAAAAAAATGTGTATAAAAATACCTAACCTGACAACTCATACAGTTAACTAATGTTAAAAGAAAATCCGCAAACCCTTAAAAGCAACTCATGATAAAAGAAATAAAAGCCAAGTTAAAAGAGATAAAAAACATTTTAAGACCAATTTGAGTTGCTGCTGAGCCATGCTTTTAGGGCGGATTTAAATCCGAGAGGGGAGTTCAGGAGTTTTATGAATGTTGGCAGGGCATTCCACATTACCGTAGCCGAGTAAAAAATGCATCTTTCCCCATGCATGTCCTGACTCTCGGCGGGACCAGGTCTGTGGGGCTTCCTCTTGTGGCGTGTTTGTGGACATCTCCTACTTTATTAAAATAATTTACTAGGTACTTGGGAACCATTTCTTTCAGTACTTTAAAACCCAGTAGCATTTTAAGCTGGTGTACTGTATCCTTTCCTCAACCCAGAGCCATCCCAGACTGTTAAAGTGGGCTGGCGTTAGGTGAGTCCTAAAGTGAAGGTTGTGCAGGAGTCACACTAGTTTGTTTCGGGAGGTCTTCATTTGTTTTGATATGTTGCTGTACCATTAAGTGCAAGCATATAACATTGGATGAGGGCTCCAGCTAGGGTCCTCAGAGCGTTTCCATTTTATTTTTATTTTTTTTTGTGACCAACTTCTTATTTTGTCTTTTCTTTTAAACAAGTTCAGAGGAAAGACATTCACATCAGCATTTCATATTAAGTCACACAGCGGCATAAAAAGTGTCTTTTCAGTATAGATTGTCCGTCAGTATATTCATATACTGTGTAGCCTGCCTGTTGCAGTTGTGACAGTCTTTTCCTATGTTCTGGCGGTCCTGTGGCTGAGAGACAGCCCAGGTCGTTTCTTAACCCCACTCCCAGCCCCCCGGGTTTGCATAGACATTTTAGGAGAGGGGGAAACCTTGATGCATGTATAGGATACTCTTAATTAGAAAATAAATCATAATTATGTTTGTTAGATAACCAAGTAATAGGGAAAAATACAATACAACCTAGAAACAACCACAACAAATTATAGCAGTAAACAGAAAAGGAAAAGATAAATGGAAAAGATAAATGGAAACAACAGCAACAACAGCAATCATTCTCTGGTGTCAAGGTACAAGTGTTCAACCTAGTGGAGTACTGATTTTACCTTCTGGGCCGCAGTAAGTCATATTTGGATCGATTCCGTCCTTGCTCCCTGTGCTCTAGCACTGGATGCCTCTAATCTCAATACTTCGTAGAAGGACAGTTTCCAACGGTAAATATTGAGACTATGGGGTGGTTTCCATCTCATTACGAGCATTTTCTTTGCTGCCGTTAAACCGGCCAGAAACACTCTCTTTTTGTGAGGCGTTAATTTTAGAGATGAATCATCATTCAATAATAAAATGTGTGGCAAACAAGGTATGTTTATCTCCGTTATATTAGTGAGAAATAATGCAACCTTGGCCCAAAAAGCGAGTACTCCTGGACATTCCCACATCATATGTATGTATGTTCCTATAACTTTTTGCGGACATAAAGCACATAGAGGACTTTGTAATATTTTTATTTGACAGTTTCCTGGGTGACAGATAAAATCTTTGTATCATTTTGTAATGAGTTAATTGGTTATTAGTCAGTGGAATATTATCCCATACATTCTGCCAATTTATGCAGGCGTTGTAATTCTTTAAATCTATGTTCCAGACAGCGGTATTACCTGTAGTTCTGTTTAGTTTTCCTTGTATTTTATTATATAACCCAGAAACAAAACAATTTTTAACATTTATGCCATACACTATATCCATTAAAGGGTGACCTGGTAAAGGCTGATTCCATGGGACACCATAAGTGCGCATTGCAGTGCGTAACTGTAAATAAAAAAGAAGGATGTACCAGGGACATTATAGATTTGTTTGAGCTCTTGAAATGATCTGAGACCGTAAACAAAGCATGTCTGATTCCATCCATGGCGATCACCTGAAGTACTTTTAAATACACAAGAATCTGTCCCGCGGCTATCACAACTATTATGACTGGACCCACTGTCTGTGAGTGACTCTGCTTTGGTCCACTCACATTCCCCACCCACACTCTGCGAATCAGAGGCAGAGTAGGGCGGGTCTTCACAGCACGTCATATGCGTGTGACAGCGGGGCTCCGTTGTCTCGAGTTGTTACAGCCTCGTCTGCACGGAGAATTCCATCCCAAAACACTAGTCTAAACGACTTTTGCGGTTTCTGTTCAGACTCTCTCCGTCTAAACGTAGCCTAAAGCCGAGAGCGGTGTAATGCCGCGCATGACTGGGCAGCATGCAGCAGACCTGCCCCAAAATCCCCAAAACCAAATGCACTGTGCAAGGCAGGTAATCTACAAATCCAAAGATTAATTTAAACTTGTGTAATTCGGCAGTTCAACAAGTCGAAAGTACTAATCTTCTTGGAGTGCAGCTGGATAGCACTCTGTCTTGATCTCAGCATATTAATTATATTGTTTTTTAAAATGGGAAGAGCAATCGGTATTTCCAGGAGACGTACTTATGTCAGATAGTGCAACGTTTAGTTACACGTCATCCTGACCATCGCTCTGCGATGTGGCACTGCCAGCGGTGACCTCTGTAAGCTCCAGGTTGCCCCGAACTGGGCAGCACGGTTAGTACTGTACTACATGGGCTGCTGACCAAGGTCTAATGTGAGCCGTATATGCATGCCCGCCGGGCGCCTCTCTTGGCCTAACGTTGAAGATAGATTGTCTTATAATACACTCATGCTGTCCAAGTTGGTCATGAGCAGTAAAAACTCCTGTAACCATACATAAACAGATAGTTATTTGTAATACTGTGCATGAGCAGTACACCAGAGCGCTCTGGATATATGTTATTTGTAGAGCATTAACTCCTTGGATTAACCTGCCACCAAACCTCAGCTGTACAGCAGATTCACTTTAAAAATAATCCCTAATCGTATATAATATGTATGGTTGTATAATGTATACAGGCCTAATATGTGTTTCTATTATCTTCTATGCTTTTTTAAAAGTTGTTTGTAACTCTGTTCTGTGGTTTTTAAAGATGCTATAAATATATCCAGTCCTATATTATGGAGATCAAAACCGCCTTTAGAAGACAGACCTGCCTTCAGCATCAGCTACAGACTGAACATTTAATACATTCATTAATATAAATTAATTAATGAATAAGTAATAGACAAGGATTAATTCTCATTAGAATTATGCCTAATTATTCAAATGTTAAACACACACGCGCGCGCATATGACTATAGGACCTTTTACAACTTGATCAACATCTATGGCATTGAGTGCACATGTTTTTACCATCATCGCTGACATTCCACACTGTCTACATTATATGGGGACTCACTTCAAACACTGAGCGATGCTCGCCACAGTGACAGTAGTCAGACGAGCTTCACATCTGTCAACAAAGAAACCATACTGCTGTAATTACTTCCGTCTTCAGAAGACTTATGACTAAAATACAACTTTCATATACTTATCCTATACGGCAAACCCTTCCTGTCTTTCCACCTCACGAGGCATCATAAGGCAACAGTTGCATTTAGAATCCAGACATCTGACTGCATAGAGCCACTTAGAATACGTGCAAGTGGAACAAATATCAACATTCTTGAACCCCATAAACGCATGCTTGCGTCCTGTCGTGATGTCGTGATTAAATCGTTTTATCAGCGAATCAAAGTTGCAAAGAAAATATATACTGAGACACTAAGAATCACTAAAAATAAGTTCTACCAAAACAGCAACGTTTGCTGGATGTTGACTAACAACCATTCGATTTTATGAGTGTATATACATGTTGAGTTTTCATCACAGGGATAATAGCCAAATCTAAATTACAATTTTCGTCAAGAATAACAGCACATTTGGTCAATAACACCTGTACTGTTTCCGTGGGAAATATGGGTTCATTGCGTTAGATGTACTTCCAACAATAAAACGCACTAACCAATCAATGTGACCGCAGAGGCTATATAGGCCTATATACTATGTCCATGATTATACTATGTCCATGATTTGGGAGCAATGTAAGGACGATATTCACTATGATTGTAAACATCCATATCAATCGCTCCGATATCCAGTCATGTCTTCTATTTACTTCTATAGGACGCAAACGTGGAATGTATTAGCGTTCTAGCCCGGACCCCGTCTTCTCACTTTTAGAGACAGCCGGGTGATGACACAAAACAGATCTTATGGTTATGATGTAAAACGAATATTACAGGCGCTGTTTGTTTTTGTCGTCTGAGAAATTAGTTGGTCCTATTATAGCGAGCCTTGTAAAAACCGTTCTCAATTGCTGTTGTATTTACACACAAATACGCCTCTGATATTTCTCTCTCTATAAGTCTCTCTCTCTTTCTCTCTTCACGCACACACAATATGAGTTCATATTTAAGCTATAGTTCTGTTTGGAGGCTTAACATATATCCTCCCGAGCTACAGTATGGAATGATGACTCAGATAATCTGATCTCCTCTCCTCCACCCACAGCTCGGGCCTCTGGCCAGCTTCACTTCAGTCAATACCAATAACACGAACTGACCATTCAAAGTCTATACTTCACAAGGCTCTTCCCCTTCAGTTCCCAGTCGTTCTCCCTAGTATCTCTTACAGTATCTCTAGGCGACTTCATAAAGATAACTTTACAGTCCGCATCGTCGACGTTTACAAACCACAAGGTCGTGCTTCAATGCTGTCTTTTATAGGCCTGATGCACATCACTATATATGGTTACTTATGGACATATTTAAGTCCCTTATCAAATCGTATCGGTCTTCTGGGGGCTGCTTTATGGTTTCACTGTAAGTGAACAAAGAAAGGTTTAAATTGTGTCTCTTTTAGCAGAACCACACAAAGAACACAGGCTATACTGTTATTAAAAAGCATACAAAATATGTGGGAGACCCTGATGGAAACAAGACAAACGCCTTTCTCTGGTCTGCATCCCCCCAACAATTGTATGTATTGAGCCGTACTGTATTGTACCCATTCTGCAATCCGTCAAATAAAGTTTTCATTCACTCATTCATTCACCTGTCCACTTTTGTTCTTCCGCCACTGTGCATGCACGTAATTTCATTCAACCCGTTATTACCATCATGCAATATGTGTCTGGTACTGTCTCTAAAAAACAAAGAATCGCAATAATAATTACTGTTCCTGGTGGACCCCAGGAAGACTAGCAATGGCACCAGCCAATGGGGATCCGTAATAAAACAAAATAAAAAAAAATCAAATAATGGGTCAAATTACTAAAATTATGATTCATGGTCGCTCACTAATTCGCCGTTATAGATAGGGAAATGCATGCTTGTCTCGCATCGGAGCGTGGCGGTGCTGCAAGCACAAATCAAACTTCACCCATTTATCAAAAGAAAAAACAAAACACCTGGGCCCTCATTCATCAACGTGGACGTAGAACTTGACCTACTTCCACACGTAAGCACGGAATGTAGAACTAGCGTACGCACAGGGAAGTCGGCATTCATCACACGTGCGTACGCAGGCTCTACGCACACCTGTCATGATGAATACCACTTTGTTCTACCGTCAATGCTCGTGCATGATTATCCATATATGGCCATGAAAATGAGGAAACACCCCCCATGGGATGTGAAATAATGGACCGACCCGAGCGGGACTCCGAGAAACTCCACGGAGAATTCACTGCTGTCGAACCAAGAAGACACTATCGCGTATCATGGGATAAATAAAAGGCGGATTTGTAAACGGTGATGTCAGATATCAACGGCTCCCTAAGACCATTGCTGCAATTCTGCCTGGACAGCTCAAAATACTAATAAAGACCGTTCGTTGACCACTGTTTGGCGTTGGTTGTGTGTCATTATAACCGTGCTGTAATATGAATGCCTTTATTAGTTGTGTTCGATTGGCTATATGATCTTTAGAGGCATCTATTTTGTTGTCGGCTAATAAAGACCGCGCTGGAATATGACTGCCTTTCCCCGTGTTGTTTGATTAATACCAGGGATTAAAGTTCTCCTCAATTTGATTCCAAATCGCGATGGATCTCCCGTCAATTTTCTACCTGCTGCATATGATTTCTAGAGGCATACTACAATCCATTTTGATGTCAGTATTGGGTAACCTACATAAACAATAATACGAGCTATACAAGAACAATGAATCTTACTGCCATGTATGATGTAGCCGATACGCCATGTGTAGCCTGCCTATATGTGATCAATACAAACATGAACTTGAATTCCATCATGTCTGTGTGCGGGTCACTGCGGGAACTCACAAGGCTGTTGTCACAATGTAAATAAGAACGTGCACTGAAAAGTTACAGTATGTAGTTGGTTGATCATTTGTATGACAGTCAGTAAACCCCTGCAAAAAGTATCCGTTTTATTTAATGAATTGAAAACATTCAGCATCGCCTTCCTCCCGGCATCCAGCAATAACATGTATCAGGCAAATGCGCATCGCAACATTGACTGAGTGGAATCCCTTTCTATTCACATAACTGCATTTGTGATGGAGCTTTGACAGCTACAGTAACAGTCTATTGGTCGATCCATCTCCAATATCACGATGGACCGTGCCGCGGTGGCAAAGACGTATACCCGAGGGTGGAGAGGATCTTGAATGAATTCCATCATCATATATATATGTTGTGTGTCTGTCCACTATGTTTGTTACTTTGTTATTCCCCCCCCCCTATCTATGTAAAGCGACCTTGGGTCTCTTGAAAGGCGCTATATAAAATGAAGCTATTATTATTATTATTATTATTGTTGTGAAGGGCCAGATTAAACCGAATATATATATTTATTTATATATATATATTTAATTGTATTTGTATATTCTCTAATATTCCCTGATATCCCTTGTATATTCCTTGTACAATATGCATTGAATATCCATTCTAGCCTACTGAACATCCCATAATAGTCTCCATTCTACTATTGGTCGAGACCTTGGTGCCAGGCTGCCATACCCCTCAGACCCAGTTCAAACGTACCGCTCCACATGTACGAACAAGTCCTAGTTCCGCGTAGGAATCTGACTACCGCACCACTAATGGGACTATTTGTTCATAGTGCGTATATATACTGCGCTACTAAAGTAGGACTTCCTTTTCAGTCCAGTTTCTTACCCTCCAATAGAGTCACAGACGTAAAGCCTCCCCGCGACGCCACGTGTGGGAGTAAGGCCAAGTTCGCCTACCATCGGTATTGAGACATCGTGTATATTAATATTTGAATAGTCATATTTGGCACTATATCGTCGAGTTGGACGTAGTCTATTAAGCTAATAATAGTCTGTTAATATATAGTGCTTCGTACGGGGAGAATACTACCGTAGTCAGTACCCCATCGTTTCGGGCAGAGAACTGGCTGCTTATCCAGGGTGGTTGACCCCACGTGAAGCTGCACCCGAGGAGCCCCAGAGCCGACGAGCGAGTGGACCTGTATACCGGATTATTCTACCGACGACAGCCCGCCTTCCCAGGCACGGATTATGCTTTGTATACTTTGATTATTCCATGGATAAAGACCCCCGACACTGCCGTGTGTTGGAACCCCCCCCCCCTGGAGAGGACGCAAGGTGAGGAGACGCTCTGCAAGACGAGGTCGCTTCACGTCTCTCCTCCGTGGACCGGATGACGCCGGCCCACAAAGAGTCCACCTGCTTTCATCTGTGGTCCAAGGATCGCCGGCGCATTGAACGGCACTACAGTGGGTTCACCTGGGATACCCTTGGCCGGATGAGGCAGCCGGATTCTACCCCCCCCCCCCCCCCTCCTACTCCTGTCGGCTTACAAGCGACCGGATTAACCCCCCCTAGTGTGTCCAGTATATAATCATTAAAGTATCATTGCTGTTATTCCTTAAACTATTCCAGGTCGTATATGTACCACCTGCGCCTTCAGAGATTGGACATTCTCTATTGATATACCGACGAATACTCTTGCCATAAAAGTGCATACTAATTTCCATTCATAAATGTGATTGATTTGATTAAGTGCTTGCTCTACACACCATCGCTGTGTAGAAATAAAGACCTATTTCTAATTCGTACATTTGTGTTGGATCCGTTTCATCTACGTGACAGTGTTCATCATAATATATTTATGCCGTGTACTGGGTGGCCGAATATTAAGTACAAAGGTAGTGGTAGTAAGTATCATATCTAGTAATACAGTCAGGGAATTGTACCCCTCAGTTACAATTAGGGATGTCCCGATCCGATCACGTGATCGGGATCGGGGCCGATCACGTGATTTTCCGAAGATCGGGATCGAAAAAAAAAAAAAAAAAACGATTTTTTTTTTTTTTACTTTTTTTTTTTTTATTCAACAAACATGACCATGTTCACGTCTTAAACTCATACTGAGGCCTTAGTTTTGGTTTTAAATTGCATATCATCATTCATTTATTTATTGTCACAGAGCAGAAGAATTTTGCCAAAACAAACCAATAGTATCCAGCTGCAGAACGGCAGACCAGCCACAATCTCAGACCCAAATAATTTTTATTTAAATTTTTTTTATCCCAATTTCTCACATTACATTCACCCTGAATGTTGACGTTATCCAGGTGAAAAGTTAACTTCATAAATCATTTGATGTATAATTAAATCAAAGGAAATGCGTTTGGGTCTGAGTGTGGCTGGTCTGCTGTTCTGCAGCTGGATACTATTGGTTTGTTTTGGCAAAATTCTTCTGCTCTGTGTGACAATAAATAAATGAATGATGATATGCAATTTAAAACCAAAACTAAAGCCTCAGTATGAGTTTAAGATGTGAACATGGTCATGTTTGTTGAAAAAAAAAAAAAATTTTGATCGGATCGGGAAATATCGGTATCGGTAGATACTCAAAATCACATGATCGGGATCGGATCGGGAGCAAAAAAACGTGATCGGGACATCCCTAGTTACAATTATTATTATTATTATTATTATTATCATCACATCTGTGCGGGAGCTCACAAATAGACTGTTAGTCTCAGTGAAGTTTCAACGGAGGTCATCTATTCTAACCAACAAATTGAAGTAGAAAGCATTTCGTGACCAATCTTATTTGGAAACATGACACAAAATAATTAGCTTTTTATTTGAAACAATATCTAATCGCGTTTGGAGGTTGGTGTTTTGCGTCTGCCCCCCTGTGCCAAACAAGCAGGCCAACCTCTTGTTCGCGTGTGAGCCCGTTATAATTACACTACTGTCGCTATTTTGCAATGAACTATAATGAATTACGGGTCATACAGAAGTTGAACACTGATGCACGGAAGCTTATTTCCGCCTTGGAACTAATGCAGGACTGAGGAGTGCTTATGCGTAGTAACGATATTCTACCACTGGGAGCTAGGTACACCAGGTCTGACCTGTGCGTAGATGCATGGCCGCCTAGTTATAGTTGAAAGTGGGGGTGCAATATTTAAATTTTTAAATATTTTTTTTTTTAAATTTTAATATTTTTTTTTTGTTTTTTTTTATTTTTAGTGACATGCAAGGGGTGGTTTGGAGGGGGTCCGGCACAACCCCCTCCATAGCAGATTTTTTTTTCATTTAATGAACCTGTACGTGCAATTTCCTGCAATATAGAGCCTTAAATCTTGACCAATAAAGGTGCTCTTTTCACTATAAAACTCAGTTTATATTGCAGTATGATAGCCAATTACTATAATAATAATAATATATTAATATATATATATATATATATATATATATATATACTGTATATTGATTTTTCGCTCTTTTATTTTTATTAAATCAATCTCCTTTCAAATAGGCCAAGTTTTTAATAAGAGAGAGAAAAAATACCAACAAGGAACAATAACAGGGTCTGCTGTAAATATAGCCTATTTTCAGAGAATGACAAGAATATAAACAGAACATGGGAAACACATGCGCATAAATCAATTGGAAAAAATCTATAGAAATGAACGTTCTTACAAACAGAATTGAAATTCTCCCAGTATTCATTTTCCCCCCTCCCAGCACTCCCTCCCCCTTTTATGATGGTAAAAAGACTAAATGAAAGGAAGTTATTTATAAATAAAAGTTATTTTACTGAACAAGTATTTTTCTTTACAAAAGAAGACCATCAGTGGTATTTAAAAATCTAATCAAATTGGGATTTGAAGAATCGTTACACCCCTAATTATTATTATTATTATTATTATTATTATTATTATTATTATTATATTTTTAATGCGTACATTGTCTGTCTACATTTATTTAGACTAGCATTGGTATTTAAATATTGAGTGCAGTTGAGTAATTGTGGGATTAACATAATTCACACACTGAACAGAGAACAGAGATGGAGGAGAACAGAGAACAGAGATTATTATTATTCTAGATGAGCTTCACAGGCTCATCTCTCTCTTCGCGCCACCAATCGCTCGCGCAGTGTCACATTTAATGCAGTTCAATGTCAACACCAAGTCAGCGGCGCGGATGTCCGCGCGTCAGAAAATAGGAGCGTCGCACGACTCGCACCTGTGGGTCTGCTGTCGGCTGAGATCAAAGCTCAAGAGTCCGCGCGGACATCCGCGGAGTCTGCTCTGTGTACAGTCTGCTCGACTATGGGAGCACCTTTAACGCCAACGTTATATTATTATTATTTATTAGTTACGGACTTACGGTATGACCAGATGGCATTTCGGACCGTGAAACACTTTTATTGTATTGCGTGGTAGATGTTCTACCACTCGACAGTAAAGACATGTCTTCTAACATAATAGTTTGTTTGAACAACTGAACTTACTTAGTGGAAAATCCTGCTGTTGTTGTAACTTGTGCGTTGTGAACTTGTGCCTAAACTAGTGTTCACGAATCACGCTGCTGCCTGCCTGTACCAGCTTACTGTGTTACACCTGGACTAGTGGAGGCTGCACTGTTGTAGCGGCGCGCTGTGCAGACTGGGCTCCACTCAGTCTGCAGGACTGGATCAAACCATATCGGGCAGGGGGGTGTCGCAATCTTTGGAAACTTAAAAACTTGCTATTAAGTGTCATTGCGTATTATTAATTTGATTGAAATTACGTAGTTATGCTTAGATAAGATTTATATATTGGGGGGGGATATTTATATCATATGATATGATCAAAAAGTGAGGGAGCAAAAAGACAAGCTTGCTCCCCCAAGTTCAATAGTCCTAGAGCACGTGCATCTTATGCTCCATTAAGTGGGCGCCTATGCGTAGATGTACGCACGAAGTCAAGTTCAAGTTGAGATTGATGAATCCCACTCTTTGCTTA
Organism: Notolepis coatsorum; assembly: GCF_963971535.1. Lineage (NCBI taxonomy): Eukaryota > Metazoa > Chordata > Actinopteri > Aulopiformes > Paralepididae > Notolepis > Notolepis coatsorum. The sequence goes on from NC_140179.1 coordinate 103,311,586, forward strand.
GAAATGATCGTACGCACAGGGTAAGCACAGATCTGTGCGTAGAACACGTTGATGCATGAGGGCCCTGGTCCTATCCCAAGACCCGCTTCTCCTAATTATAGTAACTGCAGTATCATTTCCATTTCATTAATATAATGTTCTATCTATGATTGGTGTGGTGACCGCTTGTCACACCCCCCATCCTGACAACGCGCCCGACGCATATAATACCAGACGCGTTCCTATTCGGGCTGGGTAACATGATAAGTTGAACCAGGGGCCCACATCGTTCAAAAGAAAATAATGATTGAAAACATAACAGCCCGCGGTGGCCCTCTGTTGCCCCTCGGCGCCGGCAGGAACATGTTTCGATCGAGCGCACGTCGCTCCAATAAAAGACACAGCGTGTCCCAGTATTGGACCAGACGGGCCAATCTGAACTATTCCAATATGTGCGTCTTCATCAATGCAGTCCTGTGTGAATTATGTGTGGTCCCGCAACGTTACACATCTACAGCAAGCGGCACAAAACCAAAGAAGTAAAAAATAAAAACGCTCCCCTGGAGCATGGTTCGGAGTCCGCACACTGTGCGTGTAACTATAATAATAATAATATATAATGCAGGACCTCTTTAATCGGCACACAACGAACTGGACCTTGAATCCGGAATCAAAGCCATTTTTATATAACGGAAAAGGACAGTCTTTGGTATATATTTTATTCTATCACACGGGAAGGTTATGTTTGTCAGATCCAAACGAATGAACGATGAAAACAATACCCGGCCGTATCGCCCCATTAGGCATACTATATATTATGGTCTCATTGCCTTGCGTCTATCGATAACAATGTTTATTCATGCATGTGTAATACGCAAAAAACCTGATATAGGACGCAGCGGCGGGAAGCAGAAAACGCACGTATTGCCGTGAAGCCATGACGGGCCGCACTCAGACACTCGCGGGCTTGCATTGAAAGCGCAGGGAGGAAGGCACATTTACATAGCTGTAAATGCATAGTCCATATGTGTCTTTAAAGATTTCCAGTTCCAGTGTGGTATTGTCCATTTTGCATGTATAACCAGCTATTATATATTTAATTAGAATGTCAAAATTCATTTTAGAATGATGATCAGTGTGGCTGTACACTCCGCAATATGGTTAATTCGCATTGGGAAAGATAAAGATTGCTGGTTCAACAGCATCTATATGTGTGGTAATAACGCAGATATTGAGTGTATTTCTGTGAACATGCGCGTGGTGCACGCCTCTGAATCCAACCAAAGCGAAAACAATCGCTCCCAGCCCATGAGTCACGCGTCCGTAGTGGCTGGTGGGTCGGCAGTGCGCACGGCGGTGATCAGAGTGGTCGCAACGAGAAGTCAGGTACCCACTCCCTATATATAGGGATGGGAATTGATAGGATTTTATCGATACGATTCCATTATCGATTCTGCTTATCGATTCGATTCTTTATCGATACCTGATCAATTTATAATTTAAATAAATAAATTGGAAATGCAACAGAACTAAGCTGGTTAGAATAACAACATGCAACTTGACATTTCTGATTGTCATTTATTGTTGAGCCCCCATGTCAGGGGCGACAGTGGCTCGGGAGGTAGAGCAGTCGTCTGGCAATCCGGAGGTTCCCGGTTCGATTCCCGCTCCTCCCGGGCAGCGTGTCGATGTGTCCTTGAGCAAGACACTTAACCCCTAACTGCTCCCGATGAGCAGGTTGGCACCTTGCATGGTTGCCTGCGCCGTCGTTGTTTCAAGTTTCTTTAATAGTTGTCATACAGAAGTACAGAATACTTTTATACAAAATGCTTCTTACTGTTGCGCTCCAGAGACTGTGCAAGACAAGATAAGTATGAAATAAAATAACATAGTAAAATTAGAAGTAAAAAAATGAGGTCACAGTGTTCAGTTTAGACATATGTACAATGTTCGATGCAGAATAGACATAGTTACCATACAATATACAATACTGTGCAGTGTACTAATATATAATACTATATAGTGCAAGGCAGAAATGGAGAAATGGGACGAGGTGCAATTTAGGTACAATTCACAGTAGGTGTACGAGTTGTAGTGCAAATCCTTTATCAATAAATATAAAGTGTAGTTGTGAGAATGTGTGAGTGATTGGGTAAAATGTAAGGAACAAATTGTAAAGCGCTTTGGATAAAAGCGCTATATAAAAAAGCAGCCATTTACCATGTCAGAAAAATACAAAAAATAAAACATTAACTATAGCCTACACTTAAATAAAATTATGTATTTGAGATTCTCTTAAAATGTATTTATTTTTTTATTCTTAAACTAATTTAATCTATTGAATAACAGTCGTTATTCCTCTTGACTTCTGTCTCACACACACACACACAGACACACAGAGCTCCCTCCCCGGGCCCCTGTCCTGTAGGTATTGGCTTGTGTTGCTACACGGACACATTTGTATGTTGCACCATGGTACTTCCTGTCTGACGGACTCAGAGTAGAGACTTAGTAAATAAACAATCCGGCTCTTATTATATGTGAACTAAAGAGTACAATGTTTACACAACAGTCCCCACCCGCTGTTTTATTGTATTTGTACCTGTACTATCCGCTGTCAGCTGTTTATCTCTCTTTGTGAGCTTGATTAAATAGCGTTAGCTCACGTTAGCTAGCGATAGCTCCGCGGCTAATTTTAGCTCACCCTAAACTAAATCAATGACCATGTTCTAAAGCATTCAAGTAGTTTTCACTGCACATAGAAGTAGCCAAACAGCGGGAGCATTTCGGGAGCATATGACCAAAAGCCAGGCAATTTCGAGCCCTTAAGGAATCAAATAGAGTCTGCCATGGCTACATGCTAACGCGCGCAACTGTAGGAAAAACCTGGCAGCGATAAGGGAATCGAAAGTCACAGGAGCCACACGGTTCCAGGCATCGGCCAATTAGGAACCGGTTCCCAACGGGAACCGGTTTTCGATTCCCATCCCTACCTATATAGCATATAATAATAATAATATATTACCCGCTCCCACAACTGCTTATATAGCATAACATAATAATATAATATAATACCCGCCTATCTTTAATGAACTAGATACATCCATCTAATTGTCAACGCATAGTCAGGAACTGCAAATGCCAAGAAGGTTCAATAGATTCCGGTTCCACAGACCTCCCCTCCCTCGTGCGGCCACAACGAGGGATTCAAAAGTCCGTGAAACCAAGACCCCTCCTCGCAGAGCAGCACAAGTTAACCATGCAATACGATCGATACTTTAACAACAATAGGTTGGCCCCCCTACCACCAGTATATTCATTTTCATATAATATACCATTCATTACTATAGCACTCTCTACACACACCGTTCTCCGACGGCGAGGCCTGGAGCCTGCATCATACAATATCTGACAAATATACACCATGGCAAGGAAACAGCTAACGACCTATGGATATAGCCTTCAAGACATAATAAATATTCCACACATTTGGACATATAACAACACTTAGAATTTAAGAAGCCTGTACAATACAATACACAACACTGAAATAACGTGACTCACCACCTAACCACATCCAACATGGGTATATCGTAACTCATAACCTAACCATATCCAATATGGGTATTATAACGTAACTCATAACCTTTTCAATCGACTAAGCTTATTTCGCAGACTAGGATTGCAGTTGGCTGACGCAATTAAGAGACTAAATCAGGACTAATTAAGGCTGATCAACCTTAACCGTAACCCGTTCGTAATTCTCACGCACTTCAGACCTACAATCCTATGGTTTGTCTACTTTAATAACTCTGGCTAGGGCCTAAGTCCCTGTACATTACAGCCAGGCCTCCCCGAGGTCCTAGGGTTATACCCTATCACTTAAATAGTGGTATTTCTACCTGTGGCTCTCAATGGTCTCTAACTACACACCCTCAAGACCCCTACGCTCCGCATCTTCTGGCCGCCTCAGACCTACTCCTATCCAAGCTCCGGGAGGGTCATCAAAGAGAAGTCGCCTATTCTCAGTCCTTGCCCCACAATGGTGGAATGAACTACCCACCCCAGTTAGGATAGCCGAATCACGTCCAATCCTTCGCCGTCGACTAAAGATCTGAATTAAAAAAATAATTAAAAAATCGAACCCTAACTAACCGTACCGTCATGCACTTGTCCTAATAAACTAACCTACACTGTAGCACTCAACACTTTGATGAACATTGTTGCTCAGCTGATAGAGTTGTGCCCTTCCTGATGGCTTGTCGTAGAGAACTTGTATGTAAATGTAAACTTAAATAAACGACCCTAACTTATATAAATGGGTCACTCTAACTTGGTGTAGCAAAAAGACAGAGAGAGAAAGGTGTGAGTGGGAAAAAAAATTAAATAAAAAAGTTCTAGTATAGATTGCACCTTGCAAATATTCATTTCAACAACACAATTCAATGGGTTTACTTATATTTTTAGCAACTTATTCACAAGACAATAATGAGAATGCATCCACTCATAACGGCTGTTTTAACTATGCAGATTTCGACTTAACGTAACAGGTTTTTCTGCTTACCTTTCTGAAAGTGGATCCTCTGAGTGGATGTTCAGTCATGTATTGTCCGCAAACAGGTTGGTAAGTCTGAATGAATGCCCACCCAGGGAAAGCCAAATTGTCACGTTTTAGACTCAAACGTGAAAGTTGTAAAAGATACTTAAAGATATAAGAGATGAAACACTTTTGAAGGTATTTATTATAAAAAGTTTAACAAGCAATGTAATATAAAAGTGAATAAGCAAAGTATTTATACAAGGTGAATATAGCAAGGTACAATTGAAAATCTAGATTGTTACAACCGGCCGGTCGAGTATATAAAAGAAAGGAAAAAACAGTCAAGTCCTTTGTGGGTCCGTCCAGTCTAGTCAAAGCAGAGAAGTCAAAGAAGTGAAGTCCCGTCGTTTCTCTGTCAGGGTGTTTTTATTGGCCCCCTAGTCCAGTGTGTACGTGGTGTCTCTCCTGAGTGCACGTTGAGTGTCTGTGTCTATTTGGTCAGCCTGTATGTCCGCCGTGCATGAGTGCGTGCGTGGAACGCACATTTACGTGCAAGTTTGTGCGTGTGTGTCTCTATGATAACGATCTGTGATTAATGGAGACTGGAATATGTGACCAGTGTTTGAACTGGTCGTATATTAGTTGGCTTGTGGCATTTTGTCATAATGAGTTGCACTGTGTGCGCATTGAGAGCGAGGGTGTATGTATGTGTGTGTGTGTGTGTGTGTGTGTGTAGGTTTGTGTGTGAGAGGGTAGGAACCATGCACCAGGGGTCGGCTGCAGGTCACTGATCTGTGAGTGGCCCTCTAGGTGAGAGAGAGACGTAAACAAGCTTTATATAGTGTGGTGATGGGAGAATGTCTCTGCTTATAAAATTACATGATACGTGTCATATTTCATCACCTGCTTTCTTGTAATGTCCTTGCGCTGATTAATAGATAATTCACCATTTGCTGCTCTAGACGTCTCCCTCCTGAGACGTCCCCTCTTCTCTCTCCTTGCTCTGAGAAGCATTATCCTCGTTGTCCTCCGCTTCAACGTCCTTGGGCTTTATGTTGTTGTCAAAAAAGCCCTGAGCAAGCTCCGCCGTAGGAAACTTGTGTGTCACATCTTGGAAAGTTAGGATGAGTGCTGACGACGATGGGTTGATAAATCCACATCTGATATCAAGCCTTCGCAGCTCAGATCTCACCTCTTTAAATTCAGATCTTTGCTTTAGGATTTCGGGATTAACATCGGGAAAAATGCTGATCTTTGCCCCATTGTAGCTTATGGATTTTGATTCTGCTGCCTGTCGAACAATCTTTCTTTTGACCTCAAGACTGTATAGCCTCGCAATCATGCACCGAGGAGCATTCTTCACGGGGCCAGTGCGATGCGCCACACACACGACTGGAGCGGGTCCAATAATGTCTTCTCCAAACATCTCATACAGGAGCTTGGTGGTATAGGCAGTGGGGTTGCCAGCTTCAATACCAGCAGAGAGCCCGAAAATTCGTATATTAAACTTTCGGCTGTGATTCTCGAGCTGTTCTGTCTTTTCTTCCATTATCGCATTCTGGCGACGCTCCAGCTCAGAGATTCTCACATCAGCTTCAACACTGGCCTGGTCGTGGTCATTCATTCTGTCAAAACAGGAGTCCATCTGGGTCTTTAGCTTATCCAGACTTGTATTAACTGAAGCCAATTTAATATCCAAGGCTGAAGTGATTTCTTCTCTAACTATTTCACGCATTACCATAGCCATTTCAGCAGTGAAAGATTTACCGTGGCGCGTGCCTTGAGCCATGGTGAACAGCAGCAGGTGCGCCTGTACGTGGCTCGTTAAACAAACAGGTGTAGTCGATCCAGATTGTGTCGTCTTGCGCTCTTACAAGCTTTGATAGTTCAAGTTCAACGAGGTATCACACAGCAAAATATAAAAGTCTTTCTCAGAACAAAGGGGTTTTAATTAATTAGTAGCAAAAGTCCATCGGAATACTTATATTTGATTAATGGGAGCAGACGGAGAGAAGCAACCAAACGTGTCACAGCATGCCACCGGAAACGGACTAATGAACCGGGAAAAAACCTGGCTACGTTTCTGAACCGTGGTCAGCGCAGGCCTTCTGAGACGGAGAGGCAAGTGTTAAGAGGAGCTGGAAGTGGTATTTTTCGGGGTTCAAATAAGTGGTCTAGGAGATGCTGGGTTCGAGCCCAGCTCGGCTGGTCGTTCATACTAATACAATTGGCAGTATTAGGGGGTGGGAAGCTGGTGGGTGGGGATTGGACGTTGTGGAGAGCGACTCCTACAGGTCGGTTGGTGCGCCTGCGCAGCAGAATCAGGAAGCAACAAGGGCGGCTTGTCCCTCCCACGCAGACCCTCGCCGCTGAGAGATTGCGCTGTTCCGGTGAAAAGATGCGACAGCTGCCTCCTCGTGTACTGGAGGGGAGACGTGATGCAAGGCTTAGTCCACATTGCAGCCGGCGTGTGGGAGGCATGGCCTAACAGCGTTCGAGACAGGGGACAGTAGAATTGGACAATGTGAAATTGGGATGGGAGAAAAAGTAGATCAAAAAAATAAATAAGTGGTCTACAGGTTCAAATAAGCCATCACCAACTTGTGTTCGGCTTTTCTCTGATTGGCCGCGACCCCCCGCCCCCACGCGCAGGCAAGCGGCAGTCGTCCCACGTCCCAAATGAAATCCAAGGAGCAAGCGAGCGGCAGCGCGGGCAACCAACTTGTGTACCAACCAACTTGTGTTCGCTGTTCCAACCAACTTGTGTTCAGCTGCGGTAGCAGTGGAGCGCTATGAAATGCGCTGAACTAGAAAGCGTAACGTTATTATGTTTCGCGTTTTTAACAACCAACTACCAGATTCACTCGTACCAGATTCACTCGTGTATAAACAAAGCCCATACAGTTATGAAATGCGCTGAACTAGAAAGCGTAACGTTATTATGTTTCGCGTTTTTAACAACCAACTACCAGATTCACTCGTCACTGTACATCACTTCAGCTCCAGCAGCAGCAGCAGCAGCACCGTTGTAGGAAGCCCTTCAATGACAGCGCTCTCATATTTTGCGAATGCATAAACTGTACATCACTTCAGCTCCAGCAGCAGCACCGTTGTAGGAAGCCCTTCAATGACAGCGCTCTCATATTTTGCGAATGCATAAACTGTACATCACTTCAGCTCCAGCAGCAGCACCGTTGTAGGAAGCCCTTCAATGACAGCGCTCTCATATTTTGCGAATGCATAAACTGTACATCACTTCAGCTCCAGCAGCAGCGGGCTCCGTTGTACTGTAGGAAGCCCTTCAATGACAGCGCTCTCATATTTTGCGAATGCATAAACTATATCTTAAATTATGGCTATGTCTAATATGGCTGTCGCTTATCAATGACTTCGCGACAGCCATATTAGACACATCGCCATAATTTAAGATATAGTTTATGCATTCGCAAATATGAGAGCTCTGTCATTGAAGTGGGTGGTGGCACTAACAGTAGCGATTTTTATTGTTTTGTCATGACCAAACATAATCCCAACATAGATAGGAGGTGTACTGTATGTCAAATGTCGGTCATGTGGTGGAAGAGTTTAGTACAGTCACACAACAGAACACCAGTGTTTCTAGTAGATATGTTTATTAATATAAATAAACACCTCTGTCTGAACTGGTTCGACCAGCGCGTTGGTTCGACCAGCGCTTCTGCCGCGTCTCTCAGCGGAAAAGGGCGTGTGCTAGGGCGGTCACGTGGCCAATCAGAGAAACGCTGAACGAAAAGCTGAACACAAGTTTGTTGCCTTTAATATTCACGCGTCCTGGTCAGCAACATGGGTCTCCCAGGGAAATACGTGGTCTTACTGTACCTCTTCACCAAAGCTTTTTCTTAGTTTTAAACCTTTTATACATGCCTTTGTGTGTTTTTATGCCTTGTTTTTATAATTGCCTATGTTTTAAAGCCTATGTTTTACCCTGTAGCACTTTGAGATTTGGTTCCAAATGTAAAGTGCACTACAAATTAAATGTATTATTATTATGCCATTCACCGATCCAATAAGAAATAAAAACTAGTTTTACGAAAATAAAAAGCAAAATAAGCTGCCAGTGCAGTAAGCAAATCTGGAAAAGTCCATCTCCCAGCAGAGGGACTGGGAGACCCATGCCACCGACCACGCCACCCTCAGAATGTAGAGCTACTTAAAACAAAGGCATACCACTTGCATCACCTTTAACACATTGGGGACGAAGCACGGATATATCCGGCTTTCGAATCCATGCGTTGTGGACAGAATCACGGAGATATCCATGGGAAGTTGTTATTGCTTTTATTACATTTTTTTTATTTCTTTTTATTGATCTTTTTCCCCCTCCTTTTTCCTCCGATTTTCTCCCATCCCAATGTTAGTCGTTATGCCAATTCCCAATCCCCTTCCTAGTCGCTGCGCACTTACCCCCCACAGTCGGTCTGGGAGAGTGGAGGCTATCACGTGCTTCCTCCGACACACGTCTAGCCAATCAACCGCTTCTTTTCACCTGGCAGCGCGGACTCTCACTGAGAGCGTGTAACGTGTGGAAGGATCACACTACCGCCCTTAGTTCCTATCCGCGATTAGCAGGCGCCCCGACCGAACTGTAGGAGTCGCTGTTTACAACGACCCGGACCCACCCCGCCAGATTCTCCCACCCTCTAATACTGCCAATTGTATTAGTGTGAACGGCCAGCCAAGCTGGTGACAACCCCGGAGCTGTGAGCTGGATTCGAACAGGCGAATCCAGCGTGCTTTTATTCCATTTTAATAACCTGTTCAAGGTCACCGAGCAGCACTGCAGATCTTCCCTACTCTATGAATTCGACAATGTGCAATACCGGCCAGATCCTCTTAGGGGTGCTATCGCGCTACTGCAATGTGCCCTGTGGGCGAACGGATCAGTCTCTTTGTTTTCTTTCAATGGAGTTTTCAGTTAGCAGGATTCTGGATCTGCAGCCTGTAGCTTGGATTACGTTTCGAATCGCAGATTTCACCATGCAATAAGGGGATTTATCATCAGCCAATGGACATATCGATCTACCAGATGGCGATCGATAACGGGGAAATGCTTGGGGGGATCCCACCGGCTCATGGTAAGATATTTTACACGTAAATTACAGCACCAGCCGACCAGCGTATGTGGCTACTTAAACGAACACGGTTATTGGTAATCAATAATAATAAACAACGTCCCGTCCCCCCTTCATGCATACATGCTTTGGGATCGTCCGGATCATATGCAGTTTGAGTTATTTCTGTAGCATCTGTAAAACGGAAATGCCATTGGATATAACGTTAGCAGCTATTGGCTCTATAACTAGCCTTCCAGAAAATATACTAGCCCAAATCCGCTATAAAGCTTATATTCACGGCGCTATAAAATGAGAACCTATTGATGCATTTTTTTTCTCTTTAAGCCATTTTGAAGGGATGGTTTATGCACTCAATTGACAATGAGAATGGACAGATAGCAATACTATAAAGTATAGATTTAGCTGTACAAAAAGCCACACGTTTGTTTACAAAAGCTGGCCCTCAACCATTATATTAGACGGGCCCCAGTGGCCGCGAAAGTGTTAAAGCCTATCTTTCGGTGTCTAACCCACACACCAGACTTAAAGCAGGGGAAAGCAGTGTTCTATGACGAGGGGCCTTTCCAACAAGCTTAGGTTATTACTCTTGATTCCTGGTAAAAATTTGAGAAATTTTAATACTTTAACTCTTTCCCTGCCAATGACGAGTATACTCGTTATAGCCCGCCAATCGAATACCGCCAACAACGAGTATACTCGTTATTGGATCGTTATATATTTTTTTTACTTTCTTTATTACAGGAAAACAGTGAATTAAACATTTCAGTTGTACATGTTATACATTTTCCATTTCCCCCCCCTTCGTCCCCCCCTCCCCTCCCACGTTCCCTCCGCATCCCGCCCCTGGAGGTTACCAACAAGCACATCTGCAATATGCATACATAGGTAGATAGAAATATTCTTTGGCATAGATGTTTCTGGGAAAGAAAAACAGTAATGAAATCATTATACATTTTATCCCTGCCCCCTCCTATAGTATCCTTCCCACTTTCGATGCTGGCCGTGTTTTCCTTTTTACCCCCTTGAATGCCGCCACCCACTTCAATGTTAGCGTTAAAAACGCATAATCTGTGATGATTCGGTGTTGGTGTGGACCCAATAGCAATCACAGGACGAGGGTAGAGAGACAGGCAGGACACAATGGGATGTAGTTGACAAAAGGCTTTACTTGTTCTTTCACAAGGCTTAAAGTACAAATCACGAAAGAAAACCTCAGCAGGGCTGGGACAGAACATAATACGAAAACCCGATATACAGGGTACAAACGTGGAGAGCAGGATAACAATGATATGACAAGATAACAAACCGACAGGGGAGTAACAGGAAAGGACAATATATAGGGAGACTAATTACTAACAAGACACACCTGGACAGACACACAGGCTGACAAACAATGACACCAAATATATGACAGGGCTGACTAACAATACATACAAAATACAAAAGACAACACACTAGACGAGACCAGGAACCAGAGTGGGTAACAAAGACAACACCACAGAGAATACATTGAACATTAAGGACATATGGAGAATACACACATTAATTGCCAGTAGCAGTGGCAGGAACGGGAGTAACGGAAAAAGTCCACTAGAGGGGGGTGCAGGGCAGGCTCTCTGGACTGGAGGGGGAATGTGGCCAGGCTGGGCAGCTGGAGGGGGAATGGGACCAGGCGGATCCTGACATAATCTATGTTTTAAATTATGGCTATGTGTCTAATCTGCCCATCGCTTATCAATGACTTGTTTGCAGTCAACATTGTCGAAACGGATTGTTTTTTAATCGGTTCATATCCTTTTTATAGCATTTCGAAAAGCTATCGTTCTCTCGAAAATTTCCGGAAAATAGAAAGATTCCCTCATAAATACAATTATACATACACTAGACACATTTGTCTGCCTATTTATTAATAGTTTTCAAATAAACGCTAGATTATCGATAGTATATGTGTACTTATGCACGCTAGAGAAGCGGGCTGAAAAATCTATTCTCTCATTTCCTCAACATCACACACACACACACACACACATATACACATACAGGACACGCTGTTATCTCAGTGAATACAGCTCTGATTATCCTAAAACTGGTAACATAGACTCCTTACCTTAGATCAGATGTTCTCCAAAAAGATTATTCCAATTCCTGATCGCCATTCCAAATATCGATCGCGTTTATTGATTGATTATTGGCTGCTGTAAATATATATTCCACGCTGCTTTCCAACTCGCGATCACTTCCCTCATCATCAGATCCCTCGCCAGCATAATGGAGCCAGTTGGCTCCCCCCACACAGATCCACCAGTCCTGCAGTTACACAGGGATAGACAATAGGGGGCGGTATTTTCCCATCTGAGCTCCTAGAGGGGCTGCTGTACCAACGGGAGACTCGGTTGATGAAATATGAATTCAGATCGCTTAATAAAAAAAAAATAAAAAATTTAAATGTGCGTCGTCGGCACTCAACGGGGGGCATGATAAGACGACATAACACGTCGCTGGCACTCAAAGTGTTAATACTTGGACATTTCAATCATCTGCAGTTATGCCCCCTGTTCCTCCCTCCCCCAGTTATCCACCCCCCTCCCCGGGATCTCATTCACACACATACATACCAGGACAAGGAAGGGTGGGGGGGGGCGGTTGGGGGAAAACAATAGAAATAAAATAATGATAAAATATATGAAAATGTAGTTCAAGTATGTCCTGTGAATATAGTTAAGATTGATTTGTTGATGATCCGGGTTCCTTGATGTAAGTCGGACATTTGCCCAGGCTCCTTGCCAATCAAAGTCATTTTCCAGGTCTGGTATATCCCTCCTCCAGACAGAGTCTAGTTGGAGGGTTTCATACGAGGACGTTAGTAATTGATGATAAAATTCTGAAACAAAATCTCTCGATGTCTCTCTTTCGTAGAAGAATTTGTGGTATCTGTGGTGTTCAATTGGTCTGTCTAATGGAACACCGTGAGACTTCAAACATAGCTGTAACTGTTTGTAAAAAAGCCATGTGGACTTGGTGAGATTAAATCTTTTGCGTATTTCTTTATCACTACAAAAACCCTGTTTGTTAAAAACATCCCCTATGCCTTGCTCTTCCCATATAGGGAATCTTATAGGTCGTTTTTCAATTAAGAGTGCATTGTTATTGAATAAGGGAGTATGATTGTGCCATTTATGTGGGTTAGGATTTTTTTTTGTGATTCACGCCATATCCGGATCGCATGAGTAATTATGGGGCCAAATTTTCGTTCACAGTGCTTGATTGGTAGTTTAGTGTATGCTATGTCCTTCAGTCTATGTGGGGCTACTATGTTTTCTTCTAATTTTCTCCAGGATACTAATGCTTGGGGGTCAAACCATGTTGTCAATGGTCTTAATGTGTACGCCTTAAAATATTGGAAAAAATCTGGAAATGCCATGCCACCATCTGCTTTATTTCTCTGTGCGGTGGATCTTTTTATACGTGGTGGTTTGTTATTCCAAATAAATTTGTATGTGGAGGAGTGTAATCTTTTCCAGTAACCCTCTGGAGGGGGTAACGGTAGCATTGAACTGAAGAAGTTGATTCTAGGTAGTACATCCATCTTAACTATTGATATCCGTGCTTGTACTGTGTTTTTAAGTTTTGCCCATCTATCAAGGTCGTCTTTGATTTTGTTTTGGATTTTTGTGTAATTGTGCTTCACCGTTTGTCTTATGGTGGGGAATATTTCCACTCCCAAGCATCTGAAATGTTTTACCATCGGTATCTCTCCTGGGAGGGTTATATCTTTTTTTGCAGGGGTGTTAAGTGGAAGGAAAGCCGACTTCGGCCAATTTATCTTAAATCCCGATAAATCACCAAAGTCCTCAATCAACTTGAGCAGATGAGGCAATGTGGTGTTGGGGTTTTGCATGAACAATATTACGTCGTCCGCATATAAACTAATTTTTTGTTGTGTGCCCTTGATTACGATTGGTTCTATGGATTGGGATTGTCTTATATATTGTGCTAAAGGCTCTAATGATAGATTGAATAGTCCGGGACTAAGTGGACAACCCTGTCTGGCAGAGCGTGATACCGGAAAGATTTTGGAGATGATTGTGCCTGTTGTAATCATGGCCGATGGGTCTTTGTATAATACTTTAATCATATCAATGAATCCTTTTCCTAACCCCATCCTTTTTAATACTGCCCATAGATACGACTATTCCAGCCTGTCAAAGGCTTTCATAGCATCCAGGGACAGCATCGCCTTAGGTATGGTGTCATCCTTGTCGGCATCTAGTACGTGCAGTATTCGTCTTATGTTATCAGTGATCAGGCGGCCTCTTATGAAGCCAGTTTGGTCCGGGTGAACTAAAGACGTCATATGCTTTTGTAATCTGATGGCTAATACCTTAGAGTACAGTTTGATATCGGTTCCGAGGAGGCTTAAAGGTCTATAACTACCGCACTCGTTGGGGTCTTTGTCTTTTTTAAGGAGGACTGTTATGAGTGCAATATTGTCATTCTTATGGAAGTTCCCCTCCTTGACTGAGTATAAGATCATATTTAGTAATAAGGGACCAATTATGTCCCAACAAGAAAGGTACATTTCTGATGGGAAACCGTCTCTTCCAGGAGCCTTACCACTTTGCATTGCGGTTATGGCCTTCTTGAGTTCCTCTAGTGTGATCGGTGTTTCTAACTGTTTAGCGTCATCCTCTGAAAGTTTAGGGAGAATAATTTGATTAAGATATGTGTCCATTTTGTTTTGATCAAAGGTCGTTTCTGATTTATATAAGTCGGAGTAGAATTCTTTGAATGTATCGTTTATTTTTACAGGATCTGTTACAAGTACTTGTTGTGCTCTAATGGTAGTTATATCTGCAAATTTTGCATTAATTCTTAATCGCATGGCTAATAGGTGACTAGGTTTGGAACCATGGGAGTACTGCTGTTGTCTTGTGCTGCGTATTTGTATTTCCGATTGTTGTCTGTATATGGCATTGATCTCTATTTTTAGTACGTTAACTTGATTCTCTAGTTGAGTTGAGTTGTTGTATTTTAGAGAATTAAATAACGTTGAGTAAAGCGTTTCCAGCTCAGCCAGTTTTGTGCATTGATTCTTGCGCATTTTGGAGGAAAAGCTATCCGTGAAATCTTTGATCATTCCCTTTACCGACATCCATAATATTCTGGGGTCTTGCACCGAGTTTGCATTCTCCCGTTGGAATACTATAAGAGCTTCTTTGAGTTGTGTAATGAATTCCTTGTTATTAAGCAGCAACGAGTTAAATCGCCATCTTGGGGCTCGGGAGGATAGTATACCAAATGTACCTTTAAGGAGTAAATAACAGTGATCTGATGCGTTGGGTATCATTTCCACTTCATAATTATCAAATAGTCTCTGTGATGCAAAGACATAATCTATTCTGGATAATGTATTATGTCTCGCAGATCGACAAGAGTACTTTCGGGTCGTGGGATTAAGTAACCGCCATAAGTCATTTACACCTGTAATCTTCTACCAATCCTTTAATGCCTTCGATGAATTCTTTTGTTCGCTGGAAAAGGCGAGGTAAGATTTGTCCATCCTTGGGTTCCAGATGGCATTAAAATCCGCACCTATTATAAATGAGTAATCGGGAATGTCTAACATTGCATTGGTTAGTGTAGTGAAGAAATCTTCTTCGTACAAATTTGGGGCATATACCGCTACCAACGCTATTTTCCTGTTCTTATGTTCAATCTTAGCTATAGTTATCCGACCTTCTACATCAGACCATACTCCCTTTAGTACAATATTCAACTTACGTTTAACGACTATGGCTACACCCCGAGTTCTCGTACCAATAGAAGAGTGACTAATATTATGGTATGTGTTGTCCGCTAATTTATCTATGTCTTTCTCTAGAATGTGCGTTTCGCTTAGCAGAGCAATGTCCACATGTTCTTTTTTCATCAGTGTGAGCACGCTTTTGCGTTTGAGTTGGTTATTTATTCCCCCGGTGTTCCATATCATATTCATATATATATATATTCAAACTAGCCATAATCTATACATGTTGTAGTGTAATTTTTGGTAATGCTTCTAGAGTGCGAGGCAATAATAGATATACATCCCACTAGTGAGGTCCCGTTGAGAGCCGAGCTTAAAAACATACATATATACAAATAAAAATCCCCTACCCTTCCCTCCCACCGAGAGTCGTACAGGATTGTGTTCCATGAACACAACCTTTGCGTATGACTCCCTCCCTTGCACCACCGGATATCCCAGAATGATCCAATTATCCTTAAAGGGGAACTATTTTACTATTTCTTTCACTATTTGGGCACTTTTACACAATTCCTGTGAGTTTATGGAACACATATGTAAGGTTTATTTAAAAAAAAAAAAATTTCTTTCTAATCAAGTACTCAAAAACAGCATTTATCTACCTCAAAATTTTAAGCCGTTTTGAGGCTTGGCCACGCCCATACTCTGAATGCGATTTGAGTGACAGGGAGAGAGAGAGAGACCCCCACCTGTAGCTCCGCCCATACGCGTGCGAAAGTGAACTCGTAAACAAACATGGCGCACGCATGCATATGTTTTTTATCCGGAGAGTGACCCCGACTGCGACTACGAGGAGGAGGACGAGATTGAGCGACGAGGGCTTCAAGTTGTTTCTGAGTGGTGGGTAATGTATACTGTCTAACAACAGTCAGTAACAGTAACGTTAGTTAGTAGTTATTTATGACGTTATAGCAAGGTATAACGTTAGTTTTCTTTGGGTAAATTAGGTAGCATGCCCAACGAAAAGAGAAGCATAATGTTATATATTGCATCCACGTCTTACAAGTACAGTAGGAATTGTGTTGAATCTGTTCACTTTACAGTATATGCACTTTTGTTTATGCACTGCAGGTGTGTCTGTGGCAACTGTGCTCTAATGCCTACCGCGGTGGAGAATCTTTGTTGCCTGGAAATACCTCAGGTATTGATTGATTGATTGATTGAAAACTTTAGATTGCAGAATGGGTACAGTACAGCTCAATTACATAAGGGGATGCAGACCAGATAAAGACTTTCGTCTTGTTTACATCAGGGTCCCCCATTTTCAATTCATCATAACATAAATGACATACAGGTAGACAGTACTGTTGCATCTAGACATTCATGACATACCAGATCTACAAAATATACAGTACTGTTTATGAGTAACATAAACTGGCTAACAGTTACAGAAAACATGCATCTGGCTAATGTCACATTCTTTAGATTGACCTTGAAGGATGAGGACAGGGTTTAGGGTGAATAAATGGATTAACTGTGTTGTTTTATATAGGTCAGGAGAAGATGTGACCAAGCACCGGAACCCCCGTTGTGCATGGTAGACCACCCAGGTTTGGAACCGGTCTGCCTAAACCGATATTCGCTGCAAATGGCAAACAACATTTACAGGGCAGATTATGGGTGTCTGCCAATCCGGGGGGTAAACAAGTATGTATAATGTAATAACAGTACAGCTGTATAATGTATTTGAATACTGTTGTGCATGAAGGAATGTCACTGTGTTGTACAGCACAAAACACAATTTATTTTTACATTATAATACCAGCGAATATTACTTGTACATCATACAATTGTGTAATTGTAAATGAACAAAGGCAGTTGTGCAAATAGTGACAATTCAAGTATATACGATTAACTGAACATGGCTTCCATAAACACATACTAATACTGGGAGGAATAAATCCACTACTATAAGAGGAGTAAATAGCACTGACTTGCCAAACACTTTTAATTATTAAATGGGGTAGTGTTTACAGTGTTCACGAGAATAGTCCACATGAAGGACCCAGTGTTGTGGCTTCAAGACGCATTGCCCAGTTGCCTCTGAACTCTGAGACAAGCTCACAAATTCCAACAGCATCTTCCATACACCACTAGCTTAGCTAGCTATATACATTAATCTACATGCTAATGTTACAACAAGTAAAAATATCTAGTTAGCAAAATATTTACCACAAAATAGTACAAATGCTATTTACTAAGGTTCGGTCATTGAAAATCAGCCTATGACTATTTAGAAAGCTTTACATCGGTTAACTGAGAGTTTATGATAAGGTGATGGAGGTAGCCGTTGTGTAATGCACATAGGATGTACAGTTTACAGGACAGGGTGAATTGAAGTCCACATCATTTGCTCGTATAACAAAATGCAGTTGTTTCAATGTAGGGAGTAAATGAGCCGGGGCTTTCCCTAAACAATGATGTGGGGTGCAGAGCGCCACCATGTGTTTATATACACACACAGCTCAATAAATTAGAACAGTGTAAAAGTCTATATATTTTGCAGTAATTTGTGCAAAAGGAGCCCCACCCAAGTACTGAGTGAACATACTTTTCAGAAGGCCGACATTTCTATATTACATTTCTCTTCAAACTCTCAAGATACTGAATTTTGGGCTTTAAGCCATAATCATCCAAATTAAAACAAATAAAGGCTTGAAATATTTCACTTTGTATGTAATGAATCTATAACCGAGTTTTGCTCGAATTACTGAAATAAAATAACTTTTCCACGATATTCAAATTTATTGAATATATACCGTATATATAAAAATCTTGGGGTTAGACAGACACATCATTGGGCAATAGTGATTGGAGCCCAAAGCATGCGTCTCAATTTCTTTTATAGACTTAGCTGCACGGCCGGGTATCACCGGCCACTGGGAATTCAAACAGACCTATATCAGTGGAATGCAAAATATCCCAACGCTGATAATAATAATAATAATAATAATACACTTTAGTTGTATAGCACCTTTCATACAAGGATTTGGACATTTACGGTGGCCAGTTTAGAATTGCAGCCTCCCGTAGGTGCTCTTTGAGAGCGGTTTTGAAGGTGGGTAGGGATTCACATTTTTTGTAATCTAGTGAAAGATTAAATCTCTATTCATTATGTACACGGACAGCTGCAGATCGCTTGATGACCAAAGGCATCTGGTTAAGTTCAGGTTCAGATGACACTGTCCTTGTATCCCTACTGCAGCGCTCCTTTTCATGGACCTTTTCATAAATAAAATACTTCTTTTTCTTCTTTAGTCGTTTCAGATATGTAGCTTATCGAAGCTTTGTCAGCTGGTGCTGGGGTTTTCTGGGCCGCCACGTGAGGGTCGTCATTCCCTCTTGTGTGGTCCTTCGCATCCATGCAGAATACCCAGACGAGGAGGGGGTATACACTGGCTTCAGACCGCCGCCCCTTGACTAAAGAAAATAAAAACTCTAAAACCTTTGTGTTACTACTGTATAATGAGTCTTGGTTGGTATGAGTGTGTATAATGAATATAAGTATGGGTTGGTAATAGTGTATACTACTCATTGTTTTATGGTTGAAATGTTCGAGATAAATAAAGAACATTACTGACTATGAGGGAGCAGGTTCATTGGACCAGTAGCCTGGTCTGGCTTCAGACCGCCCCTTCATTAAAGTGTGACTCATATCCCGCAATGGCATCCTCCATCGAAGGCCTGTCAAAATGCGCAGACAGATGTTCAGGGATGGGAATCTCAAGCACCTGCTCCATGTAACGCTCCGGTTCAAGGATGACGCTGTCAAACAAGAGCTCCATGAGCTCGTTCACATAGTCTGTAAATAAAAAATGCCATGTCATGTTATAAATGTTATTTAAATGTATTTGTATTCTTATAACTTTATTGTTATTGTTGCTGTTCAACTGTAAGTGCAGTTTTAGTCTTTCAATAATATAGTTTATGCAGAAAATGACAATCAAATGGGAAATAAGATAGAAACTAATAAGATGAAAATAAATATAATGCAGTGCCTTTATAACCCTATACGCTCTATACAAGCCCACTTTATCATATATAAATATCATATTGATAAGCCTTGTGTACTTGGCTTTATACAATTGGTCAAATGTGTATAAATACCAGTACTTGGCCATTTAAAAGGGAAGAGGGATATGGCCTGTTGAGAAATGTTACCCCCAATAGCCAGTGCCTCTGTTTTGTCTATGTTAATTTTATATCCAGAGTAATAACCAAATGTTTTAATTTTACTCATACGGCATGGAATCGACCTCGAAATAGAAATGTTAATTAAAAGGAAAAAGGAAAAATCTAAACCCAAGTGCCCAAGAATAAGTTAACATTCCAAGAAATTGCATGTTTTACTCACTGAATGTTGCCGCAGCCCTTATGGGTTTCAGAGTGTAGCCCCCCTTTGCCTTGGGAAAATTTTACTTGAAGGCAGGCTCTCCAGTGGAACTTGTAGCTTGTGGGCGTTTGGCATTTTCATTGAAATGCATTGCAGATAGGTAGAGTCTGAAAGAACAAAAATATATATAAGCAATATATTTTTAATAGATCTAGTAGGTAATCTATTTTCTACATAATGAGTGATTACACATCAGGTGTTCATAATTAGTCATCTGTACACAATCTAAATTACCTGCAAAGCATTCCTAGAAATGGAAACACAACGTTCTTTGGTGCGAACCGTAAGATGACACTGTGATAGGACTCCAATGGAGACGTTTGGTGGTTTAGCGACATCCTTCAGGATTCTCTTGTTTAGAAGCACTTTTTCAAGTCTGAAGGCAGCCTTTGATTCTAAAGGTAAAAAGAAATTGCATTCAGAAAAAAATATGTTAAATATATACTCATCATGAAAGATGGACAGACATACATAGGTCTTTTGACAATATCAACTTCTGACACATAACCATAGTGTGTACATACAAGGCTTCAACCACTTGCTCTTATCTCTTGAGAGATGGTCCGCATGAAGACACTTTTTAAACAGTGGACATCATGCATGTGGTTGAACAGTGACGTCCACTTTGCCACTTTCTCAGGGCCTGTCTGCGATGAAGATGCAGTCCAGTAGAGGTGGTTTGTTATGGCTTGCCTCCACTTCTTCACCACCAGACAGTCCTTGTCCTTGGCCACTTGGTCCACCTTCTTAGACAACCCTTGTAATAGGATTTTGCAGAACATAAGTCATCATCCAGTCTATTACATAATTGATTTACTTACCAAGCTATACATTGTTTACACAGCTTAATTTTAGACCTTTGATATCATGCATATTTAAACAGAACAGGATAACAACAGCATAAGAGATTGAATGTGTCATACCCTTTGCTAGATGCCAGACATCATAGAAGTGATTGATGCCCTGATCTCTCAGGAACTTCTGAATCTGGGGGTGACGGTCTGTGACAATGCAATCCAATGTCACACCACTGTTCTTCAGAAGAGCTTCGCTGCAATCCTTCTTTTTCCATATGGTAACTGCCACCAACCTCATTGCTCTGTTGAACAGAACAGAGGCAGAACAGTATTTTTTTTTTTTCTAGATTTTTTTTTGTATTTTATCTTTTTATTATTTTTTAAACAGACATATAAACAAACATGACAACACACGATAAGATATACAAGCATTAATTCACAGTGCATATCCAATGAAATTACCATTTAGTCATGTCTTATACAGGATATACCCCTAATACCTGTTATGTGATTATGCCATTTATGTGGGGTAGAATATTTTCTTTGTGTTTCGCACCATATCCGGATCGCATGAGTGATTATGGGGCCAAATTTCCGTTCGCATTGCTTAATTGGTAATTTGGTGTATACTATGCCCTTCAGCCTATGTGGAGCTACTATATTTTCTTCAAAATTTCTCCTTGGATACTAATGCTTGGGGATCAAACCATGTTGTTAGTGGTCTTAAAGTGTACGCCTTAAAGTAGTGGTAGAAATCTGGAAATGCCATACCTCCGTCTGCTTTGTTTCTCTGTGCGGTGGATCTTTTTATACGTGGTGGTTTGTTCCAAATAAATTTGTATGTGGAGGAGTGTAATTCTTTCCAGTAACCCTTTGGAGGGGGTAACGGTAGAACAGTATTTATGTTTGGACACTAGGGGGCACACCAGCTCTATTATAAGAGGCTCTGTATTCAGAGCTAGTACATGCACCTGCGAGGATTCACTCTCAAACCTGGAACTGCTTATCTGCAACAAACAATTGACAACTGCTCTGTTCAACTTCATCATCATTCATCTTTTCCTTTGGACAATAAAACCCTGCAAACTACATCGGCTGCATCTTGGACATTAAAGTCATTCAATGAGACAAGCGGCCACTACAAGTAGTATACCTGCACTAGCTGGATGTCTATGACAGTGTTGGAGTCTAGTTCCATGACGGAGTAGCTGCCGTACTTTGCGCAGTGGCCTGTGGACATACAGGAGTAGAATAACAATTTCATCAATGTAGTGCAATACTCTGAATTAAATCATAAAGTAGAAATCTGACATTGGGAAATGCTTCTAACCTGGGGAGTCTGCACGCATGTCGCCTCCAATGATGACCTTATCCTTCTGGCTCAAAGTTGCAAGAGTCACCTGAATGAATGAATGAAAACTTTATTAACAGATTGCAGAATGGGTACAATACAGTACGGCTCAATACACACAATATCGCCATACTACTACGTATATCGTTTTTTTTTATATGATAGTTTGTTATCAGCGAGCCATATGCAGATTTTGCCTAGTTCCGAGCTGAGGGTTTTTTCAACCTGCAACTTGTTCTTGTCAAAGACCAGCAGGGCTGAGTCGTCCGCAAACAGGAACAAGTTGCAGTCACAGGCTGCCGACATGTCATTTGCATAAATTAGGAAGAGTAGCGGTCCTAGTATGCTTCCTTGTGGAAACCACACAGCTCACTGTGAGGGGGGGGGGGGGGGGGGGTAGAGTACCGTTTACCTTCTGTTGTGTCTTCCATTTGTTAATAATGGCAGGTTCCAAGTACATCCTGGCGTGTCTCCGAAACGCGCTGTACTTCATCGTCTTGACGCGGAATGCATTGAGAACCTAATATTTTTTAAGACAAGAAAATAATAAATTAATAACGCTAAACACAAACAAAATGGAAACATAATGGATACATGACTTATGCAATCAATACCTTCTCCATTTGGTTGAAAGATGCCCCTGTGAAGTAGACAGCAGCAGAAAGTTGTAGGTTCCCTGCAGGTGTGGTTCCAATCAATGGCTGACTCGCCCACTTTCTGCTAAACTGGCAATGGGGGCACCGTTGATTGACAGCCAAGAAGGTTCCTCGCGTTGTCTTCTGGACATCACATGCAGCACTGCACACCGGACACTTTTGGAATAGCTGGAGGAGACAGTCTTCGTATACGATGTATTTAGGTACATCGTATATGGGGGGTGAGGCTTGCCTGCTCAAGGGATATGAGCGTAAGAATAAAGAAAAAAGGAAAAGAGAAACACAATGACGTAAATAAATTACGTCATCTACATCAGAACTGGCACATTACTATTAGAACAGCATTACTATTTACTAGAGTTGTTCCGATACCGATACCGGTATCGGAAATGCCGCCGATACTGCCTAAAATGCTAGTATCGGTATCGGCGAGTACACGTAAATTCTAGCCTCCGATCCCATGATGTAATTTATCTCCTGCCGAGTCCTGCGGAGAGTGAGGATTATAAAATGAACATGTTTTAAAGTGTGATGCTGTGTCATTTTAACAGCAGATACACTTTCTTAAATTCCATTGTCCCCGACAGTGCGGTGTGACGGGGAGCTCGGACGGGAATCGGGATGTGTTTGGCTGGTGTTATGATAGCATTAGCTGGAAAGATAGCTAGTTGGAACAACATCCGCTTTTAACGTTACATCAAATCAGATGATCGCCTGTCCTTTCTCCAGGACCTAACACTGTCCGTGACCGTCTATCAACAATAATGCACCCACGGTGAATTGTATTTAAGTTAAGTAGCTACGGACTAGCGTTAGCTGACTATTACTAACGTTATCTTAATGTCAATGCGGGACGGCGAGCTAGGTCAGTTAGCTTAGCTTGATAACGTTACCGTGTCTAAAGTTGGTGCTATTCACATAATCCAGCAATAATGGCTGCAGACCTGCAAGCAAAGTACAGCAAGTGCCAAAGGATAAGAGTCTGAGGCGGAGTTTCAAAAGAGAATGTTGAATATTTATTTTGCATCAAAAATCACAACATGAACGTTCTATCTGCCACTAGCTTACAGACTGAATAGGGTATATCTGCAGAGCCACTGAGTAGCGAGTGCAACACCGTTTAATGTCCGTGTGGATCATTGGAGTAGGGTATATCTGCAGTGCTGCAGCCCATACTCATTGATTAATGATACTAATACAAATCTATACAATCACCTGTTGTTGAATAAATACCATACGTTCTAGTTATTACTAAAAAACAGTATAACAGTATCTGAAAAAAAAAAAAAAAGTATAATTTATATAATTTTTTTTGTATGCACTGGTATCGGATAAATATCGGTATCGGCCGATACCCAAAGCTTAGGTATCGGAATCGGATCGGAAAGGGAAAAATGGTATCGGAACATCTCTACTATTTACTGGCTAAGAACTTACGCTAGAATCGAGGACTCGGTCGTCGCTGAGTCAGAGGTGTAGGTGGAGTCATGAGGCTCTTGGTCCTCAAAGGGGGAGCTGAAGAAGACATCATCGTCATCCAAATCCAGCCGTGGTCGTTTACCGGATCGAAACGTCTTCACTGGTGTTGAGGTGGAGGGAGCAGGTTCATTGAACCAGCAGCCTGGGGTTCCAACTCCAACCTCTACAGACGCCACTTTTGCCTGAACAGCTATTTAGAAAACATACAGTAGTTTAGTCAAAGAAGGCAGACTTTAGTTCAATGTGTACAGATTGCTAGGCATTCACAAGTCTGATGGCCTGTTCAGTTTGTCTGTGGATGATATTGTGGTAAATTCCCAAACCATAGATCTCATGATTAACTAATGTGTAGAAATACTTGGCCCTCAAAACAATAATTCATAGATTGTGTGTGTGTTTACATAGACTGATTGCCATGGTGGCCACACAGGTCGATTTACATATGAAGTGAGTGGTCAAATGATTCTATCTATGACAGGAACCCAAGGGCCGTCTGCCATGGCCTGGGACAATGGGCTCTGTAAGATCAAAACAAAGACCAAAAGGTCACATAAACATGTTATCTCGCTGGAGTTTCCTGTGACACACATTCAGACACACACACACACACACACATAGACTCACACACACACACACTCACACACACACATTTTCACACACACACACACACACATAGTCACACACACACACACACACTCTCACACACACACACACACACACACAGAGAAGATCACTATTGAAATCCTTAATTTTGAGCTCCAAACAAGCTAACTATTTCCGGGTATATTGTACTAGTAATCTTGAATTCTGAAGTCATTGAAGTAAGTTAAAATATAATTAGGTTTGGTCATACTTAAATTAGGTAATTAGTTAATGTGCCTGTTCTGTTTTCATTTATGTTCAATATGATTAATTGATTGTTATGGTATTGATTTGTATTCTATTAAGCTAAATGATTAGATTTGTTAGATATTTTCTGAAAGTCAGTAGACTTAGTGATAAAGAAATATATCTGTGTTTATGTGGGCAATTGTAATTCAAATATAGATATTAGGAAATGAAAATAATGCAATGTTTAAGGACAGCCTCCGTTTGCAGTTATGTGAAGGGGGTTGGGCTATTAAGCCAAACCCCTATTTTTCAAATACCAGCTTAGCAGGCTTGTGATTGGGGCAAATAATGTGATGATGTCATCAACTCCGAGACACTGGGCCTTGGCTATAAGATCCCAGGTGTGATGGAGGAGAGGGACTCTGCAACAACCCACAAGGACAAGACCTCTCCACCAGCTCATCCCATCTACAGCAGGCAACAAGGACAAAGGACTTTTTGGAGGGAAAACCAACTCTTTGTTATCAAACAACAAAGACCATCAACAACTTATCAACTATCATTCTTTATACTGTAATATTAGTCTAGTTGTATCACTCACGGCATAGTGTTTGTGATCACAACTATAGCATTTTCTTATTGTAATTTGTATACACTCTTAAACTTTGATTAAACAGCTGCTATATAACCTTTTTCCTCCTAATTCCTTCTGCCTGCACTGCTCAGTTTGAAGAGAAGTGATTCCCAGAGCTGTAAAGGTATTGAATCACAACGCAGAGTACCAGCAACCCGGTTCTGGCAGAGCAGAACCGAAATAGCTTGGGAAATCCACTTCATTTTGGTGCCGGACTTCAGTGAATCAGAGCGCTCGTGTTGTCACCACAACAAAAGAAATTTCTTTTCTTCTCACTTTTTTTCACGCCGGTCAAACGAGGGGATCAACTGATCGATCGATCGTCTTCAAGTGACTGGAAAAGTTACTAAGAGGTGAGTGTGATGATGTATGGGTGCTCTATTCGAACCACGGAGGGGGTTGCTAAGAATTTAACCTCATGTAAGCATGATGTAAGGGAAAATTGAATTGAATGTTCTGGCTGGGGAGGGCGGCTCTGTAAACACCGTGCGTCGTATTTTCTAAAGTAGAGATTTAGCACAATGAACGGAGCGCCGCTGCCAGTCGGAACAAGTAAGGGAGTAGGAACATGTATAGATTCGTGCTCAGAGTTAAACCAAGGTAAACAGGTGTGCGTTGTATGTCTTAGAAGTAGAGGCTAAAGCACGCCGTGCGTCGTATTTTCTAAAGTAGAGATTTAGCACAAGTAGGTCTGGTTTAGCCTTGGGCACGGGCGGGCGTGTTGAAATTAGACTGCGTTAGGCGGTAACAAAGAATAGTACTTACGCGCCGCTGTGCGGCGTTCGGGAGACGGTAATGTGCGTGAATGCTGATTTTGTATTTTTTATTTGTGTTAGGAAGCGTGTATGAATGTATAGTTGGCGAATGTTTATGGTTAGGAGTGATTGGTGGGACGTGTGAGAGTATAGTTATGTTATTATGTAATTTAAGTCACCGGTTGGCCGTGGGGAAGTTTAATGGTAACGCCGGTTTTCCGAGGCCGGTGGAACGCAGCAGCGGTTAGCTGTTGTATTAGCCTCTGAGGCACCGGAGGATACGGAGGGAAAAGTAGACGTAACTCAAATGTATAGGGTCGATCGTTAGTATCTTGAGATTACGGGGATGTGTAGGGCACTTAAATTTTTTCATATTTGTGGCGGGTAAAATAGATGTGTAATGTTTAAGGTGATTGGGATTATCTAGACCCGACCCGGAAGTCGTTCTAAGCTCGCCGGTGAAGACGACGGAGGGGTCAAACTAGTGTTTTGCTATTATGTTTTTATATTTCTATTTAGATCACTACACTGGCGTTTTGAGGGAAATAGGATTCTGTTGTGGGGTATGTGGTGTTGTATTAACGTTGCAAGGAGACGGCCCGCGCGGCGGAACGGGTCGTTGGGGAACGTTTTTATGGGATCATGGGAGAAGCTAAGCTAATGCTACCTAGCCGCGCTAACGGCTAAAGCGGTCGCCGGTTGTGACGTCATAAGGGTGCGCGGTCTGACGGCCTACGCGCGCTGGGTTGAAGCTAACGAAGCTAATATGCTAAGCTAACTGTGCTGACGTCATGGCATGACGGGGCTCTCGGGATGTCTCGCGATGGGACGTCCATCTTGGTAGGGGCACCGAGCGTCCATTTTGGTAGGGGCGCCGAGCGTCCATCTTGGTAGGGGCGGCGAGCGTCCATTGTTAAGGGGAGGGTGGAGTTTATTTGGAATGCAGTAGGGGGCAGAAGAGGACAGGATGAATATGTTTGGATTCTGCTCACAGAACGTTTTCATTGTACACTCTCTCTCCCCCTCTCTTCTCTTTCTCCCCCTCTCTTTCTCTCTCTCTCTCTCTCTTCCTCTCTCTCTCTCTTTCTCTCTCTCTCTCTCTCTTTCTCTCTCTCTCTCTCTTTCTCTCTCTCTCTCTTTCTCTCTCTCTCTCTCCCTCTCACCTCCCCTCCCTCTCTTTCTCTTTCACCCCCCCCCCTCTCTTTCTTTCCTTCTCTCACCCTCCTCCCTCCCTCTCCCTTTCACCTCCCCCCTCTCTCCCTCTCCCTCTCACCTCCCCCCCTCTTCCCCTCCTCTCCCTCTCTCTCTTTCTCTTTCACCCCCCCCCCTCTCTTTCTTTCCTTCTCTCACCCTCCTCCCTCCCTCTCCCTTTCACCTCTCTCCCTCTCCCTCTCACCTCCCCCCCTCTTTCCCTCTCCCTCCCTCTCTCTCTCTCTCTTACCCCCCCTCTCACTCGCTCCCCTCATTCCCACACCGCCTCTCTTCCATATATTTCCCCCCCCTCGGCCCCCCCGAAACGCTTTCTCTTTCTCTCCTAGTTTAGGGCCTGTATATAGAGGTTTTTTTTATGGGTTTCAAACGCGGTGTAGTGCTAGGTATATTGTTTATTGCTGTTTACTGTAAGGTTTCAAAGGCGGTAGGCTGAGTTTGGGACTTATTATGTGTATGTTGTTGTTCCATATTCAGTTTTATTGTTATTTTTAGGGAATTTCTAGTGCTGGCAGTGGTGTTGGCTGGCGTTGGCGCTACGCTTTGTTCGACAAGGCGCTCGTACTTCTTTCCTTACATTTGGACGGGGGCTCCGTGTCAGTTCATGTTGGTGGGCCGTAAGTCGGAGCATAATTACTCTACTCGGCTGCGCCTACAATGGGGGTGTGGGTAGACAGTTCGTCGTGGCTCACTGTCTGCCTCCACGCTTTGTGCGCTGTGTGCGACTCGTCGGTGCTCGCTGTCACACTGCGCACATTTTTCATTTTACCAGGGGTACGGGGACTGCTAAACGTCGTGGCGGGGGTGGGCTCGCTGTCTGCCACCGCGCATTAACGGGGGTGCGCTATGCGTGCACTCGTCAGAGGCTCGCTGCCACACTACGCGCGTCGAATTATATTGTGTGTGGGTATTTGGGTGACTGGTTACGGTGGTTGAGTGGTATCAGAGGTGCTGTATGTGTGTGGCAGTGGTTGTGAGTGGAATGATCTTTGATTATCCTTGAGTAGGGGGCCCGGGGTTTCGCGTTCCAGGTTCGAAACTGGGGGTGATGCCGTGGGCCACAGGACGAGTTGGCCAGTGGAATGTCATTGGTCGGCAGGATTTTCAATGTGGGGATGGTGTCGCCGCCTGTGGTTATGAACGGGTTGTGTGGCACTGTTCTAAATGCACGGGGACTTCAGTGACATAAGGCACTGGAAATTGATTTCTGTTCCCGTGAGAAGCGCGTTATTTTAACACCTAAGGGGTTAGGTGTTACGGGGGATATATAGTAACTGTGTGAGAGATTGTGAATGGAAAATATGTGTGTTACTGATATGTATAATGTAATATGAGCGAAATACATACTAGGCTTTCACGGACAGAAATAAATATAGTTACACATACACATAGTCATTTGCGAATAACAATTAGAGTAAAAGTGAGATTATTCACCTAAATTACCATGTCCGATACAGATGTTTAGAAATGATAGGCTGTGAATAACAAATTTCTGATTGACCAACAGGAGGAAACGGCTGATGCGAAATAAGTTCCCCAGAGTGGTATTAAGGAGGATCAGGACAACAGGATTGAGAGTCTTGAGTTTCCAATGGAGACAACTGGAAAAAGATTAAGGCTGTGTCATTGATAAATCAAAAACGAAAATTGCACAAATGCTCTCAAGTGATCTTAGTATAGGAGATGCCCGACATTCCATGCTTAAAGACAAATGATGGATTGTGAATGGGAAATGTCACTGAAAATTAAGTGTATTTTTTGCTTCTCTCTTCACAGCTGCTCCAGGACGGATGGCCAGCGCTGACAATTCCGAACCCCAACAGGGAAATCAAAGAGACTGTTGACAGTCAGGGGGTATAGTATCACAAGACCGAGATTATCAATTCCTGTTTACACCAATATAGAAGTGTGAGTGAAATTAACTCAAGTTTGGTAAAAATAGTTTGAATACAGAGAAACTTGCTTTCCAAACGGTGACGTTACGAGTGGTTGAGGAAAAGTGAGAATGGAAAATACACAGATAGGAGCAACCGGAGGGTTAGATGCACTGACCATAGGAAGGGTAGACAATCTGTCTATTTCAACGACTGGAGATGTCACAATAAAAGTGACGAAAAGATGGCCAAAGATATTCAGGCCATTACAGAACCTTGTAGTTAAAGGAGGCCGGTATAGAATGCGTACCCAAATCAAGATAATGCCGATAACCTCTGCAGACATTACATTGACCGAATTGGACGTTAACTTGATTGACTGGAATTTGATCGATCGACTCCCCTCTAGTGTCCAGTGAGACGGAGGGACTGGAAATAATGTCTTTTACTCCGCCACAGGGAGTCGTTGCAGCAAGCGACCCAGAGACAGCTGTATTACCCGAGTCAATCCAAGCTGAAGTGTCCGTTGCAGATGACTGCCAGTTAAAGACGTGCCTCCCTCTCGAACAACAGCTAGCCGAGGCTAGACGGGTAGTGGACTATCTCCAAGGCCTAATCCAGTCCACACAGCCCGGAGGGGAGACAGGTTCCAATCGCCTCTCTCCCTCTCCCTCTGGAGAACCAGATGGCCAGAGACGGGCCCAGCTGGGGCCACAAGGGGGTCCCGTGCCGGAACAACAACAAACCCCAATAAGACCACCCACGAGGTGGCAACCACGAGGAAAAGGTGGAGGCAGAGGCAGGAATCCGAGTGGCTACCGTGTGCGGCAGGTGCATTGTTGGACGTGTGGGACCCTCGGACACATTTCTCGGGACTGTGCAGAGCGGGACCATCTATCCACAACAGGGCGTGTTTGTACAGAAACAGGTGGCGGGCCCCTCCCAACCACGGGCCCCTCTCAAGGAACTGTGACTGGACCAAATAGGTACGTGGCTTTCTCCTCCGAACAGGCTCCAGGGAACCATGGCGATGATGGCATACCACCAGGACATGTTCTGGGCCCGATGACCCCAGGGTCATCCGGTCACAGGCAACTGACCCACCGGGTCCCACAACCCGGGGGAGACCGCCAGTGTTGTTGGATCTGTGGAGTGAAGGGTCATTTTCAAGGGTCATGTCTGCAGAGGCCACCGGCAGAATAAAAATATATGCAACTGACTGGGGTAGAGGTGGGATATATTGAATGATAAAATATGCTCCTAATTGGATTAGAATAAAAATAAAAAATAAAAATAGATAGAGGTGTTAGGTGATTAGATTATGAATGAAAGTTACTAAAAACGGATGTATGGGTGACTGACAAATGCATGAACTAATCAGACTAACAAGTGGATCAAATTATGTTAAACAGTTAATCGATATTAGACAGTGTGATGATGTGACACTGCGGCAGCTAGTGATCAGTAAATTATCCATGCTTGGTCAACATTCAGATTGATCAAAGGGTGGACTGCATGATTAAGAAATTGAAAAGACTCATAGTTGTTTCTAGTATTTTATAGTATTGATAGAAGCGTATTAACAGTTATGAGCAATAGGATAGGTGTTTATTTACTTTTACTTCTCTTTTCTAGTGTGTTACGAGCAATTCCTGACTTAGGCCGGGAGCGTACATTTTGTTTATTCATTTGATTTCCCTTTTTGTTTCTTAGTTAAAAATGAGCTCAGAAGAAAAAAGAAAAAGCTCACAAGTTTGGTTTATTTTTTCATTTATTGGTTTGGCAGCGTTTTCTTTGTGTTTTGTTTTCTGTTTTCTTTCTTTCTGTGTGTTTTTTCTTAGGGTACCTGGCAAGCTGGGAGTGATCTCGACACATCAGGACGGGGTAGTATATGTCTGTAAAATGGACTGGGAACAAAGTGAAGGAACATGAGCTAGTTATGGATTTTTGTTCTCCGCCCATTGAATACTTAAGCATTACATCACACGCTTAACGCCCCACACAAGCGTGCCAGTGTCCTTTGGCTATTGAAGAGGAGAAATATTGACCTTGCTCTCCTTAGTGAGACGCATTTAATGGTAGGTGACGTGTCAAGACTGGCAAATCGGCAATATCACGTTATCTCCTCATCCTCAGCCGATGATAAGACGAAAGGAGTAGTCATAGTTACAAGACGTAACCTTGATATCAAAATCTTGGATGTATGGTCGGACACGGAGGGAAGGATTACTATAGCAAAAGTTGAATTCTTGCATAGGAAGATGGCTATAATAGCATTGTATGCTCCTAACACATTTGATTCAGCGTTCTATAATACAATCACGAAGAATATGTTGGAACTTAATGGATACGCTCTCATTGTGGGTGGCGATTTTAATGCGTGCTGGGATGCGGAGATGGATAGGTCCGGGACCTCTGAAACGAGCGACCAGAAACGGGCCTCTGAGGCCCTCAGGATGTGGGCCAAAGACACGGGGCTCACAGACCTCTGGCGCTTATGCAACCCCACCCTCAGAGATTACTCTCACCTGTCAGCCAGACACAAAAGCTTCTCTCGAATTGACTATGCATTCGCGTCCCCTAATATGTTTGATAGTTTCGATGTCTCATTGGTTCCCTTGGCTCTCTCAGACCACAAGGGGATTTTCCTTACGGCAACCTTTGGCAGGCTCTCCGCAAGAGCCCCCAGATGGCGTTTTAATTCGACCTTGCTAAAGAACGATGACTTCTGTTCTGAGTTCAGGAGTAAACTAGCTGAATTTTTGCAGATCAACGTTGGCACGGTAGAAGACCCTAGGGTCCTGTGGAACGCATTGAAATGATTCATCAGGGGTCATGTCACACTATTTGCCTCCAATTTGCGAAAATCCCGGTCAAAAAAGCTAGAAGGACTGGAATCATTATATGCGGACCTATACGCATCCTTGCAAACTGACTATAATGAACGACTAAACACACAACGTAAGATAGTCAAAAAAGAAATAAACTCCATACTTAAACAACAGTCTGAGTTCTTAATACATAGGACAAGACAAAATTACTATTTTCACGGCTCCAGACCTAGCCATCTATTGGCAATGAAAATACGCTCAAATGATCATTTCTCAGATATCCCCTCGATTAGGACGAGCCAGGGTGCAGTCACTACTGATTCGAAAAAGATCAATGACACTTTTAAAGAGTTTTACTCACAGTTATATAGCTCAGAGGGTAATCTGGATGACTCTAGATTTGAATCGTTCATTGGCGGGCTTGAGATACCCCACATTTCTGAGGAAGAGGCCAAGGAACTGGGGAGACCGATTACTCTCGTAGAATTGAGGGAGACTATTGTTGAAATGCAGAGGGGTAAGGCGCCAGGCTGGGATGGTATTCCACCCGAAGTGTATTTAGCTTTCTGGGACCAACTGGGTCCATTGATGCTCGATATGATCAATTACGCTATCGAACAAGGGGAGTTCTCAAGAGATGTCAATATGGCGTTGATTTCTTTACTTCTCAAAAAGGACAAAGATCCCAATGATTGTGGTAGCTATAGACCCTTGAGTCTTCTCGGGGCCGATTTAAAGGTGTTTGCCAAGGTGCTGGCCCGTCGCCTGCAGAGATTTATGTCTGTATTGGTACACTGCGATCAAACTGGTTTTATCCCGGGGCGTCTGGCTGCAGATAATCTTAGGAGGCTGTTGCATGTAATCGATAACAGTAAAGACAATACAACTCCATCCACAGTTCTGTCTTTGGATGCCATGAAGGCGTTTGACAGACTTGAGTGGTCATACCTGTGGAAGGTACTTGAGGTCATGGGTCTTGGAAAGAGTTTTATTCATATGATTAAAGTCCTGTATGCCTCGCCGTCTGCGATGATACTGACAGGCAAAAACTGTTCCACACTCTTTCCAGTCTCCAGATCTTCTAGACAGGGTTGCCCTCTGAGCCCGGGACTGTTCGCGCTTTCCCTCGAACCTTTGGCCCAATTTATTAGGCAATCGGAGGACATCGTCCCCATAATGGTCAACAATACTCCACACAAAATTGCTCTCTATGCGGATGACCTGCTGATTTTCATGGACGACCCCTCCCGGTCGGCCACAAAATTATTGAGGATAATCGACGACTTTGGTAAATTGTCAGGTTTTAAGATTAACTGGAACAAATCAGCCTGCCTACCTCTTAATGAACTGGCCAAGGCGGTACGACTACCAGCTGATATCCCCATAGTAGAACATTTTAAATACCTGGGCATAGAGATATTCCCCACGCTGAACCAAACTACTAAGTACAACTTCACGGGTACTTATGATAAAATACGCCAGGATCTAGACAGGTGGTCGTCCCTTCCTAACTCCTTACAAGCCCGGGCTTCCATAATCAAAATGAACATCCTGCCTAGGATAAATTTTATTAGCTCAATGCTCCCCCTGCCCCCTCCAATAGACCACTGGCGCAAGGTACAATCGATGGTATCTAAGTTTGTCTGGAATAACAAACGCCCGAGAATCAAAAGGGCTACTACTCAACGTAGGAAACAAGATGGGGGCCTCGCAATCCCTGATTTTAAACTTTATTTCTGGTCCTTTTCACTGAGACCTCTGATGTGCTGGCTAGACCCTGTAGAGGCTGTATCGTGGCGCTCCTTAGAAGCGGCGGCGGTGTCTCCGCTAAGATTGCAGGATGTAGTGTACTCCACTGTCTCTATTGCGAAATGCCGGCTGAGGTATGGACCGATCATTACTCACGTGATCCAAACGTGGCGTAATGTACAGAGGTCGTGTGGGGTTAAATGCCCTTGGCACCTGGACTCTCCAATTTTTAATAACCAGCAATTACTTGTTGGACACAAGCCGGTTAATATTCCTCAATGGCAAAGGAGGGGAGTGCATACTCTGGAGGATATTTATGATAAGAACGGCCTCCGTGCGTTTCAGGACTTAAGAGAATTTTATGATCTTCCCGGCGAGTCCTTCTTTCTTTACCTTCAACTAAGGTCAGCACTGAGGGCGCATGGCGTACCGTGGGCTCAAGCTTTGCAACCACACCCCTTCCTCAGGCTCATAGTGGACAGAACGACATCCAGAGGGTTTGTCTCAGACTTTTATACGCTCTTAATTCAATCCACGTATAAAAATTTATCATTGGATACAATCTGGCGTGTGGATATCCCGGAGTTGGACCCCGAGTTTGACTGGGATGATGTTTGGGCAAATGTGGCATTATCTTCCCGCAACCCCAATCACCAGCAAATTAATTTTAATTATATTCATAGGACCTATCTTACACCTAGGAAGCTATTTGCTATGGGACTGATAACCGACTCTCGGTGCACTTTGTGCTCTCAAAAGGCCACTGGCACTTATATGCATATGTATTGGGATTGCCCACCAGTGGCCCGTTTCTGGAGGTCAATAACGGACAAACTTTCAGATCTGTGTGGCTTAACTATCCCATTCACAGCTGTTACGCTACTCCTGAACGATATAACGACACTACCCGCGTCCGTACAACTGAAAAGGGTTGTCCTAGCGGGCGTCACAGCAGCGAAGAAGCTTATAGCAATGAGATGGAAGGAGCCTGAGAAGCTGACAATGATCAACTGGTCCCTAACTCTATTGGATGTGATTTATCTTGAGATATCCACGGCTCGGGTGATTGGGGTAGGGCAGGCTGGCATTGACCTGTGGTTCGCAGCAGCTGAGAAGGTAAAGACTGCCGTGTGCGGCTGAGCGGGGTTGGGGCGCTTGATCGGGGGGGTCCGGCGGTCTCTGGGGAGGGGGAGGAGGAAATGTCTTGTCTGTCTTGGTTTTTGTCTTGTCCTTCTTAACTTTGGCTGGGGGGATTTTAGGGGGGGTTGGTATTTAGCTATTCTGCACTATATGTCAATTCACATGCCATCTCCCCAAGGGACTAATATTGGCAGACTGATTGACCTGTCAACCAACTTGGAAGAGGAATTTCTTTCTTCTTACACTTTACCGTCTGCGAGTTTGGCAGTCTTGAACATGTGTAAGGGACCTAGGCTATCTACAGTAAATCTGCGACAACACTCTCATAAACAATCTTTTAAGTCACTCCACTTTGTAAAGGTGGGGAAAGGTTGCCATGTCTTGAAGACCCCTTTTTGTTATTGAAGTAGCCACCTATATTTGATAGGTTGGACGCTGTTTCTTTTTCTTTTTGTCTTATAATTTATTATTCTGTATTATTGTTGTTATTCTCCTGTGAAGTTATGTTTTTTGTTACTGTGGTTATTGTGTTGTCCTGTTTCATGTAATTAATAATAAAAAAAATTTGATCAAAAAAAAAAAAAAGCATTACATCACACGCAGGAGTGGTTTGTGACCAATAAACCATGCCTAGGGGTGGTTGTTAGGCCCGAGGCGCAGCCGAGGGTCGTTAGACCCCCCTAGGCATGGTTTATTGGTCACAAATCACGACTGCACGTGGTGTAAAGCTTTTATACAACTGCCAGATTCATCCAACCTTATTTCTATACAATAAACACACATTAATCGAAGATTTATTGAAAAAACCATCCGCCAGAAAAAGTAGTTCCCACAACTCCATGTGGAAGCAGCTTGAAGTGCATCCAACCAAACTAACACATCCAACTGTGTATTATTGGAATGATTGAGAGAAGTTGCCTCATGTGGAAGCAGCTTGAAGTGCATCCAACCAACTAACACATCCAACTGTGTATTATTGGAATGATTGATTGAAAATTTATTAAAACGTTTTCTTTGCCCTATAGGAAAAAAACGTTTTCTTCGCCCTATTTTTTTATTTATTTCTTTTAGCCTAAACTTAACCAGTTGGAAACCAGGGGTACAGTAATAAAATTAGCAATCAACCAATCAATCAATTCAATAGACCATGCTCACTTAAAACAGCGCTGCTTCTCTCTCAGTCTGACTCCCCTGCTGTTGCAGACAGGAGTGTGTGTGTGTGTGTGTGCGTGTGTGTGTGTGTGTGTCACAGTGTGTGTGTGCGTGTGTGTATGTGTGTGTGTGTGTGTGTGTGTGTGTGTGTGTGTGTGTGTGTGTGTGTGTATGTGTGTGTGTGTGTTTGTGGGTACGCCAGCGTCGGACAGTGTGAGAGAGAACGCTGCAAGAAAGTAGGAAGGAAGAAATTTAAATCAATCAATTAATCTATCAATCAATCCGCGATTTTTCTTTTGTTCTAGATTGAGTCAAGACCCATCAATTACATCATCCAACATTGTTTAAAATACTAACACGTTCCCCTTGACAGAATCGCTTTATATTTAGTCGTTATGACGCTATCAACATATCCATTTGTTAAAGATTATTGTCCGCCATCTTGTTTTTTCCGACGGAGTGATCCGGCGGAGTGATGTGATTCGGTGGTGGGCGGGTCCTGGGACCAGGAGCGTGGATTATGAAGGATACATACGTGTAAATGGACTGTTTCAGCCAATCAGAATAGAGAAATTTGCATGCCGTTGTATAACCAGTTTTAGGGGCTGGGGGTGTGTCGTGGTTGGTAAAAGTGTTGGGAAGCATGATTCTCTGTACATTAATGAAGCTCAATAGGTTTGGTCGCTATTGGCCAAATTAGTCTTGTGTAGGGTGTGGACATGTGTAATTGATAATTGGCTTGTGGTGTGGAAGATGTGTATTTAAGGCGGCCTGTGATTTGTTGCCATACACACAGGTTACTGGGAGAGTGGATGTGTCGGTGCTGACCGTCCGGTCCGGGTGCGGCTGTTCAAAGGACGACGGTAACGATGTTTCATGGTGTATTTCACATCGAGAGGTGGAGGAGTATACTGTTTTGACAGCATAATATAATGAGAGCCATGTGAATTTTTCAGAATTTTGAAATTTAATGATCTAGAAGCCATGAAATATATAGATAAATGATTTGGAAAAGAAAGTTGTCAAAGCTCAGACCAGTAAAGAGAGTCTGAGGGAGGAAAATTATGGAAATTATGGATTCTCAATCAATTGTTGTGGTAGAAGTGACCTGCACTGTCCCCCGAAGCGATATATATTCACTACAGGATACGGATGGGAGATTGGGGAATCCGCAGTCATCAGAGAGTGGTACAAGGAAGACCGAGGACTCCATCGGTACTGTTGATGCAGGACACTGGCTAGTGTCTACCCAGCGGTTCCATGGGGAGCCACAACACTGCGGAGAACCAGGAGACGCCTACCTCTCGGGCCGGGAGAGTCTTGGCCAACGCAGTGACCGAGTCTTGAGGCTTCAGAGGGAAACGACAGACAACCAACGAGGAGACAGGCGGCTAGGCCTCAGCAACAACTCCGGCTGTCAACAGAAGCAAGGCCTCAACTATTGACCAGGGGGTCAACAAGCGAAGGGGGGGAGCTGCTATCGCCCCTATCGACGACCAGGCGGAGGGGAGGAGAAACAAACCTCTTCCACTAATCCGAGGGTCAACGAGGGTCGAGCAGCAAGCGACGACCTCCCCACCGCTGTGACAGCAATAGAAGATACAGCAGGGGGCTCTACCCCCTAATAGAGGTCAACACGATGACAGCAATAGAAGATACAGCAGGGGGCTCTACCCCCTAATAGAGGTCAACACGAGTCAAGATGTTCTTGACAGAAGATGGGGTGTAATAGAAAGGCAATTTGCTTTCTGAGTTACACCCAGCAGTCGTGATACTGCATCAGCTCTGAGCAACAAAGAGGAGGCCGGGTCAAATCTAGAAAACATAGACCCCTCCTCCTCAATGCTCCAAGTCAGAATTTGACAACTCACAGTTGAGACCAATGGAAATTGATCTTGGTACGAGAACAATCACAAACTGAAATGGCTAATTTGAATTTTAGGATCTGAGTGTGGCAAATCAGATATATATTTTATCCTAATAAAATGTCTTAAGTGTTATCTAGATAGTAGTGTGTAGAGATTGATATCTATGTTTGACATATTAAGGATAGGTAAACTATCCAAGTGGGGAACTGTGGTAAATTCCCAAACCATAGATCTCATGATTAACTAATGTGTAGAAATACTTGGCCCTCAAAACAATAATTCATAGATTGTGTGTGTGTTTACATAGACTGATTGCCATGGTGGCCACACAGGTCGATTTACATATGAAGTGAGTGGTCAAATGATTCTATCTATGACAGGAACCCAAGGGCCGTCTGCCATGGCCTGGGACAATGGGCTCTGTAAGATCAAAACAAAGACCAAAAGGTCACATAAACATGTTATCTCGCTGGAGTTTCCTGTGACACACATTCAGACACACACACACACACACACACATAGACTCACACACACACACACTCACACACACACATTTTCACACACACACACACACACACATAGTCACACACACACACACACACTCTCACACACACACACACACACACACACACAGAAGATCACTATTGAAATCCTTAATTTTGAGCTCCAAACAAGCTAACTATTTCCGGGTATATTGTACTAGTAATCTTGAATTCTGAAGTCATTGAAGTAAGTTAAAATATAATTAGGTTTGGTCATACTTAAATTAGGTAATTAGTTAATGTGCCTGTTCTGTTTTCATTTATGTTCAATATGATTAATTGATTGTTATGGTATTGATTTGTATTCTATTAAGCTAAATGATTAGATTTGTTAGATATTTTCTGAAAGTCAGTAGACTTAGTGATAAAGAAATATATCTGTGTTTATGTGGGCAATTGTAATTCAAATATAGATATTAGGAAATGAAAATAATGCAATGTTTAAGGACAGCCTCCGTTTGCAGTTATGTGAAGGGGGTTGGGCTATTAAGCCAAACCCCTATTTTTCAAATACCAGCTTAGCAGGCTTGTGATTGGGGCAAATAATGTGATGATGTCATCAACTCCGAGACACTGGGCCTTGGCTATAAGATCCCAGGTGTGATGGAGGAGAGGGACTCTGCAACAACCCACAAGACAAGACCTCTCCAACATCTCACCCATCTACAGCAGGCAACAAGGACAAAGGACTTTTTGGAGGGAAAACCAACTCTTTGTTATCAAACAACAAAGACCATCAACAACTTATCAACTATCATTCTTTATACTGTAATATTAGCCTGGTTGTCTCACTCACGGCATAGTGTTTGTGATCACAACTATAGCATTTTCTTATTGTAATTTGTATACACTCTTAAACTTTGATTAAACAGCTGCTATATAACCTTTTTCCTCCTAATTCCTTCTGCCTGCACAGCTCAGTTTGAAGAGAAGTGATTCCCAGAGCTTTAAAGTATTGAATCACAACGCAGAGTACCAGCAACCCGGTTCTGAAGCAGAGCAGAACCGAAATAGCTTGGGAAATCCACTTCAATATTACAGTAGATTGATATCTAAAGGCTATTATAGCTACCAAAACTACATGTGTGCATTACATGTGCAATAGCTACAGAATTGATATTCTAAGCAACACATCACAGCACTAACTGGAATACATAATTTGCTAATTGATCAGAAATGTTACAAACCTTGACTTTTGACATGCGTCTGTAAAGTTCTTTTAGAGAGCTGAGTGCCAACAGATATTCTATTTGGGGGGTCGGTCTGGCAACAGATGTCCCGGGAGCGTGTTGCGTCCCGCGTAGCTGGGCGCTGCAAAGGCCTGCTTACATTTACATTGCCCTAAGGATAAAAACAATTACATATATAATACAATACAATGCATAATCTGTCTGTAACATATTTTGATTCACTACTTGGAATAAAACCATTGAAGGTAGGGTAAGAATAGTGCAGGTAAAGTTTAGATATTGAATATAGTCAGGCCCGACTGGATTATCTGATCATTTATTTCACAATTAGGATGGAATACCTTACACTCCGTCTAACACACACACACACACACAGCGTGTACTAACGTTATTTTCTTGGCGCAATAAACAGCTGAGATAAACCTAGCTATTCCCCCCCAAACACACACAAGGAACACAATCATTAATTCGCAATACACACAACTAGGTCTACATATATATAATGAAGCACAGAGCTAAAATAACGTTAGCTAAGCTAGCAACAATTATTTAGTTAGCTGACTAATTACAGTTGTACTTACGGATTCGTTCGGGGCCCGAATACACGGTACAGCACCCTTCTTTAGTGTAATCCTGGAACTCATCCCAGCATCATAAAGTCCTTTGTTATCAATGTCATCCTTGCAAAAATGTGCGGTACAGACTCGACTACGATGAGTTGGAAAACCATTCGGCGGGTCGCCGAAAATAAACTTTGTCCATTGATGACAGGTCACGCTATCGTCAGGGAATAAATGCAAGGACACATTCGTTGCACGGCAGTTAGGAACAGCACAACGTAGCCCCGATTTGCTCATAACGATAATCCAATGCTAACTCACTTCAACTCAATTTGCTTGCGGTTGGTTGCGTCCTGCAATAAATACTGTTCAACTGTGTTTACCTGCGCTGGCTCGTGGCTGCCTGGCAGATAGAGGGGGGCGGGTGTTATTATGCAAATACGCTTACGCACCATATGACATCCCATATAGGCTAATTTTCAGATGACTCACTTGAGGGAGGGACATTATTGTGAGGGGAGAATTGGAAGAATGCGCCAAATCGAGAATTAGAGACATAGATCCTATTACTATAAGTCCACATAGCTAGAAAATAACCCTAAACACTGGAAAAGGTCATTTATAAGATAGTTCCCCTTTAACATTCCTATGTATACCATAGGATCTAACACTCTAAATTCTACCATAAGTAGAATGTCGACTGTGGCTTGGCCACTTTCCCGTAAAATAAAAATTTAAATAAGATACAAATAAAAATAAATACCAAAAATAAGCTTCAATTATCATGCCCTAATCACTTACATTTTATATGAACTTGTGTAATTTATAGTAACCCATGAATAATATGGAGGTATTGAACTGAAGAGAGA
Source organism: Notolepis coatsorum (assembly GCF_963971535.1). NCBI lineage: Eukaryota > Metazoa > Chordata > Actinopteri > Aulopiformes > Paralepididae > Notolepis > Notolepis coatsorum. The sequence continues at coordinate 103,352,905 of NC_140179.1, forward strand.
GCCTCAATAAATCAGAGAAAACGGATGAAAAAAACAAGTAAAAGGAAGAGAACATTAACTTAGATCTTAAAAGAGCTTTGCTATGCTTAAACATCTAAAGTATAAATTGGAGAAGTAGTGGAAATATTTCCAATTAATAAAAAGCAGTTTTTAAATACGTATATGCAGCATTTCCCCTGACCGGGGTGGGCGATGATCCGTTGTGTAGAATGATATTTCAGCCGGCCGCTGCTATGATGGTTCTGTGGTTCTGCATCTAGATGCTGTTGATTATTCCCCCGAGGGGCTTCTGGTAGAATGACTGACCACGTATTGCTGTTATTCCAGAATGTTCCCTATATCAAAGATTGCTTTAGATGTTCTAGATTATTATCGTTTTTACATTGTTCGAATGTTCCAGTATGTTCTGGAGTGTTCCAATTTTGAATCCAATATGTCCGCAATAATAGAATCCCGACGGGGAAAGCATTCAATAACTCTGAGCACGTAGGTCTCTCTGTCCCAAATCCTCGGTTCATTAAAGATTATACTATATGGTGACCTTGCATAACAGAGATTAAAAGGCCATTTATACACTATCCTGCGTGTTGTGCAGACAAGTATTTGGCTGCATCTTCAGGCGAGTTGAGGAAAACCCTTGCTCCTTTTTTATCGACAAGGCGAAGTATTGCAGGGTATGTTAATAGGGGTCTGTATTTCTCCAGATAGAGTTGAGACATCACCGTCTTGAACTTGGCACGCAGGTCCACTACATCACGACAATAATCTTCAAAGCAGTGTTTCAAGTTTCAAGTTTCTTTAATAGTTGTCATACAGAAGTACAGAATACTTTTGTACAAAATGCTTCTTACTGTTGCGCTCCAGAGACTGTGCAAGACAAGATAAGTATGAAATAAAAACATAGTAAAATTAGAAGTAAAAAAAGAGGTCACAGTGTTCAGTTTAGACATATGTACAATGTTCGATGCAGAATAGACGTAGTTACCATACAATATACAATACTGTGCAGTGTACTAATATACAATACTATATAGTGCAAGGCAGAAATGGAGAAATGGGACGAGGTGCAATTTAGGTACAATTCACAGTAGGTGTACGAGTTGTAGTGCAAATCCTTTATCAATAAATATAAAGTGTAAGTGTGTTTGTGTGATCTAAAGTGTCGAGAGTGGGTGCTGCAGTGTGTTGTTTGTTTGAGTGAGTGTGTGCGTGTGTGTGCTGTGTGCATTTGATGGTTGTTGCATAGTGATTATTGTTCGTTTAGCGATTATTGTTCGTTTAGCAGCCTGATGGCCTGGGGATAGAAGCTTCTTCTGAGTCTTTCTGTGCTCGCCTTAAGACTCCGGTATCGCTTGCCTGACCGCAGCAGTTCAAAGAGGCAGTTGTTCGGGTGGCTCGAGTCCTTAATAATTCTCTTAGCCTTCCCCTTGCACCGCTTGATGTAAATGTTCTGGAGGGTGGGAAGCCCCCCTCCAATTGTGCGTTCGGCTGAACGTGTCACTCTTTGTAGTCTGCTACGGTCTTGTGCAGTGCTATTCCCAAACCAGGAGGTGATGTTGCCGGTCAGGATGCTCTCTATTGTACATGAGTAGAAGTTCCTAAGGATCTTCTGACTGACTTGGAACTTCCTTAGGCGCCTGAGGAAGTAGAGGCGTTGTCGTGCCTTCTTCACAACACTGTCAATGTGTGTGGTCCATGTCAAGTACTCGGATATGTGGGCTCCGAGGTACTTGAAACTGTTCACTCTCTCAACCGGTGCCCCGTCGATGCTGAGGGGGCTGTAGTCCTTGACCCCCGACCTCCTGAAGTCCACAATCATCTCTTTTGTTTTGCTGACGTTCAGAGAGAGGCAGTTCTCCTGACACCACTGTGACAGGTTCTCTACCTCTTCCAGGTAGGCCCTTTCGTCGTTGGCAGAGATCAGGCCCACCACTACTGTGTCATCAGCAAATTTGATGATGGTGTTGTTGTTCCGCTGTGCTACGCAGTCATGTGTGTACAGGGAGTAGAGGAGGGGGCTCAGAACACAGCCCTGGGGGGCCCCTATGTTGAGCGTGATGGATGAGGAGGTGCAGTTGCCGGCTCTTACCACCTGGGGTCTGCCCGTCAGGAAGTCCAAGACCCACTGGCACAGGTCATAGTTCAAGCCCAGGTCCCTGAGCTTGGCTATGAGTTTGGAGGGGACTATGGTATTGAATGCAGTGTATTGGTACATCCATGTATTTCAGATTGCCTTTCATCCTGCGAGTTTCACGAATAATCATTTCTTTTATTCTGACTTGGCGCAGGATAACCAATATCACTCTGGGTTTAGCGTTATTGTCACTGGATCGGGTCCCCAATCTGTAGCACTGTTCCACCTCTGGTACTTTTTTTTTTTTTTTACTTTGACCAGTCAGCTGGTTCTTTTTAGCGTTTATCGCTTTTTTCTTCGCATTCATACTTGGTCAAGTTCGACCGACAGAAGCAGGCTGAAAGGGTTCAGATGGGGGGGAAGACACTCTGGGAAAGGCACGGCTGCCGTCCGGGATTCGAACGCGCTCAGCCCCAGATCCGCGCGAGCGCGGTTGTCCACGGCGCTGAAATAGCACTCGCGGTACGTGGTGAGCTACTGGAGCTCCCCTCACCTCTGGTACTTTAGGAAGGATCTCTGTTCCCAAGATTTTCTGTAATTATGTGGCAAACTCTTCAGGGTGAGCATATCTCACTGACTCTAAGACTGTGCCGAATGGGGCTTAAACAAGATTCCAAATGCTCCCAATGTACAAATGGGGACGAAGGGACATTTATGCACATGTATTGGGACTGCCCACCAGTTAAGGCATTCTGGAAAGATGTGACCCAACAATTATCAAAACTCGTATCTTGGAATATACCTGTACACCCCTCGGTATTACTATTGAATGATGTTTTTGAGTTTGCAGTGAATCCACAGCTAAAGAGATTGGTTTTATCGGGTATCATAGTAGCTAAAAAGCTGATCGCATCACGCTGGTTTCAACCGGAAAAAATGTGCCGTAAAGTTTGGTTTCTTACATATCTCGATGTGATTTATCAAGAAATATCTACAGCAAGAATTCTGGGTCTCAATGAATCCAAAATGTCAATGTGGTTAGAAGTGGTGGAGAGAATAAAAGCTAGCTTATAATGGTAGTGTCTGGTTAGGTGCGAGGGATAGTGGAGGTACTTCTCAAGGTGGGGTCCGGGAGGGGGGGGTTCGAGCTGGAGCATATGTGTGTAGGTTTTTTAGATAACAGGTATTAGGGGTATATCTTATATAAGACAATTAACTAAAATGTGATCTCATTGGATGTGCTCTGACAATTAATGCTTGTATATCTTCTAGTTTCTAGTTTCTTTAATAGTTGTCATACAGAAGTACAGAATACTTTTATACAAAATGCTTCTTACTGTTACGCTCCAGAGACTGTGCAAGACAAGATAAGTATGAAATAAAATAACATAGTATAGCATGTAAATTAGAAGTAAAAAAATTAGGTCACAGTGTTCAATATAGACATATGTACAATGTTCGATGCAGAGTAGACGTAACTGAGTTACCATATAATATACAATACTGTGTAGTGTACTAATATACAATACTATATAGTGCAAGGCAGAAATAGGATGAGGTGCAATTTAGGTACAATTTACAGTAGGTGTACGAGTTGTAGTGCAAATCCTTTATCAATAAATATAAAGTGTGTTTGTGTGATCTAAAGTGTGGAGAGTGGGTGCTGCAGTGTGTTGTTTGTTTAAGTGAGTGTGTGCGTGTGGGTGTGTGTGCTGTGAGCATTTGATGGTTGTTGCATAGTGTTTATTGTTTGTTTAGCAGCCTGATGGCCTGGGGATAGAAGCTTCTTCTGAGTCTTTCTGTGCTCGCCTTAAGACTCCGGTATCGCTTGCCTGACCGCAGCAGTTCAAAGAGGCAGTTGTTCGGGTGGCTCGAGTCCTTAATAATTCTCTTAGCCTTCCCCTTGCACCGCTTGTTGTAAATGTTCTGGAGGGTGGGAAGCCCCCCTCCAATTGTGCGTTCGGCTGAACGTGTCACTCTTTGTAGTCTGCTACGGTCTTGTGCAGTGCTATTCCCAAACCAGGAGGTGATGTTGCCAGTCAGGATGCTCTCTATTGTACATGAGTAGAAGTTCCTAAGGATCTTCTGACTGACTTGGAACATCCTTAGGCGCCTGAGGAAGTAGAGGCGTTGTCGTGCCTTCTTCACAACACTGTCAATGTGTGTGGTCCATGTCAAATCCTCGGATATGTGGGCTCCGAGGTACTTGAAACTGTTCACTCTCTCAACCGGTGCCCCGTCGATGCTGAGGGGGCTGTAGTCCTTGACCCCCGACCTCCTGAAGTCCACAATCATCTCTTTTGTTTAGCTGACGTTCAGGGAGAGGCAGTTCTCCTGACACCACTGTGACAGGTTCTCTACCTCTTCCAGGTAGGCCCTTTCGTCGTTGGCAGAGATCAGGCCCACCACTACTGTGTCATCAGCAAATTTGATGATGGTGTTGTTGTTCTGCTGTGCTACGCAGTCATGTGTGTACAGGGAGTAGAGGAGGGGGCTCAGAACACAGCCCTGGGGGGCCCCTATGTTGAGCGTGATGGATGAGGAGGTGCAGTTGCCTGCTCTTACCACCTGGGGTCTGCCCGTCAGGAAGTCCAAGACCCACTGGCAGAGGTCATAGTTCAAGCCCAGGTCCCTGAGCTTGGCTATGAGTTTGGAGGGGACTATGGTATTGAATGCTGAGCTGTAGTCGATGAACAGCATTCTCACATAGTTCCCCTGCCTCTTGTCCAGGTGTGATGCTGCTGTGTGCAGCACATGGGCTATGGCGTCCTCCGTGGACCTGTTGGGGCGATATGCAAATTGCAGAGGGTCCAGGTTGATGGGGAGGGAGGAACAGATGTAGCCCTTCACTAGCTTCTCAAAGCACTTCATGGCTATGGAGGTGAGGGCTACAGGGCGGTAGTCGTTGAGGCAAGCGGGCGTAGTTGTCATGTGTGTTGTCATGTTTGTTTATGTGTTTGTTTAAAAAATAATAAAAAAATAAAATACAAAAAAAAAAAATGTAGTTCAAAGGTGTAAAGCTCTATTCTTTCTCATTTTCTTCATTGATAATCAAGGTATCGATGTGTTGCAGGAATGGTTGCCAGGTCGCATGGAATGTTTTTAGGGAGCCCTTTAGGGAGAATCTGATTCGTTCAAGCCTAATGCAATGTAGTATCTCATGTATCCATTTGTTGTGAGTGGGTGGGGAAGGGTGTATCCATTTAAAGAGAATGAGTCTCCTAGCGAGGAGGGTAGTGAACACCACAACTTGTTTTGCAGCCTTAGATGTGATTGTAGGGGTATTCGGAATTCCGAAAAGGGCAGTGAGTGGGTCTGGGTCTAACGTAATACCTAGGACCTTACTCAGTGTATCAAATATTGCAGTCCAAAACTCTGTGAGTTTGGGGCATGTCCAAAACATGTGCATAGCTGGAGATTGTTTACATCTATTGCATGCATCCGTTCTATCCGGGTATATCTTTGCTAACCTCGCGTTGGTGTAATGGACCCTGTGCAGGATCCTACACTGCAGCAAGCTGTGTCTTGCACATAATAGAGGAGGTGTGTACAAGGTCTAATATATGAACCCATTGTTCATCTGTGATGGTAATTCCCAGGTCTCCGTCCCATTTGGCTTTTAGGGAGTCTAAACAAGTTGGGTCTATCCAAAATATTTTATCATATATAATTGAAACGAGCCCTTTTCGCCCAGTGCTGAGCGATAGGAGGGGATCAATCCTTGAGTCTGGAAGACGGCCAGGGAATTGTGGGAATTAGTTCTGAACAAAATGCCTGATCTGGGCGGCTACGTGGTGCAGTGGGCAAGGCGCTCACCACGAATACTGGAGACGCTGGGTTCGCCTGTTCGAGCCCAGCGCTCCACATTGCTTTTAGTTTAGCTGGTCGTCCGTACTAATACACATTGGCAGTATTAGGGGGTGGGAAACTGATGGGTGGGGATCGGGCGTTGTGGACAGCGACTCCTACAGGTCGGTTGGTGCGCCTGCGCAGTAGAATCAGGAAGCGATGGGGGCGGCACCCCTCCAAAGCGCAGACCCCTGATGCTGAAAGATCGCGCTGCGCAGGTGGAAAGATGCGACGGCTGTTACCTCGAGTATCGGAGGGGACTCGTGCTATGTATGACCTAGTCCACATTGCAGCCGGCTTGTGGGAGGCAAGAAACAGCGTTCGAGACAGGGGAGGGTTGAATTGGATGATACGAAATTGGGATGGGAGAAAAAGTGGATAAAAAAATAAAAATGCCTGATCTGAAAGAAGCTGAAAAGGTGGGAGTTTGGAAGACCAAATTTTCTTGATAATTCTGCAAATGAGGAGAACACACCTCCGGAGTAGAGATCATTAATAGTTCCTTTCCCTTTCTGAATGTAGCGATTATGCTAGCTAGCGGGGATGAACGTTCATATCACACTCGCGTATTACATGAAATATTGTAACTGAACAACATCTCTCGCTAATCGTATGAGATAGAAAGGGACTTACTTTGTTATCAAGGACGCACACAGGATAACACGTGAAGGGGAAACACAGGATGGCAACTTTACACAGGAAGGCGACTGGCTTAAGGTAACGTTAGTGTAGCAGGAACTAAAACCTAAAAACTAAAGCCTAGCTGGTGTTGACTTTGAGGAGTCTGAGGACTTCACAAGGTGCAACAGGGAGCTACACCTTCAGACACTCGCTGCTGCCCTCTGGCGGTGGTTCCGTGTTACTGGCTGACCATGTCTGCGAGGGGGGAGGGGGGGGGAGCCTAGCTGGTGTTGACTTTGAGGCGTCTGAGGACTTCACAAGGTGCAACAGAGAGCTCCACCTTCAGACACTCGTTCTCCTTCAGCAGCATCAATTGTGTGTAAACAGGGGGGGGGGGGGGGGTAGCCATGAGAACAGTTGAAGAAAGCAGGAAGCTGGACCAACACTCAGATTCAAAAGTTTTAATGGCAGCCTGAAACATACATGTTTCGGAACTGATTTGTTACTACTAGCAGTGTTCAATGTGACAAAATGGTGGTTATATACCGGGGTAGGCAGGAAATGACATCAAAACACAGGTGTGCCTGGGATTGCTGGTCAACTAAAGTCTATTCCTAAATACAAAATATACATATATACCAAAATTACAAAATTACCAGAAACAAAATACATCTTGCCCCTAGTTTCTAGGGCTAAATAGATACGCCCCTTACCGTATTTACAAAACAAAAATTCTCATATGAGCAACCTTGGAAAACCATACCTCATACATAAAAACAATCATAATTAATCATGAAAAAATAATAATGATGGTGCAAGGCACTTAAAGGAAACAGGTTAACACGTTCTCTTCATTCATTCCCCTTGGTTCAATGCAATTGAACAAATGTATATAATAACATTCACGTTGCAATAATAACTTGTGCCTGTCTCCCCCTCTAGAGGGCCTGTGGACTAACTCGAGTCCCATGTATTTGAGATCATTAACGGCATGTTTGCATTTAGAAAAATGACTAGCTACCGAAGACTTGACATCTGAATTTCTAACTAAACATTTATGTTCACTGATTCTCGATTTAAAATCTCTTGTTGTTTTACCCACATAAGAAAAATTACACAGACATTTCAGCAGATACACCAGATTTGAGGAATTACACGTAATACGTCCTTTAATTTTCAAGGTCTAAAGTAACTAGCTCCACCTTCTCAGAATTTTCCTTTTTTTTTGTTACATAATGTAAAATTACAGATTCCTTCAAAATAAGCCATCAATTGTCAAATTTGAGACGATAGTTTTCAATCAATGTCCTATCAAACATTCTGGTAAAATCCTAACTACTTTTCAGGATAGGACTTGAACTTGATCCAAGTTCATTCAGCTATCTGATGAGAGAACTACACTCCCATTGTCACTAGAACCATTTCACACCTGGAGCAAAGGCCCAGTCATTCCTTTGTTATTCCAGTGAATGGACCCAGCAGGAGGCCTAGCCTAGCGACAAGCGGCCCTACATATTATCCATACAATACCCAACATATGCACAATTACCATGATTTTACTGTGTTTACAGTATAGTGTATTTTAGAGAGAGAGAGAGTGTGTGTGTGTCTTGCTCTCTCTCCCTCTCCCTATATCTCTCTCTGAATATGCACTATTGTATCAGTACCACATGGATGGATTCAGAGAAATATCACATCGTGTGCCGCCATAAGCCTTCGAGGGCTTCTGCATCATCATGCAAAACTGACACACAAGCTAGATAGCATATTATGACCATGCCTAAGGAGAGAGAGAGGATATATAGGGAGAGAAAGAAAGAGAGATAGAGGGAGAGAGGGGGAGAGAGAGGGATATAGAGGAAGAGAAAGAAAGAGGGAGATACAGAGGAGAGATGGAGGGAGAGAGAGGGAGATAGGGAGATATAGATAGAGAGAGGGAGAGATAGAGGGAGATATATATATATATATATAGAGAGAGAGAGAGAGAGAGAGAGAGAGAGAGAGAGAGAGAGAGAGAGAGAGAGAGAGAGAGAGAGAGACTTTTTGAGCATTTAGAAGACATTCTAATTCTTTTGTTCTCCGCCCACGGGTGCAATAAGCCCTGTTGACTCCTAAGGGTTAACGGGTATACGTTTGGCCGTTATTGGGTGTGTGTAGAATTTATCTTTGATCATGCCTTGACATTGTACACAGGCTTGACAGGGGAAATTACCATCTGGGATGTTGGACATAAAATTAGTGGGTTTCCTTATGGGAAAATCAGTTTTGACTAGAAGATTAGAACGATTCGCTTGTCTTTTATAAAAAATGAGAACATCAATATGACAACAAAATAAAACTGTCATATAGGCTAATTACAATCATTTAGTCAAAGGTCTGTTAAAACAAGTGTGACTGAACTTAATAAAAAAAAACAAGTAGTGCAAACAAAGAAGCAGCATTTTATCTTATTTTCCAAATAAAATGTATTTTCATTCAAAAGGTATCAATGAACCCCCCACCCCCATACCACACTAACCAACTCCTATTTTCTCTGTCCCTCTTTATATACTCTAGACACCTAAAACAAATTCCTGCCATAAAGTTACATTTATTATAAGGCACATCAAAACAACTGCTACTGACCTTCAAGTAGGCCTCCAATTTGAACACCGGCCTGAAATGTATGAGAAAAACCATGCAGATCCCAGATAACCTGATTCATGGAGACTGTGTGTGTACATTTCAAACTGCATGCAAATAAAGCCACGCACAGCAATTAACTCTATTTAAAACACTATATACAAAACCATGCAACATAAAATAACCACAGCAAACCAAAAGGGTATAAATGAAATACCCACAGCAAAACAATAAAAAAATAAATATAGGCAAACAATTAAAGCCATACGTATGCCGTGTGACATGGAGTCATGATGATGAGGTTTGCTGATGATAAACTCCGGTAAACACTGTAAACACTGTATGTAACACAGTCTGTCTTAACCTCACACACATTACAGGCCTGTGTGTGTGTGTGTGTGTGTGTGTGTGTGTGTGTGTGTGTGTGTGTGTGTGTGTGTGTGTGTGTGTGTGTGTGTGTGTGTGTGTGTGTGTAGGGGAAGGGTTGTGCTTTTTCTGTTATCCTAGGACCTAGCATTGCATTTGCAAAAGACCAAATTGGCCAAAAGTCTGTCAGTCATTTGTGCACGATGGGGCCGCAGTATGATGCCACCATGGCTGAAAACCCGCTCCACCGGAGCACTGGAGGCAGGCACTGCCAAGACCCTGATGGCCACTCGGAACAGTGAAGAAAGAGTCCTCATGTTCATTGCCCAGAACAAGAGGGCGTTCTGTCCTTCGGATATGTCAAAGTAGTGACTTAGCTGTAGTGCTGGAGTGGTCCCAACATCCTCCTTCTGCCTCTTATGGTATGCAGCAAACAGGCCTCCCACTTGTCCACGGGTCAGGTCCTCTCGCTCTCCCTCATCCTCATCAACACGAGGCACAGGTGGCTCAGTCTCTGCAGCATCACGCAGGATCAGTTCTGGCAAAACATGTAAAAGCAGAAACAAAAGAGCCCTTATTACTATTAAGAGTGTTGGTGATGCAGTGGGTTAAACTTAAAAGTATTATTGTTGCAGTCCTTTAGTTTATATCATAATTCATAATCAAATTATGAGGGGGAAAAGTTACATTAAACTCAATAACACTTACCTTTCACTGTTTGTGCCACCTCTGCTTTGACCTCACGATTGACCAGCACATGGTGCTCCACCCACATCAGAGAAAAGGCTGGATCCAAGGCCGCTGCTTTGAGGTAGACTGGATCTGAAAAGGGGGCAGTGATTCCATCTTGTGTCCTGGCCATTTTCACATTGATGAAGATTCCAAGAAATCTTTTGTTCAGGGATGCCTGGAGACTTCAGACCAGGCCGCTCAGGAAACGGGCTTTAGGCTTCAGCTTCTCAAGGTGGTGATTCAGGGACAGGATAGATGGAACAACAGCACTGATTGTGACTATCTTCTCCCCCTGTGTCAAATCTGTTGCTTCTCCAAACGGCTTCAGGATGTCCACCGCCTCCTTCAACAGATTCCACTCCCGTGCTGTGAACAACAACTCCTTGTGCCCAGCCTGTTCTACAACACGACAGAGCTTTAGATGATCACATTGGAGAACTGCCTTCACTTGTCTCAGTGTTGAGTTCCATCTTGTGTTGACAGCAGCAGGGATGCCTCTTTCCCCAAACTCAGCCTCAAACACATCTTTGAATGTTGTGCTTGTGTGCAGCAGTGAGCTGAGTTTTGATAACTTTGAAAGAGAAGGAGTCATCACTTTAGTTTCTTTCAAACCATCTCCCACAACCAGCTGGAGAGTGTGGGCAAAACACTGCAAGCGTTGTTTTTTTGCCATAGCTGCATCTACGGTTTGCTGATCCTCCAGGGTTAGGTCATTCCAGAGCTCTGGGTCATCAAGATGATCGTCGTCATGTACTTCATCTTCTTGTTCAGAGGGGAAGCACACTGTGAATGCTTTCCGCATGTTGGCGGCATTGTCACTAATAATATAGTCCAATTTGTCTTTGATGTTGTACTCATCACATATAGCCTCAAATTGCTCACAGATTCTTTCGGCTGTGTGTGAGCCTTTGAAGCGGTTGCAGGCCAAGAGATTGGACTTTAGCTGTATCCTCTCTGCATCTTTCTCGGTCCAGTGCACAGTGACCCCAAGGAACCCCCTCATCTTTCGGTCGGACCAAATGTCCACTGTGACTGAAACATGGTCTGTGTTGCTCAACTGAGTTTTAAGTTTTGAACGTCTCTCTGCAGCGACGTTCTCCACTTTTGATGTCAATGTTCTGCGACACACTGGGCTGTACTTACTGTCAACTACTGTCAGAAAGTGCCGAAAACTCTTGTTTTCCACAATAGACAGGGGCAAGTTGCAATAACCAAGTCGGACAGTATTGCATTGGTGATGGCTTTCTGCTGTGGGTGATTCATGCTATACTGCCCTACACGGATCCCCATGAACTGGGAGATTGAAGGCTGTTGTGGTTCATCTGTGATGCTTTTGTTCATCTGGTATTCTTCAAATCTGTAAGAGTAAAGCATATTAAACAGATGTCAGAATGTGTACATGTAACCTGTGATCTCTCTCTTGTAATGTGATACTGAAGTGCATACATTGTCTACACTGGCTTTCTTGATTCTAAACATGTCCAGAACATACTAGTTTAAATGCTTCATTCAATGATAATCTGACAAAATTGTACAATTATTAAAATGATAATACTTTTATTAATATTAATTAGGCTACTGCTGGCCATTCATCAAGCGAGACATTGCTGATTGTTTGTATTTTATAAGACAAGACTACAGCAGCCGTGTATCTTGGATGTAATGATTGATTGAAAATTGTATTAATAGATTGCAGAATGGGTACAATACAGTACAGCTCAATACATACAATTGTTAAGGGGATGCAGACCAGAGAAAGACTTTAGTCTTGTTTACATCAGGGTCCCCCATTTTCAATTCATCATAACATATATGACATACACGACATACAGATAGACAGTACTGCTACATCTATACATTTATGACATATACCAGATTTGCAAATACAGTACTGTTTGTGATACAAAAGTTTCATACGCTGCTACCTTTTTCAGCTTCTCTATTTCAAGGCAAAAAAAAAAATCTGTGCCAAAAAAAACTGTGCATGCGCGCGCACGCGCGTGCACATGCGCGCACACGCGCATGGAGCGTTTGACCTACTGTCAATTTGCCACTGCACCACTGGCTGCTGCCAAGGGATGAGCAGTAAGTGTATCTTCCTTGTGAGTCCCCTCTCTCACGCCCATCGACAAGGTAGAGACTCAGTCCTCTACAGAGCTGTAATAAGTCCTTCCCATTTTTGTTTATGGAGGTGTCATGGTTATTTCTAGGGGACGGGTTTACATGGTTGCATATGGTGTGGTCAGATATAAATTTGTCTCCATGTGTACTGGTGAAATCAGGGTGGGTTCCCGTTCGGGGCATTAAAGTCACCGCAAACAAGCACATGACCTTGACTTTGATAAAAACATATTTCTAACTCAAGGTTGGAGAAGATGTCCTCTGAGTAATATGGAGACCCAGAGGGTGGTACATATATTCCACAGATAAAAATATCTCTTTGAGAGGGGATTACTTCTTTATTTAGTTTTAACCAAATATGATTTTTAGAATCTGTATTGACTGGTGGAGTTGTGATTTGTACCAAATTATAAATCCCCCTGAGTCTCTGCCCTTACTAATATGTTTTATTTTATTTGATGGCAAAATGACTTCTCTGTAGTGTGGAGGACAGTGTGTGGCTACATCCTCTCTACACCATGTTTCAGTTAGAATTAAAAGGTCATTGTTTGTTATAGCCTGTAAAAAAAAAAACAGAGTCTCTACTCTTCAGGCCGAATGTTGAAGAGTAAATACCCTGTATGTTCCAACAACTGATAGCAAATGATTGCATTTTTGTAAAAAAAAAAATATATATAAAGGTGTTCAAAGGTATAAAGGTTATAAAGGTATAAAGGTATTCAATCAATGAACAAACATCACAGAACAAATGCAACAACAACAAAGGCAACAGCAGGCAGCTGGCCTGCTTTTCTTTTTAGGGCCGACTGCTAGCTTGGAGTGAGAAGTCTACTGCATAGCGTGTAGAGCATTTGTTTGATCTCATTCAGCTCTGATGTGGGTGGGGGGGGGCCTGGTCAGGGCGGATGCATAGGTCATCTGCTGCTGGGGACGGTGGGGAGGGTCGGCTGGGGGGACGTCTCCTCTCACTGGGTGGGTTGGAAGGGTGGGGTATGGGTGGGGCGGATGCATAGGTAATCTGCTACTGGGGGCGGTGGAGGGGTCGGCTGGGGGGATGTCTCCTCTCACTGGGTGGGGTGGAAGGGTGGGGTATAGGTGGGGCATGGGGTACTGCAGGGGTTTGTGGGGTGACTCCTCGTGGGTATCTCGTAGGCCTGTGCTTTCTCAGAGAGGCCGGTGTGTGACTGGGTCTGTTGGGGTTGCGTCCAAGGGCAGCATCTTTTAATGTTTTTGCAAGATAGTGGAGGTCATTAGTGCCCGTGTGCACCACCATGTACTGGGGGCTCACTAGTGTCCTGTCTGAGCAGCTCCATGGCATGGCCTGTGTTCCGACAGCGCTTGGCTGTCACCTTGAGGCCAGGGAAGGGGTGTGCTGTGTCCAGGTATTTGCCATTGGAATCAATGAGGAGGACTACCTGGGCTTCGGGCTGGGCTGGTCTGGTGGACTGGGGCCGTGGCTCGGGTGGGGGTTGGGCTGCTGGAAGGGGGTCTGAGTCAGAAGGCATGTCAGTGGGTGTCAGCCTGGGAGGAGTTAGTGGCGTCAGGGGGAGAGAGGTAGATTCTGGTTTGGCAGTAGGGGGGGGGGGGGGGGGTGGTTGTTGGAGCAGAGGACCGCTTACGGCCAGGGGGAGATGTATGTATTCTTTCTTCCTGTCGTTGCAGTTTTACTTCCTCTATCTCTCTGCGTAGAAGCCTCTCTCGGCTGCCTGTATCTTCCTTCATGGCTTTCATCTGGGCCTGTAGGGTGTTGTTGTCCTGCTCTAGCTCCTGTACGGTTTGTGTGAGCTCCCTGACGCTCCTCTGGGTCTCCCTCAGCTCTGAAATGGTCTCCTCCCTGCTCTTCTTCAGATGACGGAGCTCCTCTCCCAGCTGCTGAATGGTGCAGAGCTCAGTCAGACTGGCCAGAGTCCTCTCTCTAAACTCACTAAAGTCCAGCTCCAGGAGAGATACGCTTTCTCTCAGCTGCTGGACCAGTTTGGAGGGTGTTGAAGGAGTGTGGATGGATGGACTGGCTGGTGCTCTTGGTACTGGCAGTGGCATCACTGGATTCACTGTGTGGTTGGAGGGAGTTGGAGCTAGTTGCTGGTTTTGACTCTGGTATTTCTGTGTCTGTGTTCACCTTGTCCTCTTCTGTCTGTGTGTCTGCAGCATTGGTATTGGGCTCTTCTCTCTCCACTTCCGTTTTCATTTTTGGGAAAAGCTCTTGAAACATGTTGAGGTTTGCTTCATTCCCCTGTACTAATACAGTCCCTTTAACATAGTAAGAGATTGTAAGAACTGGGTTATCAGTGTCCAGGGTCTCATCATGGCATATAGTGTGCCGTCCTCCTCGTCCAATGCCTTCTTTCACAACATGGTCATAGTGGTTACAGATCACCTGCTTCCAGGGGTTAACATGTTCTGTGTGGAAGATGAGGTCATTCATCACCTTCTTCTCATTATAGACAGTATAGTCAGCAAACACCTCCTCTGAATGGGCCAACAGAGTCTCCTCCTTATGCATTTAGGAGGGTTACTCTACTTCTCTGCTGCTCAGCTCTGTGCTGCTCTGCTTGTTATGGTCCTTGCATCCTGAAAAGATGCGACAGCTGCCTCCTCGTTTACCGGAGGGGACGCTTGTATGCTTTCTACAACGGAGTTTGGCGATTCATTTCTGGTGATGTGACGCGTACGCCCAATCGTGGGACCGCAAGTGTCTACACTGGTTAAGCTTAGGCGCTCTTTCGAAGTTGGTTAAGGTTAGAGTTTGTCTTAGAGCATGGCGATAGATTCTTTCGACGGTTAAGCTTAGGCACTCTTTCGAAGTTGGTTAAGGTTAGAGTTTGTCTTAGAGCATGGCGATAGAACGCCAGGTGCTTTGCAGGCTGTTCGACGCGGAAATGGGCAAGTGGCCAATCAGATTCGCAAATCGCCGAACTCCGTTGTAGAAAGCATGGACGCGGGGGGAGCTCCAGTAGCTCACCACGTACCGCGAGCGCTATTTCAGCGCCGTGGACAACCGTGCTCGTCACGGATCTGGGGCTTAGCGAGTTCGAATCCCGGACTGCAGCCGTGCCTTTCCCAGAGTGTCTTCCCCCCCATCTGAACCCTTTCAGCCTGTTTCTGTCGGTCGAACTTGACCAGTATAAATGCGATAAACGTATAAAAGAGCCAGGGGAATGGCCAAAGTTTAAAAAAAAAAAAAAAGCATGGACGCGGAGGGTGTACGTGATGCGAGGCTTGGTCCACATTGCAGCCGACCTGTGGGAGGCATGGCCTAACAGCGTTCGAGACAGGGGAGGGTAGAATTGGACAATACGAAATTGGGATGGGAGAAAAATTGAAAAAATGGGAGAAAAAGTAGATAAAAAAAAAAAAAGTGGTCTACAGGTTCAAATAAGCCATCACCATCAGAGTGTCCTGGTCAGCAACATGGGTCTCCCAGGGAAATACGTGGTCTTACCTCTTCACCAAAGCTTTTTCTTAGTTTTAAACCTTTTATACATGCCTTTGTGTGTTTTTATGCCTTGTTTTTATAATTGCCTATGTTTTAAAGCCTATGTTTTTACCCTGTAGCACTTTGAGATTTAGTTCCAAATGTAAAGTGCACTACAAATTAAATGTATTATTATTATGCCGTTCACCGATGCCCCCCTTTCATGCATACATGCTTTGGGATGGTGCCGATCATATGCAGTTTGAGTTATTTCTGTAGCATCTGTAAAAACGGAAATGCCATTGGATATAACGTTAGCAGCTATTAGCCCTATATCTAGCCTTCCAGAAAATATACTAGACCAAATCCCCTATAACGCTTATATTCACGGCGCTATAAAATGAGAACCTATTGAGAACCTCTTGAAGCCATTTTGAAGGGACGGTTTATCGACTCAATTGACAATGAGAATGGACAGATAGCAATACTATAAAGTATAGATTTAGCTCTACAAACAGCCCCACGTTTGTTTACATTTCCCGGTCCTCTTGACATTAACTCTTTCAGTGCCACGCCTGGTTTTCCGCTTTACCGCTTGAATGCCACCATCGGCGCCAATGTTAACGTTAATATCGCCTAATCTATGTTTTAAATTATGGCTGTGTCTAATCTGCCCATCGCATTATCAAAGACTATTTTCCACTCAGTGCTGTGAAGACAGATTGTTTTTTTATCGCGTCGTTTCCATTTCAGAGCAGTTAGAAAAGCCCCCGTTTTGATATAAAAAACAGCTCATTCTGGAGCATTCTATGAAAATCGTCTTTTAGTGGAATATTCCACAACGTTGATATTCGTCGGCCTTTTTATGAATCGTTTTCAAATAAACGCTAGATGATCAATATTATACGTGCACCCAAGCACATTACGGCCGCGCACTGATAATCGCTCCGTTGATTTCCTCACGGAGTTTTACAGTGAAACCGAAAGAAGACATTTCACAAAACAGCTTATAACTTCATCAAACTTACTCCGATTATCCTACCACTGATAACATAGAGTCCTTACCTGACATCAGATGGTATCCAACTGGTATATTCCAATTCCTGATCACCATTCGAAAAAATCGATACGTGTATGGATCCAACGCGACACAGTAGATCTCTATGATCCGCGGGGATCTGAGGCTCCAGAATGAACTGTGGTAACCCCGGCTGGATCAGTGAACTGGAAAATGTGGAGTACCGGATTTTTTTCCCCATTCATTTTCATTGAGTCCATTCCAAAATCACTTATGTCATCTGGGAGACGACAGGGGGCGCTTTTTTCCACAGTGATCACCGGCGCAGCTCGGCTATACTCGGGTAGGCTCGGGTGATGCAATAATTTTTCAGATCGCAAAAAAAAAAAAAATTATAATTCCGAGAAATCTCGTGAGTGGCACGCAACCACCTATAAAAAAACCCGATAAATCTCGTGAGTGGCACTGAAAGAGTTAACACTTTCAGTGCCGGCCGTGTTTTCCTTTTTACCCCGTTGAATGCCACCATCCACGGCCAATGTTAACGTTAATAGCGCCTAATCTATGTTTTAAATTATGGCTATGTGTCGAATCTGCCCGTCGCTTATCAAAGACTCATTTTCCAGTCAACATTGGCAAGGCAGATTGTATTTTTATCGCTTCATTTCCGTTTGATAGCATTTTGAAAATCACCCGTTTTCCGGGGTAAAACAACCCATGCCTATGATAATCGCATTTTACTGGAATATTCCAGAACGTTGTCATTTGTCGGCCTATTTATGAATAGTTTTCAAATAAACGCTAGATGATCGATAGTATAATGTGTGCGCACGCACGCTCGTGCCGTGCGCTGATAATCGCTGCTCTTATTTCCTCATGGCTTTTACAGTCAAAACAGCCATATCACATATCACATAAACGCTTATATATCCGTGAAAACGAGTCTGATTATCCTAACACTGATAACATAGATTCCTTACCTGAGGTCAGATGGTATCCAAATGGTTTATTCCAATTTCCGATCGCCATTCGAAAAAATCGATAAATGTATTGATCCATCGTGTGTACAGTATAACCCATATTCGCCATGGCTCAGAGGCTCCAGAATGAACTCTGGTAGACCCCGGCTGCATCAGTGAGAAGTAAAATGTGGAGTCAGAAATCCGTTCTCCCATTCACTTTCATTGAGTCCATTCCAAAAGGGTGATTTACCATCTGGGAGACGATAGGGGGCGCTTTTTTCACATCCGAGCGCCGGCGGTCCCTGGATCTCCAACGGTAGGCTTGCGTGATGCAATATGATTTCAGGTCGCAAATAAAAAATAAAAAAAACGAGAATACTTGTGACCGTGGCATTCAACGGTCGGGGCGTAAACCTGAGAAAAGCCGTGAGTGGCACTCAAAGTGTTAATTAGACTCATCCCATGGTCCATTGTGTTAATACTTGGATATTCCAATCATCTGCAGTTATGCCCCCTGTTCCTCCCTCCCCCAGTTATCCACCCCCCTCCCCAGAATCTCATTCACATACATACATACATACATACATACATACATACATACATACATACATACATACATACATACATACATACATACATACATACATACATACATACATACATACATACCAGGACAAGGAAGGGTGGGGGTTGGGGGAAAACAATAGGAATAAAATAATGATAAAATATATGAAAATGTAGTTAGAGGTGTAAAGCTCTATTCTTTCTAATTTTCTTCATTGATAATCAAGGTATCGATATGTTGCAGGAATGGTTGCCAGGTTGCATGGAATGTTTTTAGGGAGCCCTTTAGGGAGAATCTGATTCGTTCAAGCCTAATGCAATGTAGTATCTCATGTATCCATCTGTTGTGAGTGGGTGGGGAAGGGTGTATCCATTTAAAGAGAATGAGTCTCCTAGCGAGGAGGGTAGTGAACGCCACAACTTGTTTTGCAGCCTTAGATGTGATTGTAGGGGTATTCGGAATTCCGAAAAGGGCAGTGAGTGGGTCTGGGTCTAACGTAATACCTAGGACCTTACTCAGTGTATCAAATATTGCAGTCCAAAACTCTGTGAGTTTGGGGCATGTCCAAAACATGTGCATAGCTGGAGATTGTTTACATCTATTGCATGCATCCGTTCTATCCGGGTATATCTTTGCTAACCTCGCGTTGGTGTAATGGACCCTGTGCAGGATCCTACACTGCAGCAAGCTGTGTCTTGCACATAATAGAGGAGGTGTGTACAAGGTCTAATATATGAACCCATTGTTCATCTGTGATGGTAATTCCCAGGTCTCCGTCCCATTTGGCTTTTAGGGAGTCTAAACAAGTTGGGTCTATCCAAAATATTTGACATGAAATATTGTAACTGATCAAGGACGCACACAGGATAACACGTGAAGGGGAAACACAGGATGGCAACTTTACACAGGAAGGCGACTGGATAAGGTAACGTTAGTGTAGCAGGAACTAAAAACTAAAGCCTAGCTGGTGTTGACTTTGAAGAGTCTGAGGACTTCACGAGGTGCAACAGGGAGCTACACCTTCAGACACTCGCTGCTGCCCTCTGGCGGTGGTTCCGTGTCACTGGCTGACCGTGTCGGGGAGAGGGGGAGCCTAGCTGGTGTTGACTTTGAGGAGTCTGAGGACTTCACGAGGTGCAACAGGGAGCTCCACCTTCAGACACCTTCAGACACTCGCTGCTGCCCTCTGGCGGTGGTTCCGTGTCACTGGCTGACCATGTCTGCGAGGGGGGGGGGGGGGGGGGGGGGGGGCTAGCTGGTGTTGACTTTGAGGAGTCTGAGCACTTCACGAGGTGCAACAGGGAGCTCCACCTTCAGACACTCGTTCTCCTCCAGCAGCATCTGTGTGTAAACAGGGGGGGGGGGTGAGTTGTTGACAGGAGAAGTGTGTGTGCTATATGCCCTCCTCCTCGCCAGCTCCTGGCAGTAAATAAGAGACAATGCATCGCCAGACAGCTTCACCCCAGGAGCGGAACACACCGGCCAGGATCAGGAGACCGACCTAGGCCTTCAGCTCTACCATGTTGGTGTCCCTCCAGTCCGCATTCACCCGGCACCCTTCAATATTCAAGAGATTTATTTATTTATTATCACATACATACAGATGACATTACATCTATAATGACATCCATAACACAACAGTACAGTAATAATATGGGCCCCTTGAATTCGGCTGCGTTCAGCCTCCCAGACCCCCGTAAGAGGAACCCCCCCCTCCCCCCCTAGAAACCGGGCTCCCCTGCATCCCAGGTCCGTCCCACGCGGGGCCCAGCCGTCCCCCCCACCGAGTCAAGCCCGCTACCTCCCATGCCGCCAAGCCCCCCACCCCACGCACAACCAACCCACGAGATCCCACTCTCCCGGATCAAACCGCGGAAACGCTGCCCCCCCCCCCCCCCCCCCCCCGACACGGGTCCCTTGAATCAATTGGGCCAGGCCCAGTAGAGGAAAGGATAGGGGACTCCCCCCCACCGAGCCAAGCCCGCTATTCCCCATGCCCCCGAGAGCCCCACCCCACGCCCATCGGCCCCCCAACACACAGGGCCCCGCCGGGCAAAGCCCAGCCTCTTTGATCCCCCTGAGAGAGACCCCTCCCTCCCGCCCTCCTCCCCGAGAGATAGAACGATGACATGATTACTTACAATAAAAGTAATTACAAATGACTAAGATAAAATAACTAACCGTGGAGGTTGGTCACGGTCACACTGACCTGCAGGATTTCATCCGTGATGAAGAACTGGAGCGTGTCCTCCAGCTCACCAACACGAGCGATGGCGTACCTAAAATTGAAAATAAAATAAAAATAGAATTACTAACCTTAGTCATGCACTTGTCCTATTATCCTACACTGTATAGCACTCAACACTTTCGTACAGAACTTGATAAAAGCGTCAGCTAAATGACCAAATGTATACCTCGTAATCCCGGGGCGAGGTACGACTGCCGGCCGGTAGCGCTGCGTGAGGTCGCTCACTGGGGACCACTCTATCCCGTTGCGGGAAACCCACCCAGGAGCGGTGGCCTCCCCGCTGGCATCGCCGCTGTCTTCCTCCTCCACCTCGTCCGGAACAGGGACCCAGTCGGCGTCCTCGCCCGAGCTCTCACTGCTCGAGGCCGACCGAACGGGACCGTCCTCCTCGTCCATAAGCTCGCTGAAGAGCACTAGGGCTTCGACGGCGTTCATGGCCATGATAATAAAATAAATGATGTGTGAATGAATGAATGAATGGATAAATGCTAAATTATCTGAGTGAATTATATCTCTGCTAGTGTAATCAATTCAATTCAATTCAAATAGGCTTTATTGGCATGAAATATTAACATACTTATTGCCAAAGCAAGTTCAATATACAAACAATAACATATATATTAACACAATGGCGCCCGACCACGGATATATACGTGTTTCGAATCCATGCTTAATGGACCGAAGGACGGATATATCCGTGGCAAGTTGTTTTGGCTTTTATTCCATTTTAATAACCTATTCAAGGTCGCCGAGCTGCACTGCAGATGTACCCTACTCTTTGAATTCGAGAAAGTGCATTACTGGCCAGATCCTCTTAGGGGCGCTATCGCGATAATGCAGTGTTCCCTGTGGCCGAAGTTGTCTTTTTTTTTTTTTATCTCTAATGTAGTTTTCTACTCACCTGAAGCGATAGCTATCGTCTGTTGCACGGACTACGTTTTGGATCGCATATTTCAGTGTGCAATAAGGGGATTTATCATCAGCCAATGGACATATCGATCTACCAGATGGCGATCGATAACGGGGAAATGCTCGGGGGAATCCAACCGGCTCATGGTAAGATCTTTTTCACGTAAATTACATGCTGATCAGAGCTTGCTATGATACTCAACCAGCCGACCAGAGTATGTGGCTACTTAGACGAACACGGTTATTGGTAATCAATAATCAGAAACGATGTCCCCCGCCCCCCCCTTTCATGCATACATGCTTGAGGATCATACCGATCATATGCAGTTTGAGTTTTAACTGTAGCTTTTGTATAACGGAAATGCCATTGGATATAACGTTAGTAGCTATTAGCCCTTTATCTCGCCTTCCAGGAAATATACTAGAACAAATGCCGTATAACGCTTATATTCACGGCGCTATAAAATGAGAACGTATTGATGAAAAAAAAATCTTTAATCCATTTTGAAGGGACGGTTTATGGTCTCAATTGACAATGAGAATGGACAGATAGCAATACTATAAAGTATAGATTTAGCTCTACAAACAGCCCCACGTCTGTTTACATAATTATCCTGGTCGTCTAGAGTGGGGCCCATCTAATCCCTGTGGCCGTCAATGTGTTAAGCAATAAAATACCATAATATTAGTAATAACAGTGAGGACAATCATCAGAAACATATTCATTTACAAAATAGTCATTCAATCGGGTAGTCATTTTACAAGTGTGGCCACTCAGATACATTTACAAAGCTTGTTCTCTTATTGTGTGACAACCATCTACATACTTTGCAGCTAATGCTGTACACTGACTTTTCTCCCCACACATATATAACAGCTTTTGATGATCGGGGAGATGGATAAACTGTGGATCAATTTTATTTATTTTATCAAAGAAAACTTCTCTTAGATCCTTATATTTCTCACAGTATAGTAGGAAGTGAGGTTCTGTCTCAACATCCCCCTGATGGCAAAGTGAACACAGCCTGGCCTCTCTGGGCAGCCAGTTCTGCCTGTGACGGCCTGTTTCTATGGCTAGGCTATGTCCACTCAGTCTGTACTGTGTCAATGTTTTTCTTAATTGTATATCATTCACAGTGGTCAGGTATTCTGCCACCGTGTACTCTCTGTTTTATAGTCAAATAGAATTCTAATTTACTTTGAGATTTGGTTGATTTGTTCCAATATTCTATATAATTTTCTTTTTGTTTTGAGATTATTTGGTTGGGCCAGATTGCTTGGTGTCTGTCCTGAAGCCCTGGTGTTTGTGAGCAGAGATTTCTGACTAGCTGGCAGAGGGGACTCTTATCTGGGTTCACCTCTTTGTAGTGGTAGGAGTGGGGGTCACTTGATTGGAGGTGTGTATAAAATTTTATGGCTCGCTTTTGAATTTGAATGATTAGGGGGTATTGGCCCAGTTCTGCCCTGCATGCATTATTGGCAGTGTGTCTGTGAACCCTAAGTAGGTTTTTCACAATTCTGCATGCAGTACTTCTAATGGGTGTTTTTCCCATTTTGGGAAGTCTTGGACCCCACACTTCACTGCCATATAATATTATTGGATTTATTACAGAATTTAGAATTTTGAGCCAGGTCCTAATTGGGATGTCAATTGGAATTTTCCTTTTGATGGCATAAAAAGCCCTTCTTCCCTTTTCCTTCAGTTCATTCACAGCCATGTTGAAGTTACCATTGGGAGGGCAGCACAGTCTCTTGAGATCTCCATGTTGATTTCATGAATGATGTGTGGGGGGGGGGGGGGGGGGGGTGTCCATCCTGGGGAGGAGGGTGGATATGACTACTCTGGTATCTGGGAACTCCCTGGAGGCCTTCTCAGCCACCTTGGTCATTGTTTCAGCAGTCCCAAGGCGTAGATAGTGGAGGTCATTAGTGCCCGTGTGCACCACCATGTACTGGGGGCTCCCTAGAGTGTACTGTCTGAGCAGCTCCATGGCATGGCCTGTGTTCCGACAGCGCTTGGCTGTCACCTTGAGGCCAGGGAAGAGGCGTGCTGTGTCCAGGTATTTGCCATTGGAATCCATGAGGAGGACTACCTGGGCTTCGGGCTGGGCTGGTCTGGTGGACTGGGGCCGTGGCTCGGGTGGGGGTTGGTCTGAGTCAGAAGGCATGTCAGTGGGTGTCAGGCTGGGAGGAGTTAGTGGGGTCAGGGGGAGAGAGGTAGATTCTGGTTTGGCAGTAGGGGGGGTGGTGGGTGTTGGAGGACCGCTTACGGCCGGGGGCAGTTTTACTTCCTCTATCTCTCTGCGTAGAAGCCTCTCTCGGCTGCCTGTATCTTCCTTCATGGCTTTCATCTGGGCCTGTAGGGTGTTGTTGTCCTGCTCTAGCTCCTGCACGGTTTGTGTGAGTTCCCTGACGCTCCTCTGGGTCTCCCTCAGCTCTGAAATGGTCTCATCCCTGCTCTTCTTCAGATGATGGAGCTCCTCTCCCAGCTGCTGAATGGTGCAGAGCTCAGTCAGACTGGCCAGAGTCCTCTCTCTAAACTCACTAAAGTCCAGCTCCAGGAGAGATACGCTTTCTCTCAGCTGCTGGACCAGTTTGGAGGGTGTTGAAGGAGTGTGGATGGATGGACTGGCTGTGTCTGCAGCATTGGTATTGGGCTCTTCTCTCTCCACTTCCGTTTTCATTTTTGGGAAAAGCTCTTGAAACATGTTGAGGTTTCCTTCATTCCCCTGTACTAATACAGTCCCTTTAACATAGTAAGAGATTGTAAGAACTGGGTTATCAGGGTCTCATCATGGCATATAGTGTGCCGTCCTCCTCGTCCAATGCCTTCTTTCACAACATGGTCATAGTGGTTACAGATCACCTGCTTCCAGGAGTTAACATGTTCTGTGTGGAAGATGAGGTCATTCATCACCTTCTTCTCATTATAGACAGTATAGTCAGCAAACAGCTCCTCTGGATGGGCCAACAGAGTCTCCTCCTTGTGTTTTTTCTTGCTTTTAACACTTATGCATTTAGGAGGGTACTCTACTTCTCTGCTGCTCAGCTCTGTGCTGCTCTGCTTGTTATGGTCCTTTTCCATGGCAACGCACAAACTTAACTGACAGAGACTGTTGTTATTAGCCTTTTGTATAAAATATTATTTAGGATTTAACGTAGCTAACGTTCTGTGAGCTAGCGTCAGTAGCTGGCTGGCTAACTAACGTAGCTAACGTTCTGTGGGCTAGCGTCAGTAGCTGGCTGGCTAACTATCGTTGCTAACGTTCTGAGAGCTAGCGGGCCGGCTAACTAACGTAGCTAATGCTCTGTGAGTACCTGGCCACTCTGTTTGTAGTTAGCAGGCAGTTGGCTCCTTGCTACTTTGTCTCCTCGGTGTAGACCCTCTTCTCTTTGGATTTAAGTGTTGATCTTTGTCCTTTTGGATCTATGTATATTCATGTTGCTTTTGTGAAGTTATCTCTTCCTTCTGTTTAGTTCATTCCATATATCTTTTAGGAGCTCATCTTAGCTGTGTTATGTTCACAGTTGTCTCTCTGTCTCTGGAGCATGACTGGAGATGCTGTCGATACCAAGGGTTGAGGCTCTGATCTTGTGACGTCTAACTGTGGTTTGGCTGTTTTGGCTGGAGTTTCTCCATCTGCCATCTGTGTTTCCGTGTGCATCGCCACAAGTTTGGACTCTGGCTCTGTGGCTGTTTCATGAACACTGTCCATGCGCGTGGACGCTTGGACTGTTGTGTTGCCGCTGTGGTGTCCTCCGCCCGGTGTGCCAGCGGTTGTGTTCTGTCGTGTGGCCGGTGAAGGTGCAGGTCCCATGTCCTGGGTTTCATCATGGCGGCTATTGTCCTCCTTATATCCCTGGCTGCTGTCGCCATCGGATCCATAGGCACCATCACCATAGCCATAATGCAGTCCTCTAGTGTAGCTGGCACTTCCCATCAGCAGATTTAAATAGCCATCTATTATTGTGCTTGTGATGGTGAAGTCGCCAACTCTAGTTTGGTTAAAGTTCCACATCAGAGCCCTGATGTGGAATCCGGAATAGATGGACTGAGAGAAAGCAAATATTGGTTGGAAGACCTCCTTTTGATGGCTGACGCTTGTATATGCTCATCATTTTCTTCAGTGTGCTGTGCACAAGTGGGCAATTAGCATCGTAGTTCTCCAATAGCATGGTGTCGAAGATGTGGGATATTGCTTGAGGCCCATTCTTTCTTTTAAAGATTTATTTTTTGGCGTTTTATCGCTTTATTACTACTGGGCAGTCCAGTAGGGAGAGACAGAGGCGAAATGGGAGACAGAGTGGGGGGAAGACATTCGGGAAATAACGACGGATTCGGGAATCGAACCCGGGTCGCCCGTGTCGCGGCTGAGCGCGCTATGTGGTTCGCCACTGGGGCGCCCCTAGGCCCATTCTTTCTGATCCTGTTGATGAGCAGGCACACTGCCAGCTTCCTCTTGGTCATAGTGAAGGCTGGTAAGAGCCTGGGATTGTTCACTTCAACTATATAGAAGATTTTCTTCAGATCACTGTAGTACTCTTTGAATGCAGCAGCCTCTCTTTTCTTCTTTGTGGTGCATGCCAGGTAGGTTGTTTCAAGATCAAGCTCCTGTTCCTCGCAGACCTTTGCCACGGTTTCAGCAAATAGACTGTATGCCACCATGTTTGAGTTTATTGTTGTTTCGCCTGCCTCATCTGCCATTTTATCGAAGGCAGCATTGGCCCACAGTTCTCGCAGGTGTTTGATGTCCTCTTCAGCAGCCAAAGGTGGGGCGTTAAAAACCGCAAAACTACCAACATTGTTAGCTCCTACCACACACTAAACGTCCAAAGCCTGTCTGCACTTTCAATCCTTATCAAGATGAAGGTATGACCTTCAAGCCACTCGCACCCTGCTCGCCGTGGAGACACACTGCCGGCTGACAGACTCTCTCTCTGCTTCTGTGTTGCTCTCAGATGGCTTTAACACATTGGCGGCCACTGGGATGAGTAATATCACTAGAGACGACCAGCATATGTAAACAGACTTGGGGCTGTTTGTAGAGCTAAATCTATACTTTATAGAATTGCTATCTGTCCATTCTCATTGTCAATTGAGTCCATAAACATAAACTATGCAGCTCTATTTTAGTCCTTGCCTTATTTGTGGAAAATGTATCAAATAAAAAGTAGTCCACTTTGAAAAAACACTGGCATTGTAGCTACTTTGAAATAAAACACAGAACTGCAGCTCTATTTTAGTCCTTGCCTTATTTGTGGAAAATGTATAAAATAAAAAGTAGTCCACTTTGAAAAAACACTGGCATTGTAGCTACTTTGAAATAAAACACAGAACTGCAGCTCTATTTTAGTCCTTGCCTTATTTGTGGAAAATGTATAAAATAAAAAGTAGTCCACTTTGAAATAACACTGGCATCTGTACTTGGAAATAAAACCCCGAACTATGCAGGTATATTTGAGTCCTTCCCTTATTTGTGGAAAATGTATAAAATAAAAAGTAGTCCACTTTGAAATAACACTGGCATCTGTACTTTGAAATAAAACCCCGAACTATGCAGGTATATTTGAGTCCTTCCCTTATTTGTGGAAAATGTATAAAATAAAAAGTAGTCCACTTTGAAATAAATAAAACATATCTGCAGCCTATTCGCTTTAAAAAGAGTAAACATAAAAATAGGCCAGTTTGTATTTAATTATGACTTCAGTCCATTTCAGGTTGTTGGTCATCCTCTTGTTTTTTCTTCAGCCACGTACAGGAATCAACCATCGATCCTGAACATAAAAAAACAACATCAGCTCAGGTTCTAAAAATAAATGTTTTTTTTGTGCTAAATAATAGCCTATTAAATGATAATGTTCTCACCTGTTTAATGTGATTTCTGTAGCTGAACAGCACTGCTGAGCTTCTCTATGTCGGGGCTGTAAGACGTGACTTTGATATTCATGCAGGACTGCAGACTCTCATCTGTGAGGCGCGAGCAATATTTGGATTTGATGTAGTTCATATTTGAGAACACCTGCTCGCATAAGTATGTAGATCCAAAGATGGAAAGGACTCCAAATGCATACTTCTTCATGTTCACATAAGTATCGGGAATGGCATTCCACGTTTCAAACACAAGTTTGTCGGGTTTAGGGAGTTTTTCAATATCGCTCCATTTGTGCTCCCGGGCCAGAGTCGCCTTCTGACGTGTGACATCTTCAAGATCAGCTGTCAGGCTTTTGAACTTGGACACCCACAACTCTTTATCAGCTATGTCGGCCAGTTCCATTTCAAGGTCGGGTTGACTTACTCCTGTGAATGCTGACGTGTTCAGCATGCATGGGTCGATGCCCAGGGGTGTGACGGGGAAGGACAGTGTGTTTTTTTCTTTTCTAAAATCAGAGAATCGTTGTCCAAATGCAGTTTGCATTTCGATTATCACATGCTGTAAGTTCTCACAATTGATGTGGTTGTGTGCTTCTTTTAATTCTCTCATGGAGGGGAAGTAGGGTGACCACCTGTCCCGCGAGTCGATATTGGGCCGTTTGTCCCGCGTCCCGCAACAACAAAACAATGTCCTGCAATTCAAAGATAAAAAAAATATATATATATTTTAAATTTTTTATTTTTTATCTTTCAAAGATTATTATTTAAAAAATGTTTTAAATGTTGTTAATTTAATGCCTCGTTCCAATACACTCTTATATTTAAAATAAAAAAAATCGGGCGACGTCACAAACCAATGCATTGCGCAGCCGAGCAATAGTATCTATCTGCAGGACCACAGCACCGACACATTCAGGACCGCGACACTTTGCGGACCCACACTCTCCAGACCCTCGCTCCCATTGGCTGATTTGGGTCACGTGACCGTCCCACCCAATGGCTGAATCTACAAATACATTCGGCTGCAAAGCCAATTACATGCAAATATTTACATGCATATACAGTTCAAAAGGTGCAATGAAAAACATATGTTTAAGATATTGTTTAAGATATATCAACAACAAGACTCAACAAGACGTTCGTCAGCAAGGTGGCAGGATATTGTAGCGTGAACGATTGTGGGTCATGCGCATGTGTGCGCCATGCGTGCCAGCAGGTAGTAGAATTTCGCAGAACACCGTTTCAGATGATCCCCAAAAGGTAGAATGCAGGATCTGCCACTGACAGGAGCTTCACCCATGGAGGAGAGGGGGACGTCACATATAGTTGTTCAGAGGAGCGCCTCTTCAGCAAGTCTGGCCCGACTATTATTGAGAACTGAATCAATCAGAGGGTCGGTTTGTTATAATAACAGAATACACGGGGAGTATCGCCGGGACACTGTCCAGAGGGAAGGGGGCAATAGAATCCGGAGGCTAATATCCCCAAAACCGGAGGTGAGTTTAATAAGATTAATAACAAAATGAGCTATATATAGCCTACCGTCTGCGTCGAATATGATATATAGGCATTTAAATAATAAATACATTTATTTAATTTTAATTAGCAATAAAAAAGAATTTAAATATTTTTTTATTTTTAACACTTTGGCTGCCATGGGTTAAATTCATGATATGTAGTAGAAAAGACTCACGCACATCCCAAATGTAGTCACGGGTGCTAGACTCGAATTAGATCTGTAATGTTTGTGGAAGAAAAGTCTGCACACCGTCTAGTGTTCCCAAGTTTTAATGTACTTGAACACAACGTTTCGGCCTGTGGCCTTTTTCAAGTGTCCACAAACATTAAATTCATGATATACCATAGATTGCCAGCTCTATTTAACATGGAGAAAGTCCCCTTCTTTGCAGGGCTATAACTTTTTAAATTCTATTGCTACATTGCCATTATTAGGGCCCATTCAAAGTCCTATATGCATTGTGTAGCAACGTTAAACTTTTTCATTCATATATTCATAGTAAAGTATGGTCTAATGTATAAGTATGTTTTCATCTCTTTCTGCAGCTTTCTCCAGAACGTGATATATAGCCCCAAATGCATTATATTGATGATGAAATACAGTTTGATGGCAATCAGCGCGATATAAAAAATTCCAACTAGACGTACTTCTAGAAGTTACTACACGTCATCTGATGTTGACCGGATGGGCGAGGGGGCGTTTATAATTCCGTGGGCAGCGTTATACCAACCATCTAATGTGGGTCAAATGTTGATAATAGCAGCTAGTATCGAAGACGATAATTTTACACGCTAAAACTCACCCCAGTCTCCACGCGCCGTTGGGCGATCATCGTAGAGTAGACATTTTATCATTATGGGATGGCGATTTACCCGGTCCATCTCCAGCTTGTATAATGGTATATACGTCCAAATCATGTTGTTTATCGAGTTATTGGCAATCGATCGCTATGTAGTGTGACGAGCTAGAGTGCCGGAACCTATACCGAGTGCCCGGAAGTAATACGGCCGACCAGCAAGACCTCTACTGCGCTTCCTGTTAAGATGGCGCTCCTGAACCGCCAGAGAGCTCAGTGGGTCCTCCTGGTGGATCTCAGGCCAGCGGAGGGGAAATATGAATCCGATTCCAGATTTTTGAAATATTGATATTAAAGACGCTGTAAAGCGTCCTCGGCAACTTGAGCATGGCCGGGAATGACTGAAACACGGCTTCTGGCAGCCAAAGTGTTAAGCACCTCTCCCCTGGACAGCCATCAGACTTTATTATGCAGCAGGAGATACGAATATGTGCTGTCGACTTCATCTAAAAATGAACTGTCGGTGATTTAATCATCTTGCCATTATTTTGTTCACTATCTGAATGACAAGGTCCATCACCTCCTTGTATTCAGGGGGAAATGTTTGAGCGCACAGTGCTTCTTGGTGCAGGATGCAGTGAAACGTCAGCAGCTCTCGATCCAGCGACTTCTGAAGTAAGGTAGTAAACCCCTTATGTGTTCCTCTCATACTTGGTGCCCCATCAGTGGCCACTGACACCATGTGTGTGGTGTTTATTTCTTTGGCTTTTAAACAATTTAGCACAGCCTCACAAATGTCCTCCCCCCGTGTTTGGCCTTTTAACGGTATCAACTCGATGATTTCTTCCTGCGGCCCATCAGAGTTCACGTATCTGCATAACAGCGCTGTCTGTTCAATATCATTTACATCACTTGACTTGAGAACGCTGGAGCTGAATTAATGTCTTCTATTTGTTGATCTGTGATGTTTTTTGCCATCTTAACACTTTGAGCGCCACGCCTGGTTTTCCGTTTTACCGGCTGAATGCCACCATCGGCGCCAATGTTAACGTTAATATCGCCTAATCTATGTTTTAAATTATGGCTATGTGTCTAATCTGCCCATCGCATTATCAAAGACTATTTTCCAGTCAGTGCTGTCAAGGCAGATTGTTTTTTTATCGCGTCGTTTCCGTTTCAGAGCAGTTAGAAAAGCCCCCGTTTTGATATAAAAAACAGCTCATTCTGGAGCATTCTATAATTTTATATTTTATAATTCCGTGGCCAACGTTAGATGATTCATGTAGTGTGGGTGATATGATCATCAGAGCAGTTTGTATCGAACACGGTAATAATAAATGCTGAAACTTACCGCAGTCTCCTCGGGCCGTTGGGCGATCAGCTTGGAGTAGACAGTTTTCTATTATGGGATGTTGATCTAGATGAACCATTTCCAGGTTGTATAATACTATATACGTCCAAATAACGTTGTTTATTGAGTTAGGGCGAGCAATTGATTATCCAGTGTGTCGAGATGGAGCCCGGGCCCGGGAGCTATAGCGAGTGGCCGGACCGAATTTGGATGAGCACCAATTTCCGTTTCGCTGTTTGGGCGATCCGCCGATCGGCCACCAGATGGCGCTCTTGAACCGTTGGAGAGTTGAGAGGAGATCAACAGGAGATCTCAAGTCTCCGCGGGTGAAATATGATTGCCATCACAGATTTTTGAAATATTGATCTCAATGACGTGTTACAGCGTCATTGGCAGATTACGCATGGCGGAGAATGACGTGTTAACTCGTCCTTGGCGATTAAAGGGTTAATACCGTCTTGAATATAAGTATGTTTTTAAGGTTTTCTGCAGTAATTCCTAAAACGCGAGTTATAGGCCCTGACGCATATGATAGATTATCGATTGGCGTTTCTTTCCTATACACGCTATATTAAAAAATTCAAATGTATATGATCGTATACATTATGCTTCATCATGTGTGAAAGAAAGGGGGGGGGGGTCGTTTATAATTCCTTGATTGTCAGTAACGTCTTTTTTTACTATGGGTTGATAGGTTGATCAGATGGATTGCCGTGAAATGAATAAACAATCGGGCTGAAAATAACGTTAGTTTCCTCTTACCATTCGCAGATGAGACTGGAGGAAAAATATTCCAATTATTTGACGTCTATCTGCTAGATCCATTTCCGGTTTGTATGACGCAATAAACGCCAAAATCATATTGATTATTGCATTTCGAAAGCGATCCCAATGCACTCGATTGTGTATATTGATCCACGCTACAAGATATCTCTGGCGGAGGAATTTCCTCGATGCACCGATCGCCACTTCCGGTTTGGCTTGGAGTGTAACTCGCCTGACATCCACCAGGCGGCGGTATTGATGCGTTGCAATATCAGAACAGGGTCCAGCTGCGATCCGGAGGGAGGCTGGATGAATTATGAATGCCAAAAAAATTTAATATTGATCCCAAAAACGTGTTGTTGGCGCACAACGCATGGCGGGCAATAACGTGTTAACATGTTGTTGGTGTCCAATGTGTTAACAATTGTGTGTATTGAGCCGTACTGTATTGTACCCATTATGCAATCTGTTAAATAAAGTTTTCATTCATCCAGTTGTTTTGTTTTTGTGGTTTGGTTGAATGAATGAAAACTTTATTTAACAGATTGCAGAATGGGTACAATACAGGACACTACGGCTTAATACACACAATTGTTAAGGGGATGCAGACCAGAGAAAGACGTTTGTCTTGTTTACATCAGGGTCCCCCATTTTCAATTCTTAATGACATTTATATTATTTATTATAATGTTGTGGAAAAAAAGTCTGCACACTATAGTGTTCCCAAGTTTTAATGTACTTGAACACAACGTTTCGGCCTGTGGCCTTTTTCAAGTGTCAACGACATGTGAAAAGGGGTGGGGTATATATACATATACAAATTAAGGGTCAAGGTTGAGCCAGGTCACAGTTCAAATCAATTAGCCTATAGGCTACACATTTACAGACCATATTGCAGCTCAAGTGCCAGACATATGGTACATAGTAACAATAACAGTAGTACGGTAGTTTAGTAGTTAAATGTGACACACCTTCACATGCCAAAATAGAGAACAAATATATAATAAGAAAACTTAAAAAACAGAGAATCAGACAGAATGTGTGTATTTACAGGAAGGGTTTGATGTCAAACTCTTCATTCAGTCCAAGAGGGGCCATAGTCTGCAGGGTGTGAATATGGTAGGTCTCTCTCTGCAAAAGTAGTTTGCCATGGTCTCCTCCTCTCGCTGGTCTCTACCTTTTCAATGCCAGTGTATCTTAATGTGCTGATATTGTGTCCTGCCTGTCTAAAGAGTACTGCAACCGGGTTATGTTCATCACCACATCTGATGTTGCTGCGGTGTTCGCTAATGCGTATTTTGAGTTGCCGGTTGGTTTTGCCTACATAGCTCAGGCCACAAGGGCATTTGATTAGGTAGATGACATGAGTGGAGCTACAGGTGATGAAGCCACGGACTCTGAGGGTTTTACCATTACGTGGATGTGTGTAGGTCTTACTCTTAATAGTATAGCCACACTGTGCACAGTTACCGCACTTATAGTTCCCATCCGGGGTGTTATCTAGGAACGTGGGTCTGTGAGCAGTGGGTGGGCTATAGGATCTCACTAGTTGGTTTCTCAGGTTGGGGGGGGGGGGGGGGGGGGGCGTTTGTAAACTACGGCAGGAGGTTCCTTGAAAACAGCTTGGAGTTTGGGATCAGAGTTGATGATGTGCCAATGTTTGTGTAGGATCTTTTTTAATTCAAAACCTACAGGAGAGTATGTAGTGCAGCACAGTGGGGACTGGTCCTTAGTGGGTCTAATTCTAGGTTGTAGGCATTCATCCTGTGTGGCCACATCAAAGCGGTTAGCAGCTTTATCTATCCATTCTGTCTCCATTCCATCCTCTCTCCTGGAATCTCCTGCTCAGGTCTGTGGACTGTCTCTGATATAGACTATCAAGGCTGCAGATTCTCCTGGCTCGGTGAAACTGGCTGACCAGGAGGCTCTTAATGAGGTGGGTGGGATGGAAAGCTGATGCTGCTAGAGCTGGCCTCCAGAGTGAAGTTCAAATTGGAGTTAGCTGCGTTGAGATATTTATGAAATGCCTCCAGTGACTCTTCACTCCCTGTCCAAATAATGAAAATGTCATCAATGTAGCGCTGATATATCAATATGTCTGGGAATTTTTTTTTAACAACAGGGTCCAATATATATTGATTCTCAAACTGACCCATGTACAGATTAGCATAGTTGGGGGCCATAGTACTCCCCATGGCCGTACCCTTGGTTTGAAGATAGTGATCTGATTTGAACTTAAAGTAATTGTTGGTCAGTACAGTTTCCATTAGGTCACATATGCAGGTAGTACTGGGTTTATCAGTGTCGGGTCTGAGGCTCAGAAAGGTACGTGCCGCTTCAATCCCACCATCATGTGGGATGTTGGTGTATAGACTAGTCACATCTAAAGTGACAAGCGTAGCATTGTCTGGTAGTACAGTGGCCTTTAGTTTGTGTATATGAGGGAAGGGAGGTCACCCATGGCTTGAGACAGTGGTCCACAAAAGTGGAGATGTTGGTGGTCAGAGATCCGATACCACTCACAATGGGTCTGCCAGGAAGGGGGGTTGTTTGGGATTTGTGGATTTTGGGAAGTGTGTAAATGACAGGAGTCACAGGGTACTCGTTCTTCATGAATTCAAATTCGTTCTTTGTGATTTCCCCTTTCTCTAACCAAAACAACAATTTATCATGGACAACTGCTTAAATTGTGTGGTAGGGTCAGACAGTAACTTACTGTAAAACGACTGATCATTTAATTGTCTCATAATTTCATTTTCATAGTCCACAGTGTTCTGAAGTACAATTCTCCACTTGCACAACCTAAAAGTAGGCACTTCCGGCTGACTTCCGGTTGCCAATGGTACTTCCTGTCCCATCCAAATACATTGGTTTTAGCTACTTTTCTCCCCTTATTTAAACAACTTTGTCGTCACAGAGAGGCAATGAAACGTTTGTATTATTATAGTATAGAATGTATTTAATAAGCAAACGTTTGTCAGCAGGGTTTTTGGGCTGTATTTCATGTAAAAACATTCACTGTTAGTTTACTTGCTCACGCTAATTAAGGCTAATGCTGGCTAACAGAAGCTAGCGCAAGAAACGACGCTGCAAAGTATTGTTTATAGTGCATTTCTTGCCACCTTATAGCATTTGTACATTTGTATGACAGTCTATAATGCTCCCGTGAGGTTTTTCCGGACGTTTTGGTAATGATTTTCACTATAAAATCATATTTCTAAATGACAGGAAGTTGATGAAAACTGGCCGGAATAGCTTTGAGCTAATGATCTTTGCCGATCGCACTTTTAAGATCGCAGAAGGCCGACTCTGCCCTAGGCGACCATTCAAAGCCAGGGAGAGAGGACTTAGTGAGAGCGGTTAATGGATTGGCTAAGGCGCTAAAGTTGCGAATAAAGCGCCTGTAAAAATTTGCAAAGCCCAAAAACCGTTGTAACCCCTTGAGCGACGAAGGCCGTGGCCAGTCCAAAACTGCACTCACCTTGGCTGGATCCATGCGCAGATCGCCCTTTGTCAACACAAAGCCCAGGAAGGACACGGTGTCAGTGTGAAACACACACTTCTCAGCCTTAACGAATAGTTGATGCTTGAGGAGACGGTCTAGCACCTCCCGAACGTGCAGTTGGTGTTGCACCATATCGCGAGAAAAAATCAGAATATCATCTAAGTAAACAAACACCGACACCCCAATTAAGTCTTGCAGCACGTCGTTAACTAGGGCTTGGAAGACTGCCGGAGCATTAGCCAAACCAAAGGGCATGACCAAATACTCATAGTGCCCATTGGGTGTGTTAAATGCAGTCTTCCACTCGTCTCCTTCTCTAATCCTGACCAGATTGTATGCATTACGTAAGTCAAGTTTAGAAAAGACCTGTGCCCCCTGTAAGCACTCAAAGGCCGTGTCCATGAGAGGTAAAGTATATCGGTTCTTGATGGAAAAATCAATGCACGGGCGCTGATCCCCATCTTTCTTATCAACAAAGAAGAAGCCACCGCCGGCAGGGGAAGTGGACGGGCGTATGTGCCCCGCAAGCAATGCCTCCTCTATGTAGGTGTTCATGGCCAAGGTTTCGGGGCGTGAAAGAGAGAACATTCGCCCGCGAGGCGGGGAGGCACCGGGTAAAAGATTAATGGGACAGTCGTATGATCTATGAGGCGGAAGTGCTTTAGCACGCGTTTTGCTAAAAACGTCCGCCAGGTCCCAATAGATCGCAGGCACCCCTATCAAATCGGGATTAGAGGGTAGATCAGAATCTGCCACACTCCCCACTATCCTGGAGAAAGAGGGAGGAGACAAAAGGGAAGAGGGGGGGGAAGACAAGGGTTTGGGCAAACTCCCGCTGACGATCGACTTGACGTCGGCCATCGTTGAGAGTTCGCCCGTGCTCCAATTAATAATATGAACACATGACGACAACCAGGGATGACCCAACACCATGACAGAATAGGGGGAAAAGATGACAAAAAATGTAACCCATTCCCACTCCCCACCCGCCACCCGGATGTGTAATGGAACCGTGCGCTGGGTGACGCTCCCACTGCCCAGGGGCCGACCGTCCAGGGCGTAAACCGGTAAGGGAACCCCTAAATCCTCCACTGGGGTTCCCCACTCCTTCACCAATCCCACGTGAATAAAATTGCCCGCCGCCCCTGAGTCAATGAGAGCCTTAGTTCCCCTAATGTCACCCCCACAGTTGATCGCCACCTCAAAAAATTTACGTGAATCAGTGGGCTTGGCAGGAATGAGCCCACCTGCTGGCGCTTTCTCGAAGCCTGACGGCGCACCTTCTATTCCCGACTGGCGCCGAGCCGATACAGCCTGGACCCGACAGCTGCCGAAGCGGTGACCGGTGCGACGGCACCGGAAACAGCGTCGCTCTTTGATGAAGCGCTGCCTCTCGTCGTCCGAGAGCGACAGCGCTCCAAGCTGCATGGATTCATCACCCAGTGGCCCACTCGTATAATGCATGGATGTATCAACACCAGGAGAAGAAGGAAAACATACCTGGGTGTTGTTGACATGCTCCTTCTCCCTCTCCTGGTGCCAATTGTCCATCTTGATGGCGGTGTTGATCAGCACTTCCAGCTGCTCGGGGATCTCACGCGCGGAGAGCGCATCTCGCATCCGCGCTGAGAGTCCCCTGACGGACAGAACCACGCAGACGTTCTCCGACCAAGCTGTCTCCCGAGCCAAGATCCGAAGATTGATAGCGTAAGCTGCGACCGTGCGGAGGCCCTGCCGGCAGTCGAGAAGACGACCGCCAGCCTCGAAGATCGAGAGTACCCGGGAAGTATCGAATACTCTTCTCAACTCCCGGGTAAAGGCGTCCAGACTGTCGCAGATTATCGCTCCCGCCTCTAATTCCGCCGTAGCCCAGGAGAGAGCTTGACCGGTGAGTAGCGTGATAATATACGCTACCTGTGCTATCTCCGATGGAAATGATCGTGGTTGCAGCCGGAAAACGAGTAGACACTGGGTGATGAATTCCCGACATCCATCCGGTGATCCATCATAGCGAGCGGGCGCCTGCAGTCGTGGCTCGTGGGATTGTTCCTGGACCCCGAACACCCCCCGACTCTCCTCTGCGTGGACCGCTGCTTCTCCCGTCGCCGACTGAACTCCAGCCACTCCTTCTTGGGCTTGTCGGGCTGTGGCCAACGCCGACTGCGCCACCGCTTGGGATGAGCCGACGATCCCGTTGAGTCGGACTAACTCGGCACCAGCTGTTGATGTTCTTCCATCCGCTCCTGGGCCGCCCTCTGCGCCTGGAGCATCTCCATGATTGCCTCCATGGAACTCTGATGGTCAGGTCTTCTGTCAGGAATGGAGGTAGGTGAGTTCCAATGGGTGAAGGCAATCACAGAGACGGAGAGTGTTTACTCTTGAACAGGTTCGACTTTAATAGTAAGAACACAAGAGTAATTTCTAAGAGAGATAAATGCTAAATAGCACAGGCAGGAATAAGGTAAATAGGAGCTTATTGGAGGTCCAGAGTTGAACCGTCCGCGTTATCCCCGAACGCAATTAGTGAAGACCTGACAATGAACAAGCAGAAGACAGGTAGGTTACATAGACACCAAATACCAACATACCACACACACCCCCGTGACAGCCAATCAGGAGCCACCCCTAAGTGACAGCACTAATTGACAGGGAAAGGACAGGTGACAAGCCCAGTGACATATGCCAAGAATGTGGGTGGTCACCGACCTCAGTCGGTGTCCAGAACGTAACACATCCGGACCAATGCAATTTGAAATATTATTATAGAATATAGAATAGATGCTTATACATTACCTTATTATATCTAATTCGCACATTTATATATATATATATATATATATATATATATATATATATATATCTTCCAAATGCCCGAGTTCAATTTGGATTTAGTATCACCAGGCGTGCATAATCTACAGATAATGATATCTACTGTAATCTAGTGGACTTTTTTCTTTTCCCCACAGTGCAACCGTTTTGAAACGAATTTCAGATCTAATTGTTCCTGATAACAATAGGGAGGAGAAACTAACTGCGTTTCAATATTTGTCAAAAACGTTACCTTTTGTGGCTTATTATCGCGAATAATAAGTTATTGACGTATTCATAATTCAACTCTGAACTGTGAACCCCAAAAGAACTTGAAGGGAAATGTAGTTCGGAAAAATTCCACCGCTGGTCGAGAGCCGTGCATGTCCTATACGAAATGGCCACAAAAAGACTACAATTCCCATGGTTCATACTTTTTTTTTTCAAGCGTGTAATGGCGATCAATAAACGAAAACCTTCAACTATCTTTTAACACATTTAACCTATTGCTAAAATAACGTATTGATGATAATATACATCAATTTAAACTTTTCACTGATGCACTTCTCTGTTGTATGTAAAATACCCTGTTGTATGTCTGTTCTATTTTATATTTAGAACGGTCATAGTCTGCGATGCAGTTCAAAACGGGCCATGCAACGTGACTTTATGTTAGCTGGAAAACCACGTGCCATATTGCATAAGATATAACATAATATAACTAGTTCATCACTTTTTACTTTTCACTGATGCACTGCTCCGTTCTATTTTATTATTCTTAGCCGATTTTAAAACTGAATCAAACCGCACGTACCTTGATTTTGGACTTGAGGTCTCCTACGGAATTGTCTTCTCGTGGAAGCCA
The DNA here is from genome assembly GCF_963971535.1 of Notolepis coatsorum. NCBI lineage: Eukaryota > Metazoa > Chordata > Actinopteri > Aulopiformes > Paralepididae > Notolepis > Notolepis coatsorum. The sequence continues at coordinate 103,391,888 of NC_140179.1, forward strand.
CCATGTCCGTTGCTGCTGTACTTTCAGTCATCTCGTCAAAAGCCCCATCAATTGCATTTATTACATGATTAAACACCGTGTTTAAATAATTGCCGTTGCTCATCGTGCAGCAGTACACTCTGGAGTGAAAATGTATAATATATTCCTGCGTCAACGAGTCAAGGTGTTAAATGATTCGGTTTCATATTGTCGCTGTAGGTGGGGCTTGATTGATTGATTGATTGAAAACTTTATTAACAGATTGCAGAATGGGTACAATACAGTACAGCTCAATACACACAATTGTTAAGGGGATGTGTAACCCCGGGTTCAGATTCATAATTATCAATTACATAAATAGTTCCTGTTTATCTCTGCTACCACTTCCTGTTTTACCATGAGGTCCCACTTCCTGTATATAGCGTATGATGTCATGATTTGAAGGTTCTGGAACCTTTGTGATGTCATCCTATGATGTCATATAGAACGTTCCGGAACATCTTGGTTTCCTATATATTCAGCCAGCTCTCAAGCAGCCAGGCTCTTTCGCCTCGACCACTGGACCCGCAACATCACCCAGACGGACCGGACTAACCAACCGACTGGAAGCCGCAAGTCTCCACCAGCATCCCGGAGCAGTCCAGACCACCCATCACCAAGCGTGCTCAGCTGGATAGATACCCGATGGCGAGCCAACCCCGGAACATTTGATAAGACTAATGCCAGCCTGATGTGAATACCCATGATGCTCAACTAGTGCTCAACTATTGCTACTCCACTAGTCCGGTAGGATTGAACTGAACGAGACTACAAGGACTTCCAAGGGAGGCGATCCCGTTCATCTTATGTTATTTTGATATTGTATTTTGTATTTGAATTGATTTAACTGGATATATGGATACAGATATTCTGCCATTGTATGATGTTATAATAGAACCTTCTAGAACATAGAACCTTCTAGAAAATAGAATCTTCTAGAACATAGAACCTGCTACACCGGTTGTGGTGATGTCATAATAGACCTCGATTATCGCCGAATCACTTCCTGGTTTCAAGAGTTTAACGGGCCAATTCACCTAATAAGGTATTTGCATTCCCTGATAAACTAATATAGAGTTACCGATGATAACCTCAGAGACGTCTGAATGAACCCCAATGTGTTGATCCAATCGACCTAGGCCTTGATATCGACCTAACCCTCCCGCAAGGAAAGGTTACTGACCTAATCTAAAAGGGATACTTCAAAGCATAAGTTGTACTTTACGTACGTATGTATTATTACTGTTTAGCTAGCGCGCTTTTAATTAAAACACCGGTTATTGTTATAACTCTGCCTCTGGTCTACAATTCTTTTAATTGTGTATATTACTCCTTGTCGCATTCGAACCTAGAACTGTGCCCGTGGCAAACAGCTGTTACTGGTATTAACACAAGTGCTACATAAATTTGGCGAGCCAGCCAGGAGGAGTATATCACAGTTAACTGGATTATTAGCCTTTAAGGCAGAAGGTTAAATAGCGTGTAGCGATGGAAGTAGTTCGAACTAGCAGCGTGAGACTCACTCATTCACTACTAGTCCGCGGTATAGTTGATATTACCTCTGACCCTAAACTGCATGAATACCTGCTGGGACGCGGCACCATTCGGAGGACGTTTGTGGTAGCTCCTGACGGCGGCGATCCCGACTCACGGGTTATTATAGAATACGACGGCCCGCAAGTAGTTACCAAGTTCCGACTAGCGACGCCCCAAGCGGAGTACGACATTACAGATTTGGCCAGCGTATATGACCCGGTAGATAGCGACGCGGCTACACAGATTTTTATCCAACATATAGCGGGGATAGCGGCGAGGAGGGGCGAAGCCCTGGGGGACGTCCTCAAGAGAGAACTCGCCGCCATCAGCACCGCCCTCGACGAAAGCCCCCAGGACGCAGTGATCTGGGGGGACCTATTCCCAAAGGACCACCCCCCACCGGGTCCGGGTCCTGCAACCCAAGCAGGCCCCGCACCCGGGCCAAGCCGAGCGGAGCCCGTACCCGAGGCCCGCGGGGCCCCAGCAGCAGTGCGGCCGCAAGAAAATGCACAACCTGTTCTGACACCAGAGGATGTCAACCCCCCGGGGGTGCAAAAGATAATTGTGGAGCACCTAATGAGAACCGAAGACGCAGCCAGGCTCCGACCCTTCTCTGGGCGAAGCCCTCAGCCCGACAGAGAAGTAGACTACGAGACATGGCGTAACAATGCGGTTCTTCTCCTCAACGACCCAAGAGTGTCTGATGTACACAAATCCCGGAAACTCCTGGATAGCCTCATGGCACCCGCCAGTGGCATCGTAAGACACCTGGAACCTGACTGTCCTCCAGGGAGGTACCTGGAGAGCCTCGACGCCGCCTTCGGAGCCATTGAAGATGGAGCTGATCTTTTTGCAAAGTACCTGGGTACAGTGCAATACGTTGGAGAGAAATCATCCGTTTACCTTCCGCGACTACAGGAGATCCTGACTACCACCTATAGGAGGGGGGGCGTAGCGGCCACCGCCCTCGATCAGCAACTGCTAAGCCAATTCATCAGAGGCTGCAGGGACACCGCCATGCTAACCGAGCTGCAGCTAGCACAGAGAAAGAACAACCCACCTACCTTTACCGAATTCCTCCTGTTAATCCGCACCGCAGAAGACCAGCGCTCTTCCAAAGAATACCGCATGAGACAGAGCCCGAACGTTTCGAGGCCAAGGGTATCGAGTAACGCCCAGGGCAGCTGGACCCAAAGGGAAGACGAATACGCTCCAAAGTCGATTCCGGACTCCAGCTCCAACTTCCAACGGTTAGAGGGCCTAATTGCAGACTTACAGACACAGATCCTGGGAATGAGGGACAACCAGAACAGACAAGCGAGGCCAGCTTCCAAGCAAGAAGCCCAGGCATCAGTTAAACCGACGACTAACCGAGGTACTCCCAAGTCCCAAAAGTCGGAGACTCAAAGCCCAAAGACCTACACAAGCCATAGACCCAGACCCTGGTATTGTTTCAGCTGTGGAGAAGATGGACACATGCGACACCAATGCGAGAGCGAGCCGAACCCCTCTCTGGTGGACTTGAAACATAAAGTACTAGCTGAAAAACAGCAGGTCTGGGACCTGAATTTAAACTAAAGACAGTTGCTGCAGAGGGACGAGCAGGAACTGGGGTACGAGAGAGATGTCCCAGACGGCAGTGGCGCGCCTCGGCCACTTATGCCAAAGTGGGGGCCATACCTAAAGGACTGGTTGGAGCTAAATGCACTGCCCAAGTAATCCTGGAAGGTAAAGAATGCGGCTGCTTACTCGATACAGGCTCCCAAGTAACAACGATCCCGAATTCCTTCTATCAAGAGAACATGTCTCACCTACCCCTTAACTCCTTATACGACCTGCTGGAAGTGGAAGGAGCCAATGGGCAGGAGATCCCCTACCTCGGCTACGTCGAAACTACAATCACGTTTCCACGGAGCATGTTCGGTGTAGACATCGACATCGCCACCCTAGCGCTGATTGTGCCTGATATGAGCGCTACCCTGTCCACAGTGCTGGTAGGCACAAACGCCCTAGACAGCCTGTACCAGCAGTGCGCAGATACCCCATCTAAGAAATACCAATCCCGGCCCTACAGCTACCAGGTAGTCTTGCGAACCCTTGAAGCCAGACATAAACAGTCTGCGGAGTCCAGCCTGGGCGAAGTGAAACTACATAGCAGAGACCCGGAAACTATCGCTCCAGGGCAGACCAAAGTCCTCGAGGGGGTAGTGAGTTGCAGGGCAACCCACGCAGGAAGATGGGTGATGATAGAGTCCCCAAGGTCAACGGCCTTGCCAGGGGGAATCTTGGTATCAGGTGGCTTAGCAGAGCTACCACGAAAACTGCCACATTGTATACCAGTCCTCCTTAAGAACGAGTCCGACCACGATATTACCCTGTCCCCGAGGGTTGTGATAGCCGAGATACATGCAGTCATGAGTGTCCGGCCGCTCAAGACACTTGACGCAGACCTAGCGACAGGCCCTAACCAAACATCAAAGCTCAAGTTTGACTTTGGAGACTCTCCAGTACCTCAAGAGTGGAAAGAGAAGATAACGGAACGGCTGAACTCCATGCAAGAAGTTTTCGCCCACCACGATCTCGACTTCGGATGCACTGACAAGATAAAGCATCACATAAAGCTCAATGACAAGACACCATTCAAACAACGGGCGAGACCTATACACCCGCAAGATATAGAAGCTGTGCGCGCCCACATTCAACAGCTCCTCGACACTGGAGTCATCCGAGAATCTGAATCACCATTCTCGTCGCCAATTGTAGTCGTCAGGAAGAAGAACGGCGATGTCAGGCTATGCATCGACTACAGGAAACTGAACCTCCAAACAGTAAAGGACTCATACGCCCTGCCCAACCTGGAGGATTCCTTTTCAGCACTGACTGGGTCCAAATGGTTCTCAGTGCTAGATCTCAAATCTGGTTATTACCAGATCGAAATGGAAGAAAAGGACAAGCACAAGACAGCATTTGTCTGCCCGCTGGGGTTCTTTGAGTTCAATAGGATGCCTCAAGGAATAACAAATGCGCCAGGCACATTCCAGCGGCTTATGGAGCGGTGCGTGGGAGAGTTGAACTTGAAGCAAACCCTCGTCTTCCTGGACGACCTGATCGTTTTCTCTTCAACGCTGGAGGAACACGAGGCGCGACTCATGCGAGTCCTGAGCAAGCTGAACGAGTATGGGCTAAAACTATCCCCCGAAAAGTGCAAATTCTTCCAGACCTCCGTAAGGTATCTAGGCCACATAGTGTCTGAGAAGGGAGTCGAAACGGACCCAGAAAAGACAACCGCACTCACCACCTGGCCAAAGCCAACCAAGCTGAAAGAACTGAGAGCATTTCTAGGATTCTGCGGGTACTACCGTAAATTCGTCAAAGACTATTCCAAGATAGTGAAACCCCTCAACGCACTTACTGCCGGATACCCTCCCATGAAGAAGCATGGGAAAGCTACAGTGACCGCCGAGAAGTATTACGACCCTAAAGCTCCCTTCCATGACAGATGGACCCCAGCTTGCCAGACAGCTTTCGACGCTATCATAGAAAAGCTGACCACTACCCCTGTTCTCGGTTTCGCCGACCCCGAAAAGCCGTACATATTGCACACAGATGCAAGCGCACTAGGTCTCGGCACCGCCCTTTACCAGGAGCAGCAAGGACAGAAGCGTGTCATCGCGTATGCAAGCCGCGGGTTGTCAAAATGTGAAACCAGATATCCTGCCCATAAATTGGAGTTCCTTGCCTTAAAATGGTCGGTAACTGAGAAGTTCCAGGATTACCTCTACGGACGACCATTTCTTGCTGTCACTGATAGTAACCCCCTGACGTATGTCCTTACCACGGCTAAGCTTGATGCCGCAAGCTACAGATGGTTATCCGATCTATCTACCTTCGACTTCCAGCTGCAATACAGAGCTGGGAACCAGAATCAAGACGCTGATGGGCTGTCCCGGCGACCACACAGCACACCAGAGGATGACGCAAAATCGATAAAAGAGATGGAAAGAATACAACAGTTTGCGAAAAGACACCTCCCGGAACCAGAACACACAAACATGAGTGAAGACATCATTATAGCCATCTGCGACAGACACTTAGTTCGCGAAGTGATCGACAACGGCTCTACAGAGACACCATCGAGCCGTGCATTGGTGGGATCACTTGCCCTCCACCCAAGTGCAATCCCAGACAGCTTCCAAGGAGAGGATCAGCTGGGTGGCCTACCCGTCGTTCCGCTGATAACTCCTGCCGAAATGAGAGAAAAGCAAAGAGCCGACACCTGTATCAGTCAAGTACTACAGCTAGTGGAGGCAGGGGAGAAACCTCCACCGACACTCAGAAAGGAAATCCCCGAACTTTACCTTCTACTAAGAGAGTGGAATCGGTTAGAAGTATTGGACGGGGTCCTGTACAGGAAGAGGCAAGAAGGCGCACAGACCCACCATCAACTGGTGCTGCCAGAAGACCTGAGACCTATGGTCTTAAAAAGCCTTCACGATGACATGGGCCACATGGGCGTGGACCGAACCCTAGACCTCGTCCGGAAGCGATTCTATTGGCCCAAAATGGCAGCTGAAATAGAGACAAAGATCAGGACCTGCAACCGATGTGTACGGCGTAAGGTACCACAAGAGAGAGCTGCCCCGTTGGTGAACATCACGGCCACACAACCACTAGAGTTGCTGTGCATGGACTTTCTCAGCCTGGAACCAGACTCCAGTAACACAAAGGACATCTTGGTCATTACGGACCACTTCACGAAATACGCAGTAGCGATCCCTACCGCCAATCAAAAAGCGCGGACAGTCGCTAAATGCCTGTGGGACAACTTCATTGTCCACTATGGTATCCCGGAGAAGCTCCACAGCGACCAAGGTGCGGATTTCCAATCCCGCACAATTAGAGAGCTGTGTGAGCTGGCCGGCATCAAAAAGATACGAACTACCCCGTACCATCCAAGGGGAAACCCAGTAGAACGCTTCAACCGGACCCTGCTTAATATGCTGGGCACCCTGGAGAATAAGAAGAAGAGCCATTGGCGAGACTACGTCAAACCCCTAGTACACGCCTACAACTGTACTAAGAACGACACTACTGGATTCACCCCGTATGAACTGATGTTCGGGCGACAGCCAAGATTGCCTGTGGACATAGCCTTCAACTTACCTGTCAACTACAAGCCAGGCTCACACTCGCAGTACGTCCGCAGTTTGAGATCGCACCTTGAAGCAAGTTACAGAGTAGCTACAGAAAATGCGCAGAAGACGGCGGACCGCAACAAAGCCAGGTTCGACAAACGAGTTGTTGAGTCTACCCTGCAGGAAGGGGACAGGGTTCTCGTCAGGAACGTCCGCCTCAGAGGAAAGCACAAGCTAGCAGACCGGTGGGAAGCAGATATCTATATTGTAGTGAAACACACTGGACATGTCCCAGTCTATGTAGTGCGACCTGAAACCAGAGATGGCCCACTACGAACGCTCCACAGAGACCTACTGCTACCTTGCGGCTTCCTTCCTACTACCCCTGTGGAAGATGGACCTCCTGTAAAGGTCAAAGCTAAGCGACCAAGAACTCGACAGAACCCAAGAGAAGAAAGCTTGAATGAATCGGAGGGAGAGGACCCAGATGATGACTATCTTGATCTCCCTTATCACTATGACCAGGGAGGTCTAGTGGTGGAAACACGACTCTTTCCAGTGTCCACAGTCGAGCAAGACCCCTCAGACGGAGTCATTATTCCAGAGGGAGCGCCAGATACAGCGGATCTGGAAACTCCCTTACCTGATATGGATCCGGAAGAGGACAACCTACCCGACCAGACCTTACCAGTTATGAGTTCAGAGGAGAACAATACTAACATGAATGAACTGGAGACCGAACCCGATGGACCGGGGAATGTCCACAACGATGTGGAAAGAGAAACCGAAAGAGAGGTCATAGATGAACAGCCAAGAAGGTCGACAAGACATAGGGAACCTCCAAAAACCCTGACTTATCACCGACTAGGAAACCCACTAGTGACGATATTCAATATTACAAAGTCTAAGCTCAGGAATGACAGACTCGTTAGGTGACTCTGACTCCCCAGAACCCCATAGGATTGTGATGATGTAGTCCTGGGGTAATATGCACAGGGACGTGCATTAGGATAGAAGGGGAGAATGTAACCCCGGGTTCAGATTCATAACTAGCATAGATAAATAGTTAATGTTAGTAGGTAAGAACTTTCTAGACAGTAAAACATTCTAGGCCCAGACTCCCCAAAACCCCATAGGAGTGTGATAATGTAGTCCTGGGATAATATGCACAGGGACGTGCATTAGGATAGAAGGGGAGAATGTAACCCCGGGTTCAGATTCATAATTATCAATTACATAAATAGTTCCTGTTTATCTCTGCTACCACTTCCTGTTTTACCATGAGGTCCCACTTCCTGTATATAGCGTATGATGTCATGATTTGAAGGTTCTGGAACCTTTGTGATGTCATCCTATGATGTCATATAGAACGTTCCGGAACATCTTGGTTTCCTATATATTCAGCCAGCTCTCAAGCAGCCAGGCTCTTTCGCCTCGACCACTGGACCCGCAACATCACCCAGACGGACCGGACTAACCAACCGACTGGAAGCCGCAAGTCTCCACCAGCATCCCGGAGCAGTCCAGACCACCCATCACCAAGCGTGCTCAGCTGGATAGATACCCGATGGCGAGCCAACCCCGGAACATTTGATAAGACTAATGCCAGCCTGATGTGAATACCCATGATGCTCAACTAGTGCTCAACTATTGCTACTCCACTAGTCCGGTAGGATTGAACTGAACGAGACTACAAGGACTTCCAAGGGAGGCGATCCCGTTCATCTTATGTTATTTTGATATTGTATTTTGTATTTGAATTGATTTAACTGGATATATGGATACAGATATTCTGCCATTGTATGATGTTATAATAGAACCTTCTAGAACATAGAACCTTCTAGAAAATAGAATCTTCTAGAACATAGAACCTGCTACACCGGTTGTGGTGATGTCATAATAGACCTCGATTATCGCCGAATCACTTCCTGGTTTCAAGAGTTTAACGGGCCAATTCACCTAATAAGGTATTTGCATTCCCTGATAAACTAATATAGAGTTACCGATGATAACCTCAGAGACGTCTGAATGAACCCCAATGTGTTGATCCAATCGACCTAGGCCTTGATATCGACCTAACCCTCCCGCAAGGAAAGGTTACTGACCTAATCTAAAAGGGATACTTCAAAGCATAAGTTGTACTTTACGTACGTATGTATTATTACTGTTTAGCTAGCGCGCTTTTAATTAAAACACCGGTTATTGTTATAACTCTGCCTCTGGTCTACAATTATTTTAATTGTGTATATTACTCCTTGTCGCATTCGAACCTAGAACTGTGCCCGTGGCAAACAGCTGTTACTGGTATTAACACAAGTGCTACAGATGCAGACCAGAGAAAGACTTTCGTCTTGTTTACATCAGGGTCCCCCATTTTCAATTCATCATAACATATATGACATACATGACATACAGATAGACAGTACTGCTACATCTATACATTTATGACATATCAGATTTGCAAATACAGTACTGTTTGTGATACAAAAAGTGTCCAGAAAAATAGTGTATATACATTTGATGTAGAAACTGTACATTGGAGGAGGTTGGGTGGGTGGGGTGGGGTTGGGTGGGTGGGGGCTGTACATTGGAGGTGGGGGGGGGGGACACTGTACATTGGAATACTGACAAAGCCATACTTGGTAATTTACTGTACAACTGGGTTAGGACATTTGTAGGGGCCAGTTTCGAATTGCAGTCTCCCGTAGGTGTTCTTTGAGAGTGTTTTTGAAAGTGGGTAGTGATTCACATTCCTTTACAGCTTTGGGTAGGGCGTTCCACATTGATGTGGCATAATTGCGAAACGTGTTTAGTCCCTTGTTTGAGCCGAATCTGGGTTTAACATGATTTGTGGAGCTCCCTCTGGTGTTGTGATCGTGGTATTCACTGACCTTTGGGAAGTATTTTGACATGTACATGGGTACCTTGGTCGCATAGTGTATCTTGTAGACCAGGCCCATTGCAAGTTGCTGTACTCTGTCGTCTACTCTAAGCCACCCAAACTACCTAACCTACAAAACAACCACCTACAACCACACCGTTCACCATCCCTGTCCATCTACATCATACTATATACCCTGCCTCTTTGAACTGCTGCGGTCAGGCAAGCGATACCGGAGTCTTAAGGCGAGCACAGAAAGACTCAGAAGAAGCTTCTATCCCCAGGCCATCAGGCTGCTCAACGAAAAATAAACACTATGCAACAACCATCAAATGCACACAGCACACACATCCACACGCACACACTCACTTTAACACTTTAACTGCCGGAAACGTGTTTCGGCGTCTTTCCTAGCCATGCTCAAGTTGCCGAGGACGCCGTTACTCGTCTTTGATATCAATATTTCTAAAATCTGTGATCGGAATCATATTTCCCATCCGGAGCCTTGACACACACTGAAAAGCTCCTCTCAACCCTCTAGCGGTTCAAGAGCGCCATCTGGTGGCCGATCGGCAGATCGAAAAACCGGATGTCAACCTTTAACCCGGCAGGACTCACTCTATATAGGGTCCGACCACTCGCTAATGCTAGATATACTCTGTCTTCACACAGTGAACATCGATCGGTGCAAATAACTCGAAAAAACAACATGATTTGGACGTATATACTATTATACAACCTGGAAATGGATTGGGTATTTCGACATCCCATAATGGAAAAAATTCTGTTCCATGATCATCTGCCAGCGGCGTGAGGAAGCCACGGTAAGATTCAGCATTATTTTCTAATGTCTTCTATACTAACTGCTATGATGAACATATGACCCACATTAGATGAATGGTATAACGCTGCCCACGGAATTATAAACGCCCCCTCGCCCATCCGGTCAACATCAGATGATGTGTAGTAACTTCTAGAACCACGTCCAGTTGAAATGTATTATCTGGCACAGATCGCTATCAAACTGTATTTCATCATCAATATAATGCATTTGGAGCTATAAATCACGTTCTGGAGAAAGCTGCAGAAAGAGATGAAAACATACTTATACTTTAGACCATATTTTAGTATGAATATGTGAATGAAAAAGTTTAACGTTGCTACACCATGAACAACATATAGGACATTGATTGGGCCCTAATAATGGCAATCTAGCAATAGAATTTAAAAAGTTATAGCCCTGCAAAGAAGGGGAACTTCTCCATGTTAAATAGAGCTGGCAACGGATGGTATATCATGAATTTAACCTCCGGCAGTTAAAGTGTTAAACAAACAACTCACTGCAGCACCCACTTTACACACTTTAGAACACCTAAACACACTTTACACTTTATATTTATTGGTAAAGGATTTGCACTACAACTCGCACACCTTACTGTAAATTGTACCTAAATTGTACCTCATCCCATTTCTGCTCTGCACTATATAGTATTGTATATTAGTACATTGCATAGTATATTGTATATTGTATGGTAACTCAGTTACTTCTATTCTGCATCGAACATTGTACATATGTCTATACTGAACACTGTGACCTATTTTTACTTCTATTTTACATGCTATACTATTATTTCATACTATCTTGTCTAACACAGTCTCTGGAGCGAAACAGTAAGAAGCATTTTGTATAAAAGTATTCTGTACTTCTGTATGACAACTATTAAAGAAACTTGAAACTTGAAACTCTCTGAATCACGTATAATTCAACTTTCTAACTAACTCCCAACTCTCACCTCCATGGAGTGCAGCTAATGCTGCTACTACCTGATTGAGCTCCCCCTCTGCGAGACACTCCTTGCCCCCTTCTGGCTGACTCTGGACTCCTTGGTCACCCTCAGATGATGTGTAGTAACTTCTAGAACCACGTCCAGTTGAAATGTATTATCTGGCACAGATCGCTATCAAACTGTATTTCATCATCAATATAACGTTCTGGAGAAAGCTGCAGAAAGAGATGAAAACATACTTATACTTTAGACCATATTTTAGTATGAATATGTGAATGAAAAAGTTTAACGTTGCTACACCATGAACAACATATAGGACATTGATTGGGCCCTAATAATGGCAATCTAGCAATAGAATTTAAAAAGTTATAGCCCTGCAAAGAAGGGGAACTTCTCCATGTTAAATAGAGCTGGCAACGGATGGTATATCATGAATTTAACCTCCGGCAGTTAAAGTGTTAAACAAACAACTCACTGCAGCACCCACTTTACACACTTTAGAACACCTAAACACACTTTACACTTTATATTTATTGGTAAAGGATTTGCACTACAACTCGCACACCTTACTGTAAATTGTACCTAAATTGTACCTCATCCCATTTCTGCTCTGCACTATATAGTATTGTATATTGTATGGTAACTCAGTTACTTCTATTCTGCATCGAACATTGTACATATGTCTATACTGAACACTGTGACCTATTTTTACTTCTATTTTACATGCTATACTATTTTATTTCATACTATCTTGTCTAACACAGTCTCTGGAGCGAAACAGTAAGAAGCATTTTGTATAAAAGTATTCTGTACTTCTGTATGACAACTATTAAAGAAACTTGAAACTTGAAACTCTCTGAATCACGTATAATTCAACTTTCTAACTAACTCCCAACTCTCACCTCCATGGAGTGCAGCTAATGCTGCTACTACCTGATTGAGCCCCCCCTCTGCGAGACACTCCTTGCCCCCTTCTGGCTGACTCTGGACTCCTTGGTCACCCTCAGCCCGCTTTTTCAATTCCCTAACCACCTCCTCCCACATCAGACCTTCCATACCTAAATGTTGAACCGCTATCCTAACAATCATCCTTACTCTATCATTTCTACCCTCAATCTCTATTACCCCTGCCACGAAGGCCACAATACTCAATTTCTCCTCCCATACCCTCTCTCTATCCTCCTGCCCTACCCTTTCTGCCACATGCCCTTCTCCAAACCCCTGCACCCTATCTTGACTTCCCTGTCCTACCTTCCTAGCCACCTCTGCATACGATAACTTACCCTCCCTTCTCACTCTCTGAACCACAACCTCCCTCTTCATCACCTCACAACCCCTAAATGCTACACTATGCTCCCCACCATAACTACAACACTTCAGCTTCACTCCCTCTCCACACTTCCCATAGTCATGCTCCCGCCACACCTAGCACACCTCTGTCCCTTCCTACATGAAACAGCTATATGGCCAAACTCCTGACACCTAAGAGGACTCTGAAAGTGTCAAACTCCGCAAATGCATTGATTAGTTCGACAAAATTGCCTCTGTTGAGGCTTGTTGCTGACTCGTCGTGTCCTCTGAACGCCTGTTCCTGCCTCCCCAAATATGTAACAGTCGTTATGAGCTTCCTCAAAATGTCTCTGTTTTTTGTCACTTGGGTGTTGAATTTTTCAACACTAAACACTGCCGCCTGGGAGAGAGCCTCGTCGATCCTGACTTTACCAAAAAGTTGTAGCTTCAGGCTCGCAGTGATGTGTGATTTAGATTTTCCGTGCCGGTCAATGGACCTGGACAGATTGGCGAGGTCTGAATATCCTGTGGTGGACCAGGGATTGTTCAGTCCAGCAGGACCCGCAGTTGGCGCTCTGTCAAAGAGCAGGCAGCTCCAGCAGAACAGATGTCCCCTGGTAGCTGAACCTGTTAGCCACTCGGTTCTCGTGTAGTTCTGTGCATTAAATGAGCGTTGTCCCTTCACAACCCTTGGCTGAACAATACACAGCTGTGGTGTAGGCCTTCCTTTACGTTTTATGTCTAGCTGTTTTTCGAAAGGCAACTTTGTGAAGTCATGAGTGACTAAATAATCTATATTATCTAGATCTGCCATTATGGTGTTTGTTTTCTTACAATGGCACTGTCTGAGTGACGACAGACAGTTTGATTGACAGTTTGATACTACTAATTAGAGGATTCGAAGTGCCGCGAGGCGATGACGTTGTCACGTTAGGTAGACGTCGTCAGGTGGAAACGTTCAGGACCTGCACCGCCTCCAGGGCGGCAAATGGGCAGAGGCTAGACTGCTTAGTTTGCTGACAGCCCCATTTTAAGGTGTGGGCAGGGCTTTAGTAAGCTCGAATCTTATTGGCTAGTATTGGTTTTGGACTCCACATACATGAATCACATGCTGGAAGCTGGAGAAAGACACCCCTCCCCTCTGCCTCCTCTCCTCTGCTGCAGTGAGCACAGTGAGTCTGACAGTGTGTTAGAGAGAGTGAGAAGGAGAAGAGGGAGACATTTCAAAAAAAGAAATTATAACACAGATAAAAAATTACGATTTTTTATTATTATTGTAAACTATCATTTTTTTTTTTTTCATATTTCATATTAATTTCATATTAATAAATATTTTCATAATGGGGAGGCCTGGCTTCCGTTGGCTTCCATGAGGATTCGCCACTGGTCATGGGCAATACTGGTGTAAAGGGCTTCTACATCCATTGTCACCAAGTAGGTGTCTGGTCCAATATTACCTTGCTCTTTGATTTTATTAAGAACATCTGTAGTGTCCTGCAAATAAGCTGGAAGCGTTGGAATGGCTTAATAAAAAAATCTACGTATTTAGATATAGGTTCAGTTAGGCTATCGTTCCCTGAAATCACTGGTCTCCCTGGTGGTTCCAATAAGGCTCTTATGTATCTTAGGCAATAAATAGAAGGATGCCATACGAGGGTTAGAATTGTATAAGAACTTAAATTCTTGGTCAGAGATAAGGTTATCATCTTTTGACCTACAGTAACTAGGAAATCTTTAAGTTCTTCTGCTAATATAGTTGAAGGGTTAGAAGTAGGGGTGTAACGGTACACAAGCCACGGTTCGGTACGTACCTCGGTATTGGGGTCACGTTCAGTGGCGTCGCGTGGGTAAAATAACAGGGGAAGCCAACATTTTTTTTTAAATAAAATAAAATTATTAAATATTTTTATTAATATTTTTTATTTATTTTGTTTATGTCAAGCTGTCACCATGTACACTACAATATGGCTCGGCGGCCAGTCAAACTTTCTTTTTATTTATTTAACAGATTGCAGAATGGGTACAATACAGTACGGCTCAATACACACAATTGTATAAGGGGATGCAGACCAGAAAAAGACGTTTGTCTTGTTTACATCAGGGTCATTAATACTGCTGGAGCATTGGTTCATTTTTGGTCTGATTTTTCCTTGCACGATTTTGCGCGCCGCGTGGGAGCAAATTCGAGACACATATTCGGTTGCAAAAAGGTGTCCCACGGTCTCCTCTATGGCCGTGAATATTTTCACGCGGATCGGAATCACGGCGTGCCCGTGGGACACTTTTCCGTTTCGGCGAGTTTATTCCACGCTTTCTGTTTTCCTTTTCTAAGCATTTTCGGGGCTACATGTGAATGAGTAAAAGTTGCGGGACGCCCAGATGTTTCCACGATAGAAAGCTCGCGTGGATCCCATAATAGGCTCACTTAATACAGCGTTTTTTTAAATCATGCAACATTTTCAGGGTCGTGAGCCGACCTTTTCCCCTCGTTTTCGATGATGGAAGTGATTTAGGAAAAGCTTCGGCACGCCGAGAGGTCCCGTGGATTTAATCTCGCGAGGATCGGGGCAATATTCGGCCCGTGGGAACAGTTACGGGTTAATACAATGTTCAGAGTGCAGAGGGGAAAATATGCTGAGTGTCTTCCTCCCAACCCCCGTTTTAAACTTTTAGGGTGTGGCAGTCAGCTCGAATCTGATTGGCTAGGATCGGATTTGGACTCTATAATGCTGGAAGCCTGGAGAAAGAGACCTACCCCCTGCCTCTCTCCTATACTAGCTGCAGTGAGCACAGTGAGTCTGACAGTGTGTTAGAGGGAGTGAGAAGGAGAAGAGGGAGACATAAAAAAAAAAAAAAAAAAAATTATAACACAGATGAAAAAGAATGTAAACTATATTAACACTTTGGGTGCCGGGAAACGCTTTACAGCGTCTTTCCCGGCCATGCTCAAGGTGCCGAGGACGCTGTACAGCGTCTTTGATCTGTTTACATCTTTTTTCGATTTTCCCCGTCTGAACTTCACCGCCGAGCTTTTGGAAGAAAATTTTAACCGGAAACTGCATTTCCTCTCAAATTTCACTAGGTGGCAGTGTCCCCCTATTTTCTAACACTATCACAATAGGGGGAATATTGTACCCCACAATGAATCTGGCATTTGATTGGCCAGCATACCTGGCCAATGTAACCACAGGTATAAAACGTTAGCGCGATCCCAGAATCTACGAGGTTTTGGAGGAGAGAGAGAGAGAGAGATAGATAGAGCGATAGAGAGAGAGAGAGAGAGATTGAGAGAGAGATTTGAATTGAGATCAGCCTATAGTCTATATTTATAGTGTTATACAGTATAGTGGTAGTATCAGACTAATTGTAAGGTTTCAGCTGTGCTTTAGAAAGTACTTAGTCGTGCTAAGTAGTAGTACTATTCGAGGGATTAGTGTGTAGTCTAGGTAGTATATTTCAGTAGTAGTAATAGTAGTTTGATCAGTTAGTAGTTTCATTTAGATCAGTATGAAGAGACGTAGTGTAGGAAAGCGAGGGGACAATCCGGCGGCGGGTCGCTTTGTTCAGACGAAGCTGGCGTTTGGACCCGCGGTTGTTCAAGCAGCAGCAGCACCAACAGCACCAACGTCTTTGGTAGCTCCGATCGGAGAGAGCCGTGAGACCGTTGCTGGGCCCAGTAACGCGTCTCTCCCCGGGACCGGGAGCGGCTCTACCCGACGCAGTTCGAGGAAGAGGAAGGCTGCCGCTGTGGTCATAGCTTCTTCATGCGAGTCAGGGGACAGCGATTCGACCGCCCACGAATCTGATGGGAGCGCCGATTGGGAACCACCAGGTAATTACACGGTCTTATATATATATATATATATATGTGTGTGTGTGAAACGTGTATTTGATGATTTACATACTGTGACTATGTAACGTTAGTTCGACAAACCAACGGCGATATGCATGTGATTGTGTGTGTGTGTGAAACGTGTATTTGATGATTTACATACTGTGACTGTCTATGTAACGTTAGTTCGACAAACCAACGCCGGCGATATGCATGTGATTGTGTGTGTGTGAAACGTGTATTTGATGATTTACCTACCGCTTATTCTGTGACTATGTAACGTTAGTTTGCCAAACCTAACGCTGATATGCATTTATTATATTCTAGCTCCGGAATCATCTGACGATGATCTCGGCTTGGGTCGGAGGTATGAGTCTGATTCATCGCACGATTCAGACGTGGGAGTCGGACACGGTGGTGGTCGACGGGGCAACGGTACGTCATGTTTACTAATGCAATGTGAATATTGTTTTGTGCATGTTCAAATCGATAGTTGAATGATATAGGATATAGTAGGGATGTAGAGTACAGGCCACGCGACCATGTGCTACAGTTAGGTTGTCTTGTGTGCGTGTGTGTGTGTGTGTGTGCATGTGCACGCCCTTTGAAGTGGCTCTTTGAAGTGTGTAGCTATCATGTAAGTGATAATAGTTGCATGCTGGGCATGATACGACGTGGTGGTGGTGGTCGACGTGGTAATTGGTATGTTGCAATGTGAATATTGTTTTGTGCATGTTCAAATCAATAGTTGAATGATATAGGATATAGTAGGCATGCAGTACAGGCCACGCTACCATGTGCTACAGTTAGGTTGTCTTGTGTGCGTGTGTGTGTGTGTGTGTGTGCATGTGCACGCCCTTTGAAGTGGCTCTTTGAAGTGTGTAGCTATCATGTAAGTGATAATAGTTGCATGCTGGGCATGATACGACGTGGTGGTGGTGGTCGACGTGGTAATTGGTATGTTGCAATGTGAATATTGTTTTGTGCATGTTCAAATCGATAGTTGAATGATATAGGATATAGTAGGCATGCAGTACAGGCCACGCTACCATGTGCTACAGTTAGGTTGTCTTGTGTGCGTGTGTGTGTGTGTGTGTGCATGTGCACGCCCTTTGAAGTGGCTCTTTGAAGTGTGTAGCTATCATGTAAGTGATAATAGTTGCATGCTGGGCATGATACGACGTGGTGGTGGTGGTCGACGTGGTAATTGGTATGTTGCAATGTGAATATTGTTTTGTGCATGTTCAAATCGATAGTTGAATGATATAGGATATAGTAGGCATGTACAGGCCACTACATTTAGTTACATGGATGTGTGTGTGTGTGTGTGTGTAGATGCCTCACCCCATGCCATTTGATGTGTGTGTGTATGTGTGTGTGTGTGTGTGCAGTGTGTGTACACACACACACACACAAGATCAAAAGACATGCATCCTCTCCAACACCTTTGAACTTCGCAGTACATGGTGAGGCCTCTATATGCAAATTCCATTGATTACAGCACACACATACACAATGGCATGGACACATGGCGAGGCCTATATTTAAATGCATGGTTGTGTAGCATATGTAAAATTCCATTGATTACAACACACACACATGTACATGCTTTGATGGCCGCTGATTTATTTTGTGTTCACACAGCAGAACACTCCGAAACCGAATCCGGGGCCAATACACCAACATGCTTGGGTATGTACTAACTACATTTATGTATGTGTAAATGTATTACTATTGTGTTTTGTGAGACTTACTTACTGAATGAATTTAATCCAATTCAGATTCTGGCGCAGACCCTGCAGATAGTGACGCTGAGACTGGCAACGACATAGGATCACATTCTACTCCTGCAGGTAATTGTACATGGTGGTGACTGGCTGCTGCTAGAGCCTGGGCCTGGTGGTAGCTGGCTGCTGCTAGAGCCTGGGCCTGGTGGTGACTGGCTGCTGCTAGAGCCTGGGCCTGGTGGTGACTGGCTGCTGCAGGGCCTGGGCCTGGTGGTGACTGGCTGCTGCAGGGCCTGGGCCTGGTGGTGACTGGCTGCTGCAGGGCCTGGTCTGGTGGTGATGGTGGTAAATACAATGACAATGCGTTGCCCTAGTGTAATGTATTACATCATGTGATTCTAGAACTGGATGCTAGTCTGGACATGCCGGAACCTGTTGCAGGGCGGAAACGCACATCTAAGAGCGGTAAGTTGGCCTCACTCTGCACACCACTTCCAGCTCTGACCTCTGACCCCCACACCACGTCCAGCTCTGACATCTGAACCCCACACACACTCACTCATTCACTCACACAGTTTGTAACTACGTGGCATATGAATGTCTACAGTAGGGGTGTTATAGTATATTTGTATAATTGACAGGTCGTGGAGGAGCGAAGAGCAGGGCTGCGATCCGTCAGGAAGAGGAGAATGCCTGGTCTCGTGAGGGCTGGGTGCCTCAAAGGATCCCCTTCACAGCCCAACCGGGGTTGCTCCAGGACGCCAAGGCACTCAGATCTTACCGGCCTGCGAAATGGATGGATCTGTTCCTGACAGATGCTTTTCTGAACTCTATTGTTGCCCAGTCCAACCTCTACGCTGAGCAGTCCATTGCCCGGCTGGACCCCACGCTAACCAGTAGCAGGGCACTGCTTTGGAAGCCCCTCACATTGAAGGAGCTGAAGAAGTTCCTCGGACTCCATTTCCTTAGCAGTGTCCTGCGGAAGCCTCGCGTGGACCAGATGTGGACCACTGACGACATGATGTACACACCGTACTACTCTGATACCATGCCACGCAACAGGTTCCAATTGATCTGGCGATTCCTCCACTTTGCGGACAATACTTCCCTGGAGGTTAGAGACAAATTGTGCAAAGTACGCCCTGTAGTCGACCATGTAAACACGAGGTGCAAGGAGCTGTACCAGCCTGAACGCGAGCTCGCCATTGACGAGGGGGTGATGGCATGGCGAGGCCGCCTGACCTTCCGGGTCTACAACCCCAACAAGCCCACCCGCTATGGCATCAAGTCCTACTTCCTGTGCGAATCACGCACAGGATATTGCTTTTCATTTAAGCCATATTGTCGGGAAGGCTCGCTCCTGGGGGACACGGTCGTCGGTCTGCTTGGACGTCTGTCTGGGGCCGGCTATACGCTCTACATGGACAACTTCTACAACTCGGTACGTATGTCAGCCAGGCTCCGACAGTTGAGGACCGACGTCTGTGGTACCCTCAGGAAGCACCGGGGCGAGCCAGCCATCATCAAGAACATTACCAAACGTGACATCGGTGTGGGGGAGCGCATTGCGGTCAACAACAAGGAGGTCCTGATCGTGGCATGGCGCGATAAGAGAATCGTGAAGACCATCAGCAGCTTCCACGAGGACACTATGGAAAAGGCGATGGTGTGGAAGAAGCAGAAGAAGGGCAAAGCGCTGAGGGTGGAGATGCTCAAGCCAACATCAATCCTGGAGTACAATAAATTCATGAACGGCGTCGATCAGCTGGATCAAAATATATCGTACTATCCGGTTACACGTAAGACTGGAAAGTGGACCAAAAAGTTTGTGATGTATCTGATCCAAATATGTATCTTCAACGCGTTTGTCTTGTACAAAAAAAAGCACCCACAAGGGCATTACTCCAACCTCTTCCGGTTCACCAGGGCTGTGGCGCGGACCTACACAGACGGTAAGGAGAAGAAGATTCCTGGGGTGACAGCGGAGATGGAGGCGGAGGCGGAGGCAGGGGAGGAGGCAGGGGAGGAGGCAGGGGGTGGGGATGAGGAGGAGGCAGGGGCTGAGCAGGTGGGGCGTGTCGACCCTAGGGCCCCACTGGGGGACCCGCAGAGCAGATTAGTGGGTGGCTTTGTGAAGCATGTAATGGTTGCATACAAAGCCACCCCGAAGAGAAAGCTACCGTGTAGGAAATGTCGTGTCTGCAGTAGGCGTGGCATCAGGAGTGAGACCAGATATTTTTGCACATCGTGCAAAGTCCCCCTGCATCGTGACAAATGCTTCGCTCTGTACCACACAAAGAGGGATTTCTCTAAATAGTTTCTTTATTAGTTGTCATACAGAAGTACAGACTACTTCTAAATAATCCGGCACACAGAAGTACAGATTACTTCTAAATAATCCATCATTGTGTGATACAGACAGAACCATGTGTACCGGTACATAGTATAGCTAGCTGAGTGTAGTATAGTATAGTGTAGTATAGTATAGTATAGTATATTGTAGTATAGTATAGTATAGTATAGTGTATGGGTAGTTGCACTGTTTTCTGTACAAGACAAATGCGTTGAACACATGTATTTGGGCCACGGTTGTCGATATTGCATAGGCATGTTTGGACCACTTGCAGATGAGACGTTATGTTAGCGATCTAGCTGTATCGACTCCATTCATAATTTGCATTGTGTGTGTATATAGTTTTTTTTTATTTATCTTTTTCCCCCCTCATTTTTACCGTTTGCACAGAACCAATGGTTGCTGACAGTCACCCAGTTTAAAAAAGTATATACTGTAGGTAACATACCACACTTTTCTAATGCAGTCCATTGGCCTATTATTTATATACTTTGGAAGCATGTATTGGATATTTTTTGGTCCACAGATCATCTGGCGCTTCATCCATTTATCAATGGACAATGCAGTCATCGATGCGAGAGACCAAGTAAGATATGCCCTGTAGTTCATGTGACGTGAATGTTACCAGCAAACTTCTAAATGCACTGAAACAATGGTTGGTTATCCTCCAGTGTTCACTTTTTATAAGGTATTGTCTTTGTAAATTACCATAATCCTATACTGTGAATGTTACCAACAAACTCCTAAATGCACTGACACAATGGTTGGTTATCATCAGCCAGTGTTCACTTTTTATAAGGTATTGTCTTGGTAAATTACCATAATCCTATACTGTGAATGTTACCAACAAACTCCTAAATGCACTGAAACAATGGTTGGTTATCATCACAGTGTTCACTTTTTATAAGGTATTGTCTTGGTAAATTACCATAATCCTATACTGTGAATGTTACCAACAAACTCCTAAATGCACTGAAACAATGGTTGGTTATCATCACAGTGTTCACTTTTTATAAGGTATTGTCTTGGTAAATTACCATAATCCTATACTGTGAATGTTACCAACAAACTCCTAAATGCACTGAAACAATGGTTGGTTATCATCACAGTGTTCACTTTTTATAAGGTATTGTCTTGGTAAATTACCATAATCCTATACTGTGAATGTTACCAACAAACTCCTAAATGCACTGAAACAATGGTTGATTATCCTCCAGTGTTCACTTTTTATAAGGTATTGTCTTGGTAAATTACCATAATCCTATACTGTGAATGTTACCAACAAACTCCTAAATGCACTGAAACAATGGTTGATTATCCTCCAGTGTTCACTTTTTATAAGGTATTGTCTTGGTAAATTACCATAATCCTATACTGTGAATGTTACCAACAAACTCCTAAATGCACTGAAACAATGGTTGGTTATCCTCCAGTGTTCACTTTTTATAAGGTATTGTCTTTGTAAATTACCATAATCCTATACTGTGAATGTTACCAACAAACTCCTAAATGCACTGACACAATGGTTGGTTATCATCAGCCAGTGTTCACTTTTTATAAGGTATTGTCTTGGTAAATTACCATAATCCTATACTGTGAATGTTACCAACAAACTCCTAAATGCACTGAAACAATGGTTGATTATCCTCCAGTGTTCACTTTTTATAAGGTATTGTATTGGTAAATTACCATAATCCTATACTGTGAATGTTACCAACAAACTCCTAAATGCACTGAAACAATGGTTGATTATCCTCCAGTGTTCACTTTTTATAAGGTATTGTCTTGGTAAATTACCATAATCCTATACTGTGAATGTTACCAACAAACTCCTAAATGCACTGAAACAATGGTTGATTATCCTCCAGTGTTCACTTTTTATAAGGTATTGTCTTGGTAAATTACCATAATCCTATACTGTGAATGTTACCAACAAACTCCTAAATGCACTGAAACAATGGTTGGTTATCATCACAGTGTTCACTTTTTATAAGGTATTGTCTTGGTAAATTACCATAATCCTATACTGTGAATGTTACCAACAAACTCCTAAATGCACTGAAACAATGGTTGATTATCCTCCAGTGTTCACTTTTTATAAGGTATTGTATTGGTAAATTACCATAATCCTATACTGTGAATGTTACCAACAAACTCCTAAATGCACTGAAACAATGGTTGATTATCCTCCAGTGTTCACTTTTTATAAGGTATTGTCTTGGTAAATTACCATAATCCTATACTGTGAATGTTACCAGCATATAATGCACAGCAACAATGGTTGGTACTGATGACTTGTCACCCAGTTTATTGAACATATTTTACAATAAAAATGTTCATGGCATCAAAGTTTCAAGTTTTTTGCATTGTAAAGTATTCTGTATTTTATAATAATGTTGTCTGGACCTACACCAGTAGTTATAAAACTTACTTGTTCATTAGCGCCAGGCATATCAATCAAATGACCAACAAAGTAATCAATCAATCAAACAAATCAATCTATGAATCAAACTATCAACAAAACAATCAAACATTCTATCAAGCAAATGACCAACAAAGTAATCAATCAAACAAATCAATCTATGAATCAAACTATCAACAAAACAATCAAACATTCTATCAATCAAATGACCAACAAAGTAATCAATCAATCAAACCAATCAATCTATGAATCAAACTATCAACAAAACAATCAAACATTCTATCAAGCAAATGACCAACAAAGTAATCAATCAATCAAACCAATCAATCTATGAATCAAACTATCAACAAAACAATCAAACATTCTATCAAGCAAACTATCAACAAAACAATCAAACATTCTATCAATCAAATGACCAACAAAGTAATCAATCAATCAAACAAATCAATCTATGAATCAAACTATCAACAAAACAATCAAACATTATCAATCAAATGACCAACAAAGTAATCAATCAATCAAACCAATCAATCTATGAATCAAACTATCAACAAAACAATCAAACATTCTATCAAGCAAATTACCAACAAAGTAATCAATCAATCAAACAAATCAATCTATGAATCAAACTATCAACAAAACAATCAAACATTCTATCAAGCAAACTATCAACAAAACAATCAAACATTCTATCAATCAAATGACCAACAAAGTAATCAATCAATCAAACAAATCAATCTATGAATCAAACTATCAACAAAACAATCAAACATTCTATCAATCAAATGACCAACAAAGTAATCAATCAATCAAACAAATCAATCTATGAATCAAACTATCAACAAAACAATCAAACATTCTATCAATCAAATGACCAACAAAGTAATCAATCAATCAAACAAATCAATCTATGAATCAAACTATCAACAAAACAATAAAACATTCTATCAATCAAACCAATAAAACAATCTGTCAAACAATCAATCAATCAAACCATCCATCCATCCATCCCAGTCTAAATTGCTTTATAACACGTTCAGTACCTATTATCACCCCGCCGGCACACCTTTCATAAAAGTGCCTGTAACTTCTGTTCTAAATAATTTACCTCCACTTTTATCTTTTGTTGACGTTTTTTAACTTGTAATTGTGAACGAACGAAGACATGCAGAAACAAACGGTTTTTTGCATTGTGTACATCAACTTGTCGTCTTCAAATGAGCCCAACCATTTCCCCATAGTTATAATATAAAATATAGAAATAGCTCCGCTAAGATCATGAGATATGCTAGAATCGTCCAGGAATCCTGGCAACCCACAGTCATTTTCCGGATTTTTGGCCGGCACCCAAAGTGTTAAAAAAAGATTATATATATATTTTTTTTTTTTCATATTTCATATTTGATATTAATTCATATTTTAATATTAGGGAGGCATGGCTTCCGTTGGCTTCCATAAGGATTCGCCACTGGTCACGGTTCGGTACGAGTTCGGTACAACAGAAAAAAATATTTATAATAATAATTATTAATATAATTTTTTTGTACTTTTTTTGTTTGTTATTATTTTTATTTTTGTATCTATATATTATATTTATGATAATTATTATAATTAAATAGAATAATTTTCTATAGGCTTGCCGTGGTAATTAGTGATACTGGTGTCATTCTGTGTTCAGGCATCCACTTGCCTACTGACCCTTTAAACTTATCCTTGCTAAGTTTCAGTTTCACTTCCAGAGAGAATTTAACTTCACGACCAGACTGAATACTAGAAAACAGATGACATATTACAACAATGGCACAGGATTATTTGGATTTTAAACACAGTGGAGCTCACATGATCTGTCCGGAAAAGTATGTTTATTCTTTTTATTTGATTGTGCCTGTGAGTCCGGCGGGGGAGAATGTTGATGTGTTTGTTGGCGTGCGCGAGTGTGTGTCGGCGAAGCGTGTGTGTTTCTTTCCATTGGTTTCATTTGGTTAACGTTATTGGGCGAACAAGAAAACGAAAGAAAACTGTAATGACCCTGCAGCTGTTCCAATGTAAGTGTGCCTTTCTCCTCCGTGCACTTTCGGCGCTCTGAAGTCTGACTCGTGTGCCCGGCCACGCGCGCTGTTCTCGCACGGACCTCGCGAGTGCCTGCATGTGGGTGTGTTTGCGGTGTGGGGCGTATTCATCGCATGGGTGCGCGTACCGCACCGTGACGGCCGTACCGTAAATTCGCGGGACGAATACACGTACCGTTACACCACTAGTTAGAAGTAAGAGGGAGATAAAAAGTAGTGACCTGAAGTTGTCGGGACGCCTCCTTAACACATCCTGCGCCAAAACCGCTGTACAACGTGTTTCAAGGTCATGCTAATTCTGCCATTCCACGGCGTACAACGTTATTGAGATCATATTTCATTTTTTCGCCATGTTATTCATAATTCCCTCACGGAGCCTGGTCTGATGCAGTGGAACTCTGCAACGCTTCAATACTGCCGCCTGGTGGATGATCGGCGAGTTACAACCGGAAATGGATCTCTTGTGATCTCGGTGCACCGGGGAAATGCGTCCGGCACTCACATATTGTTGCGGGACTCTAGACACACATCGTGTATATCAGGGGTCTCAAATTCAATTTACCTGGGGGGTAGAGTCTGGGTGAGGCTGGGCCACATCAAATATTCCACCAAAAAAGAGTTTCAAGTATTCAAAAAAAAAGTACAACTGATCCAATCTTCTCAATATTTAGCAATAACATTTCAGAACATGAACGGTTCTTCAGAACATGAACGGTTCTTCAGAACATAGGCTTCTCAGTGGTGTCAGTGGACTCATCGACATGCAGCTATGGAAATGTACTGTGCATCTTTTTTTATTCTATCACAAAGCTGTTTAATCAAATCACCAGCCAGTATTTCAGTTATTCTGGTTGCTGTGCGATCTGAGGGAGATTTGCTTTTGTTTGCCTTCAAACATGGTCTCCATCACTTCAGTCATACATTATTTTATTATGTATGCATCAGAGAGAGAGAATGGCTTCTTGTGTTTAGCCAACACCCATGCCACCCATGGTTGCTTTTTCTCGTTGTGACATAGATTTAACAATAATTCTGCTTACAGCTTGATATGATGATTTCATTCCATTTATTTGTGTGGTTCTTAGCACTGAATTTTGAGGGAAGGTTGCATCTTTGAAGATCCCATATTTTTCTGCTGCCTGCCTGCTGGCGAAACTAGCTACATTTATCTCACGGAGATAAAACTGTTAAATGTATTATTATTATGTGCGCCCTTACTCATTTGTGTTCTACAGAGGGCGATGTAGTATGTCCAGTACGTGACGTCACTGACGTCTCCTTCACATTCCTGTTCCGGTCTATTATTTGTTATTGATTGTTGTTGATATATATAGCGGCACCACGAGCGCGCCTCGCCCCGCCTGAGAGATAAATATGCCTACGAGGCTAAAGATGATCTGAGTCAACCGAGTTCCATTCAATCGCCACCGCAACGCACTCCGTTTAACAAAAACTGGGAGCGAGGCTACTGTAGATGCGCTGTCAACTCTCTGCTCTGACTCGGACTGAAAGAGACGACACGCATTCCGTGAAGACCCGCCCTACTCTGCCTCTGATTCGCAGACTGTGGGTGGGGGGGGGGAAACTCTGACGAGACGCTGAATGTGATTGGACCAGACCCGTACACAGACAGACAGCGGCAGTGCAGCCGGACAGATGCAGAGCACTGCTCGCAGAGGAGATAGCGAGGATGCATTTGCCTTCCACTTTACTTGATATCACTCCGGAATCACGTTTAAACCAAGTCACTAATGTAACGTTGCTGTCATGAGCCTGCGCTATGGTAGCCTACAAGTGATCAAATAAATAAAACTTCTAACTCGCGCAACGACTCGGCAACAGGTTGCGCGCGGGCCGCACTAACACTAAACTTTGATGTCAAGTAGGGGGCCGCAAAATATCCCGCGGGCCGCGAGTTTGAGACCCCTGGTGTATATGGATCGCTGCCATAACTCAATAATCGAGATGATTTGGGCGTTTATTATTATTATACAAACTGGAAATGGATCGAGTCGATCGCCGTCAAATAAGTGGAATCTTTTTCCTCCAGTCTCATCGGCGAACGGTAAGAGGACGCTGACGTCATTTTCAGCGTGAGTGTTTATTATTATAATGCAAACTGCTCTGATCAATATATCACCCATACTACATAAAGCATTTACTGACGATCACGGAATTATAAACGACCCCCCCCCCCGTTCATCCGCGCATGATCAGTCATAACGTTTAGGATCATGTACAGGTGAAAATTTTAATATAGCGTACATCGGCAACAAACGGCAGTTGATAATCTATATGCGTTTATGCCTATAACTCACGTTATGATCTAATGATCATATCACCCACACTAGATGAATCATATAACGTTGGCCACGGAATTATAAACGACCCCCCCCCCCCCCCCCATCCGGTCAACATCAAATGATCAGTAGTAACTTCTAGAAGCACGTCCATTTGACATTTTTTATCTCGCGCAGATTCCTATCAAACTGTATTTCATCATCAATATAATGCATTTGGGGCTATAAATCACGTTCTGGAGAAAGCTGCAGAAAATGATAAAAACATACTTATACTTTAGACCATAGGTGTCAAACTCATGGCCCGCGGGCCAAATGCGGCCCGCCACGTCATTTGATGTGGCCCCCCAAGAGCTCTGGTAAATATATATTTTTTTTTAACATTAATCTTGGGTTAAAAAATAGCGGCATTAATAAAGCTTTGACAGCCTTAGTTATTACACATTCTTACACATACATGTGTGTTGAACATCTGAGGTATTGATGAAGTAACAAAGGAAAAAAGCCAAAAGCACTTACTCCTCAGACATTCTTTGACAATTTTACAGCCCAAAATACAAAAAAGATCCAGGCGGAATAGGTAACAAAGGGTTGAAGAAATATTGTCTGAACTGTCAGATGCAAGCTGGCTGTGTGACATAACCGAGCATCTCGCTCAATTGAATAAGAAGCTGTAGGGACGCAAACAAGTCCCACCCAAAACTTGACCAATATAGTTGTATTTAACTGAGACAACCCTTATTTTGTTATTTTTGAGTACAGTTACAGTTGTGTGTTCATGCAGACACATAATAGCAATTTCATTACGAATTGAAAATGGGGGACCCTGATGTAAACAAGTCGAAAAGTCTTTCTCTGGTCTGCATCCCCTTAACAATTGTGTGTATTGAGCTGTACTGTACTGTACCTGTTGTGAAGGGCCAGATTAAACCGAATATATATATTTATTTATATATATATATTTAATTGTATTTGTATATTCTCTAATATTCCCTGATATTCCTTGTACAATATGCATTGAATATCCATTCTAGCCTACTGAACATCCCATAATAGTCTCCATTCTACTATTGGTCGAGACCTTGGTGCCAGGCTGCCATACCCCTCAGACCCAGTTCAAACGTACCGCTCAACATGTACGAACAAGTCCTAGTTCCGCGTAGGAATCTGGCTACCGCACCACTAATGGGACTATTTGTTCATAGTGCGTATATATACTGCGCTACTAAAGTAGGACTTCCTTTTCAGTCCAGTTTCTTACCCTCCAATAGAGTCACAGACGTAAAGCCTCCCCGCGACGCCACGTGTGGGAGTAAGGCCAAGTTCGGCTTACCATCGGTATTGAGACATCGTGTATATTAATATTTGAATAGTCATATTTGGCACTATATCGTCGAGTTGGACGTAGTCTATTAAGCTAATAATAGTCTGTTAATATATAGTGCTTCGTGCGGTGAGAATACTACCGTAGTCAGTACCCCATCGTTTCGGGCAGAGAACTGGCTGCTTATCCAGGGTGGTTGACCCCACGTGAAGCTGCACCCGAGGAGCCCCAGAGCCGACGAGCGAGTGGACTTGTATACCGGATTATTCTACCGACGACAGCCCGCCTTCCCCGGCACGGATTATGCTTTGTATACGTTGATTATTCCATGGATAAAGACCCCCGACACTGCCGTGTGTTGGAACCCCCCCCCCTGGAGAGGACGCAAGGTGAGGAGACGCTCTGCAAGACGAGGTCGCTTCACGTCTCTCCTCCGTGGACCGGAGGACGCCGGCCCACAAAGAGTCCATCTGCTTTCATCTGTGGTCCAAGGATCGCCGACGCATTGAACGGCACTACAGTGGGTTCACCTGGGATACCCTTGGCCGGATGAGGCAGTCGGACTCTACCCCCCCCCCCCCTTCCTACTCCTGTCGGCTTACAAGCGACCGGATTAACCCCCCCTAGTGTATCCAGTCTATAATCATTAAAGTATCATTGCTGTTATTCCTTAAACTATTCCAGGTCGTATATGTACCACCTGCGCCTTCAGAGATTGGACATTCTCTATTGATATACCGACGAATACTCTTGCCATAAAAGTGCATACTAATTCCCATTCATAAATGTGATTGATTTGATTAAGTGCTTGCTCTACACACCATCGCTGTGTAGAAATAAAGACCTATTTCTAATTCGTACATTTGTGTTGGATCCGTTTCATCTACGTGACAGTGTTCATCATAATATATTTATGCCGAGTACTGGGTGGCCGAATATTAAGTACAAAGGTAGTGGTAGTAAGTATCATATCTAGTAATACAGTCAGGGAATTGTACCCCTCAGTTACAATTGGTCCTTCGAGCCGGATGGTAATCAGTGTAATATTAATATAGTGTTATTAATATTGAAATGGCCTATGATGAACACTCCACGAAACGATCCTCCTAACCAACGCCCGCAGCGCGAACGACGGCTCCCTCAGTACTTAGAGGCTTACGCTGTCAGTCAACAACCTAGTCTTCTACTAACAGTAAACGCGGTAAAACTAGAAAGTAAAAGTATGTCTAACCCCAACGCCCAGACTACCCCGACCATAGAGGCCCCTACGGGTTCTAATGTAACTGACCAAGTTCACGGTGGGGACCAGTGGGAACCAGACATGACTTCACACCCCGCCAGTACTGAAGAAGTAGTCCCCGATGAGTCCCGGGAGGAATACAGCGCTACCGAGAGAGAACTCGGCACGGAAGAAGACTGGGAGAGCACCGTGGAGATAGAGCTCCAAGGCTCCGCAAGGAGTACCCCGAGGGAAGGCTCCCCTATACAACCGCCTTCTCCCAGCGAGGCAGAGAGGACCCTACAGCAGGCCTTCCTCATCAGCCTGAACGCCGCTGCTGAACGCGACCGACTGCAGATCCAGCAGTGGAGCGAAGAAGAGCATATACGTCTAGAAATAAGACGCATTCAGAGAGAAGAGAATGTGGCCCGAGACCGAGCAGACAGCCAGCGAGCAGCTGCTGGTGCTCTACGGGACGCAGAGCGCGACAGACAGCAAGCGCAACTAATAGAACAGCTGATCAGACGGACAACACCCTCTCCCTCCGCCAGAGGCTCCAGGAACTCGTCTAGACACACCTCCAGGGCGGCATCCCCTAGCCGAGTAAACAACCCTGAACTTGACCAACAGACGAGGTCTATACCCCCCACAGACCACCTCCCCCCACCGGTCCAAGCGAGACCTAGCAACCGGGAAGGAGCAGCATATCCTGTGGAGAGGCTAAACCAGAGACTACAAGCACTGGATGACCTAACTGAAGACGAAGAGGAAGAGGAGGAGAACCACGCCCGACGACAGCACAGTACTCTACCGGACCAGGAGGTCCGGTACAGCCCAGGCTATACTCCCGCGGAGCTGCGCTACAGACCCCCGACTCTATACCCGGGTGAGCACGACGCACGACCCGCACCGAGGAACAGCACCTGGACAAGCGGGCCATGGTACACTGCCGGTACCAGCCCATACCAAGGAGCGGGAGGAGACTCGCCTAGGAGGCCTCTCCCCCAACGCTCGCCGATGTATCCACAGTCAGCGTCATACATTGGCACGCCTATGGTACCCGACTTCACCCAAGAGAACCGGGCCCAGTATACAGAACTCCGCATGTGTCTGGAGACTATGTTGGTGGATGTATTGGATGAACGCCATAAATACGCCATCCTACTGAAGCACTTAAAGGTACCCCGCGCACATAATATAGCGCTCGCCTACGCGACTTCCACCACCCCATACACAGCAGCGCTGGTAGCATTGGACCAGAGGTATGGGCGCATATGGGATTACGTGATCCAGGAGATCCGACACATCGACCGCTTACCCCCAGCAATAGACAATCGAGCACTGGACGACCTGTCCATCAGAGTGCAGTCCCTGGTAGGGATGTTGGGAGCGCAGAGAGAGAAGGGGAGGCATGAACTTTACGCCAACTCAAATGTGGAAAGGATCTTGGAGAAGCTGCCGCCCGCTCGACAGGAGCGTTTTAGGCGGCAGAGAGACCACCGAGACCCGAATGGCCCCGAACCGAACCTCCTCGATCTAGCAGACTTCCTGGCGAGAGAAGTCAGCAGCCTACGGCTAGATACATTCGGACGGAGCACCCCTGGCTCCAGAGAAGGAACCAGACGACTAAATGATGGAAGAAGATCGGTGACTGTGATGCACCAATCGGAGTCAGTACCGAGCAGCAGGAGCCGCAGTACCCCCTCCAGAACGGAGAAGTGGAAGATAGTGTGCCCCTACTGTGAGAAAGAACACTGGCTAGCGCAATGTGACTCCTTCCCCAAGCTGAACGCGGAGGAAGCAAGTCAATGGATAAAGTCCAACAAGCGCTGTTTTCGCTGTGCGCGCTCACACATGGCAGCCGAATGCCGCTTAAAGAAAAGGTGCACCAAGTGCGATGGAGCCCATCTGGACATACTTCACGACAGTAACAGACGGCGCCCTTCACCCGCACCATCCAGCAGCAAAGCAAGCGTCATGTACATCGATCCCGCCAGCAGCAGTGGAGCCCGAGTACTCCTAAAAGTAGTGCGTGTGACACTAAGCTACCAGAATAAAGTCCTGGACACTTACGCCGTCCTCGATGACGGGTCAGAGAAGACCCTGCTGCTCGCCTCCGCTGCGGCCCAGCTAGGGCTGCGGGGAAGCGAAACCAAAATGACAATTCGGACAATAAGACGAGATTTGAAGACGATAAAGGGCGAGAATGTCTCATTCTCTATCGCAGCAAGCGGCCAGCCTGAGCGACGGTACCAGATTACAGACGCTTTCACCAGCCAAGAAATAGGACTGTCGCGGTACACATACCCCGTCGCCAAGCTGATGGAGAAATATGCACATCTGCGCAAGTTACCGATCCCGCTCATAGACAATGCTATGCCGACCCTGTTGATAGGCTCCGACCATGCAGACCTCATTGTCCCGATAGACCGGGTTCATACCGGACCCCGAGGCTGTCCTGCAGCAGTCGAGACCCGTTTGGGATGGACTCTCCAAGGCCCGCTCGCCAAATCTCTCAACCGAAGTACAGCCACTAGATGTCTCCACTCCCGAGTCACAGAGGGAGAAACCGCACTCCTGCAACACGTAGAGCGGTTATGGACCTTGGAACAAATGCCCTTTAAGAACGGAAAGAAAGACATTCGCTCTAAAGATGACATTTACGCCATTCACCTCCTCGAGACAGGGACCAAGAGAGTCCCGGTCAACGGCGTGTTGAGATACGCCACGCCACTCCTGCGGCGAGAAGGAATGCCTACTTTCCACGCCAAGACAGACGCCACAGAACGGTACCTGCTGAACACGGAGCGGCGCTTAGCCAAGAACCCCGCCCAAGAGAGTGTATACCGCGCTGAGATTGAGAAGCTCATCACAGCGGGACACGTCACAAAGATGGACATTAAAGAGGCTGACCAGACCACTGAATCGTGGTACGTGCCTCACCACAAGGTCCATCACAACGGTAAAGACCGCATAGTATTTAACTGCAGCTACCAGATCGGATCCCAAAATCTGAATAAAGAGTTACTGCCCGGTCCCACACTCGGCCCCTCCCTACTCGGCGTTCTACTCCGCTTCCGCCAGGAAAAGGTGGCCATCAGCGGGGACATTAAAGGAATGTTCCTGCAGGTGAGATTAGTAGAGGAGGACAAGCCCCTGTTACGGTTCCTATGGAGAGAGAAGCCAGGAGATGAGCACCCAGCCATCTACCAATGGGAAGTCCTCCCCTTCGGAACGACGTGCAGCCCCTGCTGTGCTACATTTGCACTACAGAAACATGTAGCAGAGGACCCAGCAGCGGACGAAGAGGTCCGACACAGCGTAAAGAACAGCTTCTACGTAGACAACTGTCTACAAAGCCTTTCAACCCAGGAAGAAGCCGAGGCTCTCCTGATTAAACTCCGCGCCTCATTGATCAAAGGCGGCTTTGATCTCAGGCAGTGGGCCAGCAGCGATCCGCAAGTACTGCGCAGCCTCTCCTCCGAGGACAAGGCAGCCAGCAGCGAGACCTGGATGGCTACAATCCCGGGAGAAGCCCAGGAGATGACCCTGGGATTGGTGTGGCGATTCAAAACAGATTCGCTTCACTACAGACACAAGCCCCTGACTACGGAGCAGGGAAGGCCGGCGGCGGCGCCGACCACCAGACGGAGTGTGTACACAACACTCGCCCGACAATATGACCCGCTAGGATGTATTCTACCGTACACCACCAGGGCAAAAATTATTGTACGAGCATTGTGGGACAAGGACCAGGGCTGGGACGACCCCATTCCCGCACACCTTGCATCCACCTGGAGAGAGTGGGAGATGGAGCTCCACTCACTCCCAGGCGTTAATATGCGCCGAAGCTACTTCCCACCCACGGTGAGGCCAGAGACATGTAAAATGGACTTACACGTCTTCAGTGACGCCTCAGAGGTCGCATACGGATCAGTAGCCTACTTGCGGGCCCAAGAAAGGGGGGGAGAGATCTACACAGCATTTGTCCTCGCCCGCTCGAGAATAGCCCCACGCAAGCAACAATCTATCCCACGTCTAGAGCTCTGCGCAGCCCTAGCCGGAGCGCACCTAGCCACGCTCATCCAACGTGAGCTCACCATACCGGTGTCTAGAACAATCCTGTGGTCAGATTCCACGACAGTACTCGCCTGGATCAAATCGGACTCATGCAAGTACAAAGTCTTCGTGGGAGTCAGAGTCACCGAGATTCAAGACTTAACCGAAGAGTTAACCGGAGAAACAGAGTGGCGCTACGTTGATACAAAACAGAACCCAGCTGACGTCATCACCCGGGGAATGCCCCTGGATGACCTCACCCGTCACAATGCTTACAGTGACGGCCCCGCATTCCTAAGACTCCCGGAAGGACAGTGGCCCATGCCCATCCCGAGGGAAGC
Organism: Notolepis coatsorum; assembly: GCF_963971535.1. Lineage (NCBI taxonomy): Eukaryota > Metazoa > Chordata > Actinopteri > Aulopiformes > Paralepididae > Notolepis > Notolepis coatsorum. The sequence goes on from NC_140179.1 coordinate 103,426,181, forward strand.
AAGTCCAGAGGAGGGGGAAAATAAGAAGTCTGTGTTCTGTGGATTGAGCACCGTAGCCTCCACCGACCCTAACATAGACGATTGCACGTCCATAGAGAGTGCACAACAAAGAACATTCCTGCGGTACCACCCGGAGTGCAAGTCCCCCGCTGATATGTCAGCAGCTAACTACGAGGAAGCAGAATTGCTTCTACTGCAGCGAGCCCAGAGAGACTCGTTCCCCGATGAATTGGCCTGTCTACAGGGAGGAAAGCCCGTCCCATCCGACAGCAGATTAATTCATCTGGCCCCCGAGAGCGACGCTCATACCCTCATCAGAGTGGGTGGTCGCCTACGCAGAGCCCCCAATCTACCGGATGACATTAAATACCCGATCGTATTGAACAGCCGACACAAGGTCACAGAGCTGATTATAAAGAAATACGATGAGGATGTACATCACGCAGGAGCAGAAAGAGTCTTCGCGGAAATCAGACGTCGTTACTGGATCCTACAAGGAAGAGAGGCGGTACGACGCTTCCAGCGAACATGTCTAGACTGCCGCAAGTGGCGCGCGCAGCCCAGCATACCAAGGATGGCTGACCTTCCTCCATGTCGCCTCCGAATCGGTGACAAGCCATTCCACTCAACGGGTATGGACTGCTTTGGCCCGCTGCACATAAAGAAAGGAAGAGGAACCGAGAAGCGGTGGGGTATTGTATTCAAATGCATGACCACCAGAGCGATACACATCGAGCTTCTCCCGACCATGAGCACAGACTCATTCCTTATGGCCTTCCGTAGATTCACATCACGGAAAGGAAGACCGTCTACCCTATTGTCCGATCATGGGACAAACTTCAAAGGCGGCGAAAGAGAGCTGAGAGAGAGCTTCCAAGCTATGGGCCCAGAACTTAAGACCCACCTCGCTCCAGCACAGGTTGATTTCCAATTCAACCCCCCAAACGCACCCCACTTCGGTGGCACTTGGGAACGAGAAGTGCGCTCCATAAAGACAGCCCTGTACGCAGTACTTGGGGCCCAGACTGTGGCGGAAGAAGTCCTAATGACAGTCCTCACAGAGATTGAGGGAGTACTTAACTCGAAGCCCCTCGGATATGTCTCCAGTGATGTGGCGGATATCGACCCAGTTACCCCCAACACACTCCTGATGGGGCGGCTAGATCCTGCATTACCCCAGACAATGTACCGGCCTGAAGAAGCGAACGGCCGACAAATGTGGAGGTACAGCCAAGTATTAGCCGACAAGTTTTGGAGCAGTTTCCTACTACACTACCTACCGTCTCTACAGACCGCCAGAAGTGGGTAAAGGAGAGAGACAATTTGACAGAAGGAACAGTCGTCATGATTATTGATCAATCACTGCCCAGAGCTATGTGGCCGGCCGGCCGCGTAAGCAAAGTGATCACCGGTGCCGACGGCAAGGTCCGAGCAGCTGAAGTGCTTGTCCAGGGTCGCACTTACACCCGTCCCGTGGCGAGGCTCATAGAACTGCCCCGACTCCCAGACACAATCGATGATGACCATGACCCTATAACCCTATGACTTTGTGAAGTTGACTGACCCTACAGCAAACCCTTATGTGTAAATAGACAACGCGATTAATCTGTCTCTGTTTAACTGATTAGGTCTGGGACCAATCAGGGGGTGGCTGTTGTGAAGGGCCAGATTAAACCGAATATATATATTTATTTATATATATATATTTAATTGTATTTGTATATTCTCTAATATTCCCTGATATCCCTTGTATATTCCTTGTACAATATGCATTGAATATCCATTCTAGCCTACTGAACATCCCATAATAGTCTCCATTCTACTATTGGTCGAGACCTTGGTGCCAGGCTGCCATACCCCTCAGACCCAGTTCAAACGTACCGCTCAACATGTACGAACAAGTCCTAGTTCTGCGTAGGAATCTGGCTACCGCACCACTAATGGGACTATTTGTCCATAGTGCGTATATATACTGCGCTACTAAAGTAGGACTTCCTTTTCAGTCCAGTTTCTTACCCTCCAATAGAGTCACAGACGTAAAGCCTCCCCGCGACGCCACGTGTGGGAGTAAGGCCAAGTTCGGCTTACCATCGGTATTGAGACATCGTGTATATTAATATTTGAATAGTCATATTTGGCACTATATCGTCGAGTTGGACGTAGTCTATTAAGCTAATAATAGTCTGTTAATATATAGTGCTTCGTGCGGTGAGAATACTACCGTAGTCAGTACCCCATCGTTTCGGGCAGAGAACTGGCTGCTTATCCAGGGTGGTTGACCCCACGTGAAGCTGCACCCGAGGAGCCCCAGAGCCGACGAGCGAGTGGACTTGTATACCGGATTATTCTACCGACGACAGCCCGCCTTCCCCGGCACGGATTATGCTTTGTATACGTTGATTATTCCATGGATAAAGACCCCCGACACTGCCGTGTGTTGGAACCCCCCCCCCTGGAGAGGACGCAAGGTGAGGAGACGCTCTGCAAGACGAGGTCGCTTCACGTCTCTCCTCCGTGGACCGGAGGACGCCGGCCCACAAAGAGTCCATCTGCTTTCATCTGTGGTCCAAGGATCGCCGGCGCATTGAACGGCACTACAGTGGGTTCACCTGGGATACCCTTGGCCGGATGAGGCAGTCGGACTCTACCCCCCCCCCCCCTTCCTACTCCTGTCGGCTTACAAGCGACCGGATTAACCCCCCCTAGTGTATCCAGTCTATAATCATTAAAGTATCATTGCTGTTATTCCTTAAACTATTCCAGGTCGTATATGTACCACCTGCGCCTTCAGAGATTGGACATTCTCTATTGATATACCGACGAATACTCTTGCCATAAAAGTGCATACTAATTCCCATTCATAAATGTGATTGATTTGATTAAGTGCTTGCTCTACACACCATCGCTGTGTAGAAATAAAGACCTATTTCTAATTCGTACATTTGTGTTGGATCCGTTTCATCTACGTGACAGTGTTCATCATAATATATTTATGCCGAGTACTGGGTGGCCGAATATTAAGTACAAAGGTAGTGGTAGTAAGTATCATATCTAGTAATACAGTCAGGGAATTGTACCCCTCAGTTACAGTACCCATTCTGCAATCTGTTAATTAAAGTTAATTAAACTATCTTCCATTAGTTGGATGTATGGCCTCTGCAAGGTTGTGTGCAGCCATTTGCTTTTGTAACATCTGCTACATCTGTCCCACGCGTTCTTTGCAGCTCACAGTTGTTAGTTCTGCCCCTCTTGACTGTGACAAAAAGGTTTTGAACAAACTTAATGTCATAGCTTGTATTTGATGATATTCTTCTTTGTTATTTACTTGAATGGTTTGATCATTGATTGATGGAGTAATATGGGGTTCTGATAAACTAAAATTATTTGTTAAAATAACATAAGCTAACATATATTTTTACATCTATGCAAATGCATATGCAATATGTATAACTTGAATAAGTAATAAATACAGAAACAACATGTTTAACAATATGTAAATGAGTAGCTACATTTATTTGACATTACATTAACATTTATACGGTCTTTGGCCCTTTGAGGGCAACCATAATGCTGATGTGGCCCTCTGTGAAAATGAGTTTGACACCCCTGCTTTAGACCGTATTTTAGTATGAATATGTGAATGAAAAAGTATAACGTTGCTACACCCTGAACAATAGATATAGGACGTTGAATGGGCCATAGTAATGTCAATTTAGCAATACAATTTAAAAAGTTATAGCCCTGCAAAGAAGGGGAACTTCTCCATATTAAATAGGGCTGGCGGAGGATGGTAAATTATGAATTTAAGCCTGGCGATCAAAGTGTTAATGTGTAGATTCCTATAAAAACGTATTTTTCATATTTTCTCTATTATAAATTTTTTCTATTCTATGTTTGATTTTACTTATTTCCTTATGTTGATACAATATTTTGAGTGTGTATGTTTGTATTCATTTTTTTTTATATATATTTAGTATTATTGTATATTATTTCTTCCACGTTGACATAGCCTACTATTGGGACTGGCCACGTATAAATACGTGTTTCGAATCCATGCGTTGTGGACCAGAGGCACGTATATAGCCGTGGCAAGTTCTATTAATAACTGGATCAAGATCCCCGATCGACTCCCCGATCGACTCTGCAGATCTACCCTCGGCAACATGCAATACCGGCCAGATCCTCTTAGGGGCGCCATCACTCCACTGCAGTATCATTGTGGGTGAATGGAATTTATTTTTTTTTGCCTCCAACGGAGTATCATATTACTCTGAGCAACATCATGCACCATGTATCACGTTTCGAATCGCAGATCTCACCATGGAATTAGGGGATTTATCATCAACCAATGGACATATCGATCTACCAGATGCCGATCGATAATGGGGAAATGCTGTAGGGTATCCTTATTCACCTAAATTATAGCCGGATCAGACATTGTTGTGAGACGCAAGCATTCGATCAGTGAATGTGGCTACTTACACGGACACTCTATTGGTAATCAATAATACTAATCGACGTTCCCCGCCGCCCCCCTTTCATCCATAGATGCTATGGGATAGTCCGGATCATAAGCAGTTTGTGTTATTTCATTAGCATATATACAACAGAAATGCCGTTGAATATAACGTTAGTAACCTTTAGCTCTATAAGTAGCTTTCCAGAAAATATGAGACGAAATCTGCGATAAAGCTTATATTCACGGCGCTATAAAATGATGGATTATTTTTTTCTTTAAGCCATTATGAAGGGACGGTTTATGCACTCAAGTGACAATGAGAATGGACAGATAGCAATACTATAAAGTATAGATATAGTTAAAACAAAACCCACATGTTTGTTTACATTCCCCGGTCCTCTAGCCACTAATTAGACGCATCCCATCGGTCCGGAAAATGACTGTGGATTGCCAGCTCTATTTGTCTATGGAGAAGTTCCCTTTCTTTGCAGGGCTATAACTTTTTAGATTATATTGCTAGATTGCCATTATTAGGGCCCATTCAATGTCCTATATGTAATGTTCAGGGTGAAGCAACGTTAAACTTTTTCATTCACATATTCATACTAAAGTATGGTCTAAACAAGTATAAGTATGTTTTCATCTCTTTCTGCAGCTTTCTCCAGAACGTGATCTATAGCCCCAAATGCATTATATTGATGATGAAATAGTTTGATGACAATCGGCGCGATATAAAAAATTCCAACTGGACATGGTTCTAGAAGTTACTACACGTCATCTGATGTTGACCGGATGGCCGAGGGGGCGTTTATAATTCCGTGGGCAGCGTTATACCATTCATCTAATGTGGGTCATATGTTCATCAGATCAGTTAGTATAGAAGACATTGAAAAATAACGCTGAATCTTACTGTATCTTCCTCGCGCCGTTGGGCGATGAGCGTGGAGTAGACATTTTCCTATTATGGGATGTTGAAATAACCGGTCCATTTCCAGGTTGTATAATAGTATATACGTCCAAATCATGTTGTTTATCGAGTTATTCGCAACGGATCGCTATGTATTGTGTCGAGCTAGAGTGCCGGGACCTATACCGAGTGCCCGGAAGTAATATGGGTGATCAGCACATCGTCCACATAACTTCCTGTTTGGCGATTGCGCCGATCGGCCACCAGATGGCGCTCTTGAACCGCTAGAGAGTTCAGTGGGGCTTTTTGGTGGGTCTCAGGCCAGCGGATGGGAAATATGAATCCGATCACAGATTTTTGAAATATTGATATCAAAGACGAGTTACGGCGTCTTCGGCAACTTGAGCATGGCTAGGAATGACGTCTTAACACGTCTTTCGGCACTGACCTTTTTATAACTATGTCAAGTTAAGTATATGCTGTGCCTCCATTAATTTAACAGCTGTCCCCCATTGTTGTAATTAGTCTCTCCCAGAGTTCTGTTTTTTCTTTATTAGTCACAGTTTTGTTTGGTCGCAGTTATCAACACCCTGATGAATGCCCTGTGTAGGTCGAAACATGTCGGTTTATTTAAAATTCTCTAAATAATGTGAGCCATAAAATAAAGGCATTTTAAAACATGTAGAGCTGCTTTGGATCTCAACTTCTTTATGATAGATAATCGATGTTGAATGGGCCATAGTAATGCAGATATAGCTATAATATTTAAAAAGTTATAGCCCTGCAAAGAAGGTAAACATCTCCATAGGCTTACAGCGGTGGCAGACTGGGTATAATGATGGGCATACTGTTTGGCAATCAATGTCTTAACACTTTCACTGCCACACACGAGATATCTCGGGTTTATTAATATGTGGTTGAAAGTCACTCACGAGATTTCTCGGAATTCTTTATTTTTTAGCGATCTGAAATCATATTGCATCACGCGAGCCTACCCGAGTATACCCGAGCGGCGCCGGCGATCATATGTGGAAAAAAGCGCCCCCTATCGTCTCCCAGATGACATAAGGGATTTTGGAATGGACTCAATGAAAATGGATGGGGAAAAAAATCCGGTACTCCACATTTTCCAGTCCACTGATCCAGCCGGGCTTACCACAGTTCATTCTGGAGCCTCTCAGCCCCGCGGATCATGTGTACTACTGTATCACGTTGGATCCATACACTTATCGATTTTTTCTAATGGTGATCAGGAATTGGAATATACCAGTTGGATACCATCTGATGTCAGGTAAGGAATCTATGTTATCAGTGTTAGGATAATCAGACACATTTTGATGAAGATATAGGCTGTTTTGTGAAATGGGCTCTTTTCGGTTTCACTGTAAAAGTCAAGTCAAGTCAAGTCAAGAGTTTTATTTGTCACGGCATACGGATATACAATGAAATGCGGGTGGTCTTGCCCGCAACGATGTGCAATTGGTACAACATATAATAGAATCCAATACAAAAAATGTGTGCAATAAAAGGTAGCAGGTAACAATAAATTTGTGCAATAACGGGTAACAGTTAACAGTTAACAGTAGTCGAAGAGGAAATGAACACAGCGATTATCCGTGCGCGGCCCGAATGTGCTTGCGTGCACGTATAATATTGATCATCTAGCGTTTATTTGAAAACGATTCATAAATAGGCCGACGAATATCAACGGTCTGGAATATTCCAGTAAAAGACGATTATCATAGAATGGTCCAGAATGAACTGTTTTTTATCTCAAAACGGGTGCTTTTCTAAATGCTCTGAAACGGAAATGAAGTGATAAAAAACCAATCTGCCTTGACAGCACTGACTGGAAACGTAGTCTTTGATAAGCGACGGGCAGATTAGACACATAGCCATAATTTAAAACATAGATTAGGCGATATTAACGTTAACATTGAAGTGGACCGTGGCATCAAGGGGGTAAAAAGGAAATCCGGCGTGGCACTCAAAGTGTTAAAGGGGCAGTAGGCAATTAATTTACTCAGTGGATGCCTGAACACAGAATGACACCAGTATCACTGACTACCACGGCAAGCCTATAGACAATTATTCTATTTAATAAACACTATGCAACAACCATCAAATGCACACAGCACACACCCACACGCACACACTCACTTAAACAAACAACACACTGCAGCACCCACTCTCCACACTTTAGATCACACTTTATATTTATTGATAAAGGATTTGCACTACAACTCGTACACCTACTGTAAATTGTACCTCATCCCATTTCTGCTTTGCACTATATAGTATTGTATATTAGTACACTGCATAGTATATTGTATATTATATGGTAACTCAGTTACGTCTATTCTGCATCGAACATTGTACATATGTCTATACTGAACACTGTGACCTAATTTTTTACTTCTAATTTACATGCTATACTATGTTATTTTATTTCATACTTATCTTGTCTTGCACAGTCTCTGGAGCGTAACAGTAAGAAGCATTTTGTATAAAAGTATTCTGTACTTCTGTATGACAACTATTAAAGAAACTTGAACTTGAAACTATTTAATAATAATTATTATTATAAATGTCTCTGTCTATATCTCTGTAATCTCTCTTTCATTCTTTCTTTCTTTTTTCAGGTAAACCTCTATATATCTAACATGTGTACATGCAGGGAACAAAATAACTAGACGCCATTCGCCAAATGCGTGTAGATTTACCGTCTGGCGTCTAAAAATAATAGTCTGCCCGCCAGCTGGCGTGTAGTTCATATTGATACTCTTATTTTGAAAATCCTGTGCGGGTCTCATTGCCGCCCCAAGCGCAGCTCCAGTCATAATATCTGGGCTCCGGCAGCTAGCAACGTTCAGGTTCATATGATACTCTTATTTTGAAAAACCCTTAGCAACTCCGCAAGTCATATGATATCCGCCCACTCCGTGTTGTTTCTTGAAAACAGAGCAGCAGCGTTAACACAGCAGTGCGCCTACAGACGCGAAATAAGTCTGTGATGTTTTTTTTCTTCTCACAACAAGTCCAATGCAGCTACATGCTTTGGACCGTCGCCATTCCTTTATGCCCACATCGCCCGAAATTAACGTTTATGTACCAATCACTACAACGTTAACGTAAGCTAACAAGCTAATCCTGATGATCAGACGAGACAGAGCCATAGTGAACAGCACTGAGGAAAGGGAAATGGGGGGGGGCACTCTCCCCTTCCCTGTGTGTGTGTGTGTGTGTGTGTGTGTGCGTGCGTTTGGAAAGACGACGGAGTCACTAGTCAGGACTCAGGACAGGAGTATATTATAGTAAACTGAGGATTACTGAGGATGGACAGATAATGTTGATATTCAAATATAAAAAAGTTTCGAGAGGAGTGGAAGTTTGAAGACAGACTACAATATGATGCGGGGGTGGTGAGTTGAAACACAGTGTGTGTGTGTGTGTCCCGACCCCACTTCTATGTTTCAATAAATTATTTGCATTTTAAAACTATTAACGCTGACTCATTCCTTCAGTCCACAAAAAATGATGCTAATATTCCTTATGTTGTTTATGATATTAACACTTTGATCGCCAGGGTTAAATTCATAATTTACCATCCTTCGCCAGCCCTATTTAACATGGAGAAAGTTCCCCTTCTTTGCAGGGCTATAACTTTTTAAATTGTATTGCTAAATTGACATTACTATGGCCCATTCAACGTCCTATATCTATTGTTCAGGGTGTAGCAACGTTATACTTTTTCATTCATACTAAAATACGGTCTAAAAAGTATAAGTATGTTTTTATCGTTTTCTGCAGCTTTCTCCAGAACGTGATTTATAGCCCCAAATGCATTATATTGATGATGAAATACAGTTTGATAGCAATCTGCGTGAGATAAAAAATGTCAACTGGACGTGCTTCTAGAAGTTACTACGTATGATCTGATGTTGACCGGATGGGGGGGGGGGGGGGGTCGTTTATAATTCCGTGGCCAACGTTATATGATTCATCTAGTGTGGGTGATATGATCATTAGAGCAGTTAGTATCGAACACGTTGAAAAATAACGCTGAATCTTACCGTAGCTTCCTCGCGCCATTAGGCGATGAGCGTGGAACATAAATGTTCCTATTATGGGATGTAGAAATATCCGATCCATTTCCAGGTTGTATAATAGTATATACGTCCAAATCATGTTGTTTATCGAGTTATTTGCAACCGATCGATGTCCAGTGTATCAAGATGGAGTCCCGCTAACGATAGCGAGTGCCCGGACGAAATATGGGCGAGCACCACTTCAGGCGCGTCACTTCCTGTTTGGGCGATCCGCCGATCGGCCACCAGATGGCGCTCTTGAACCGTTGGAGAGTTGAGAGGGGCTCAACAGTAGATCTCAGGTCTCCGGGGGAGAAATATGATTTCGATCACAGATTTTTGAAATATTGATATCAAAGACGTCGTACGGAGGTTTTGGCGACCATAGTGTTAATTGAAAATAGAGAGTATTATATGTAATAATAACACATGGCGATATAATAAAAAGCTATTTATAATTTTTGGCTGGTAAAAGATCTGCCAGGCTGGTACTTTTAAAAATCTACCAGCCAAATGGCTGGTAAGTCAAAAAGTTAAGTTTGTTCCCTGTGTACATGGCATCAAATCAAAGTGTGTGTCACTGTAGGCCGCCTGGCCCAGTCATTGGAATAACAAAGGAACAACAGACTAGAAACTGGGCCTTTGTTCCAGGTGTGAATTGGTAGGTAGGTAGGTAGGTAGGTAGGTATTTATTTAGACAACAAATTTCCGGACTCGACTCTGACTACAGTTGCCGTCAGCTAGGACCGGAGGGGGAGGGGCTGGGAGATGACTACCGTTGCCGTCATAGGGGGTGGGATTTTGGCGATGAGACAGTCACTTTGGCACCCCTCCAGCATAGGCGCCAGGCGTACACGCGGGAGGGGGGATTGGGTATAGGGATTGGGGGTGGGGGAGCCGCTTGCCACTCTTATCTCCCAGAGGGCCTTCGACTCCAGCAGCTCCCTGGTTCGACCGTGGTCCATGAATTTGTTTTGGCTGAACTGACTGGCAACATTTATCCCAGCCCACTTTAAATTTTATTTGAGTAGAGTGATATATAACTATTGATTTGAGTGGAGTGAGTTTTAACAACCCCGTCCAAATGACTGAATGCATTAGTCCAAGTGTCTTAACACTTTCAGTGCCAACGACGGGAAATCTCATTAGTTCATGCCAACCGTTGAGTGCCAACGACGTCGTTTAATCGTTATTTTTTTATACTTTTTTTTTTTACATATTTCATCAATATAGCCTCACGTTACCAGTGGGGATCTGTCTGAGCTCGAACAGGGAAAATACCGCCCCCTATTGTCTCTCCAGATGGTACTGCACCCCATTGGATTGGATTGAATGAAACGCATGGGGAAAAAAGAGTCCGGATTCCACATTTTACTTGTCAGGCAAGTAACCGGAGACGATCCAAGTAATTGCCCACCATAAGAACGGCGTGGAATATGTCTTTTGACCACCCAGCGTTGGATCAATAAACGTGATCGATATTTGGAATGGCGATCAGGAATTGGAATAATCTTTTTGGAGAACATCTGAGGTAAGGAATCTATTTGACCAGTATTGGGATAATCAGAGCTGTTTTCACCTATATATCAACGTGTCCCCTATGTGTGTATGTGGTTGTGAGTGTGTGTAGCTCATCAGGAAATAAGATAATGGATTTTTCAGCCCGCTTCTATAGCGTGCATAAGTACACATATACTATCGATAATCTAGCGCAGGGGTGGCCAACCAGTCAGAGACTAAGAGCCACAAAAATTACTGTGGTACCACAAAGAGCCACACCATATATACCAGCGTTTCTCAACTTTTTTTTCAGTCACGGCACCCTTCATGTGTTTATAGGTCTCACCCTCTGGCCTCTGAAGTTGCTAATGTCTTTTTTATTTGTGCCTCACAGGGTTAAAAGTACCCTGTGAGACCCACGGTTGCAAAATTACAAAATCACTTTTAGCCATTTAAAAAAAGAATGTTTATTTAAAAAAATTTAAAGGGGAACTATTTTACAATTTCTTTCACTATTTGGGCACTTTTACACAATTCCTGTGAGTCTATGGAACACCTAGGTTTTTTTCAAAAAAATAAAAATGCATTGTTTTGTATTTCTAATCAAGTACTCAAAAACCGCATTTTTCTACCTCAAGATCTTAAGCCGTTTTAAGGCTGGGCTCCAACCACTGTGTGGCCTGGTGCCAACTGCCACATCAACTGCCACATTATTATGCAGCTGAGAAATCTCTGACATCACAGATATGCACATTTTCAGATGACTCAGTTCAGTGAGGGTGAATATTGTGAGAGGAGAATTGGAAGAATGCGCCAATATGAGAATTAGAGACCTATTAATATAAGTCCACATAGCTAAGAAACTGGTAAACACTGAACAAGGCCATTTATAAGATAGTTCCCCTTTAAGCACATGTATAGTCAATTGGTCCTGTTGTTCAGCCTCACAATGCTATTTGATAGTAAATGTGTTTATATGTCCCACCCTCTGGCCTCTGAAGTTGCTAATGTCTTTTTAATTTGGGCCTCACAGGGTTAACCTCTTAAGCCCGAGATATACAGTAAAAGTGTATATTTTCAGCATTACGTTTGTTTACCAATTATTTTAACTGTTATTAGTGTGATATAAGATTATAGAAATCTCAGGGCATTGAGTCGGAAACCGGCGCATATTGACAGGAGGAAGTGGCACATCCAAAAGTGAGTGTAGTCTTTTGAAGGAAGAGACTCAGGGCACACCAGCCCCTGTCAATCATCTGACTTCTGGATTTACTTTTATATTTCTCTTATTTTTTGGGATTATCTCCCACAAACCTGAACGTTATTGCCATAAAACAGAACGCAGTTAGTTTCTCTACCTTTCTGTGAACGTCTTGCAAAAAATGGTGTTGCAATATGATGAAAAATGGTGGAGGAATTTACATTATAAAAAAGATGGCAGAATTCAGTACTGTATCTACAAAACCTTCTGTTTAATCATCTTCCCTTTATTCATTTGCTTAGATTTTTCAGGTCTGGTCAATTTTAGCATGGTGTTATTCACAGTCAAAGATAAAAAAAAAAATTTAAATAGAATTGATATTCTCCTTTGGTTCATTACAATTTACTCAAGCCTAGTAACAGACACACTATTTCTGACACTGATCCATATATGTCCCTAGATTCAGATACCAAGAACATGCAAATGGACCATTTAAAAAAGAAAAAATCAATGTTTATTCTACGTCCTTATGGAATGAGTGACATAAAAAAAAAAAAAACGTAAAAAAAAAAGAAAAAATAATTTTATGGATGGAAGAGCCGCACATTGAGCGGGTTGGCCACCCCTGCCCTAGAGTCAGATACCAAGAACATGCAAATGGACCATTAAAAAAATAATTAAATGTTTATTCTACGTCCTTATGGAATGAGTGACAAAAAAAATTATTATTATTTATTTTGTATGGATGGAAGAGCCGCACATTGACGGGCAAAGAGCCGCATGCGGCTCGCGAGCCGCGGGTTGGCCACCCCTGATCTAGCGTTTATTTGAAAACGATTCATAAATAGGCCGAAAAATGACAACGTGTTTTGTGTATTACAGTAAAGCACGATTCCTTTTTTCTGAAAGTAAAAAAAAATTGCGTTTTTCAAAATGGTATAAAACGGAAATGAACCGATTAAAAAACAATCCGTTTCAACAATGTTGACTGCAAACAAGTCATTGATAAGCGACGGTCGTATTAGACACATAATTTAAGATATAGTTTATGCGTTCACAAATGTGAGAGTTCTGTCATTGAATAGAGCGGTGGCATTCAACAGGGTAAATAGGACACGGAGGCTGGCACGAAAAGTGTTAATCAGTTCATTTTGGTTGGTCCTGTGTGCGGTAAACATATCCAAAATCTTCTTATTGCAGTCCAAAAGCTTTGATAATCCAAAAATGACCACGTCTTCGAGTTGATTTGAGTATAGTCCGGCAACCGGCACGAAGCACAGAGCATAGCAGCGTCGGGCTTCATGGAGCAGTAGAGGCGGCGGTAGGAACGGCCTTGAGGAGCCTGGGGAGAGGAGAGAAATGCGACTGTCTCTGGGAAGGGCTGGAGAGGAGATTGGTCTAGTGGCATTGATCACATTGCATTCTGGGAGGGAGTGTAGTTCTCTTATCAAATTGGTGAATTCACTGAATCCTTTCAAACCTTGGTAAGGATTTTACCAGAATGTTTCATAGGACATTGATTCAAATTCATATTATGTAAAAAAAAAAAAAAAAATTAAAATTCTTAGGGAGGAGGAGCATAACCGGCTAGACTTCAGAGGGGTCACATTCATGGCCATTCACGTATTTAAACGTGATTGGGAGCCAGCGCTTGACGGCCAATCACGTATATATTAGAGCTGCCGCGATAACCGCATTACCGCGGTATCGCTGTTGCATCACGCTCACCGCAGAGTTAGGCTGAATACCGCGTCACCGCTGTTTTTTATCATAATAATAAAGTTGGCTTGCGGCTTGCGGCTCTGCAGATATACCCTACTCGGTTCCAAGCGACCCTATTGGGTAGAAGTGGTACCAGAAAAGTCATGTGAAACATTGCAGACCACTGACTGGTCAGAAGAGAGACGCGTCACACTTTGTAGCCTTTGTAGAACAAAAACAGAACGCCGGCGCCGCCATCTTTACTGCCTCGCTAAGGATGCATTTCATTCAGGATTTGTTTGCGTCTTTGCGACAGAACCAATTGCAATAAACAAAAAAGAATGGATTCACTGTGTATTCTGCCTTATTTATTGATGAAACAAAACCGACATCAACCCAATTTACCACCGAGCGGAGAGTTTAGTGTCACAACAAGATCGCTGATGTGTTAAGTTTGTTGTTGTTATTAGCCTAATACTACCATCAGCCGATATACACGAGAGGTAACGTTAAACCCGGGTTTGCTTGGTAGAATACACAATGAGAGGTAACGTTAGCTTTGGCAGAATAGACGCAATGAGAGTCTGGTTAATGTTGTTATTGATTGATTGATTGATTGATTGAAACTGTGTTAAACTCTGGCTTGCTGCAAGCCCTCGGACATCTATGCCCACGGAGCTTTCAGTGTACACAAGCGAGCGGCCCCGCCTGCACACGGAGACAAACGGAGTAGTACCTGGCTGCAGTGGAAAAGGAACGAAGTACCAGGTGCCTAAAGCGGGTCGAGTCGAGTAGGTACTATGCAGTGGAAAAGCGCCATTAGACTAGAGGCAGGCTATAAGAGTAGACTACTAAAAAAAAAAAAAATGCATTCAATTATTTTTTTTGTGCGCACTGTGCGGTAATAACCGCGGCGGTAGGAAATATTTCGCAAATTTGTGCGGTAAGGAAGATATCAATACCGCGGCAGCTCTAGTATATATATGTTTTTAACTTGTTTTTTCTTTTATTCGATTTTAATATCCTATTCACTGTCAGAGAGCTGTATTTTGGCTGGAAAAGGCATATTGAGACTCGGAAAGTGCAGTACCGGCCAGATCCTGGTAGTGGCGCTGTCTTGAGAATGCAGTAATCCTTGTTGCAGACTTGGTGTCAAATTTTTTCTGCTCCGGGCGGACTTTTCTGTTAGCCTGAAGCGAGGGCTTCACCCGATCGCCTGGAATACTTTTTGCGACGCCGAATTCAGTATGCAGTAAAGGAATATAGCATCAGCCAATGGACATATCGATCTACCAGATGGCGATCAAATAACTGGGAAATTCGGGCGGTCGGATGGCGTAGCGGAGATTGCGCTCGTCACCAATGCAAGAGGCTGCGGTCTCGACTCCCGGAGTCAGCATTGCCTGCCGCTTGGGCCGATCGGCATACTAACTCGTTTGGCTGAGTTAGCGGGAGGGAAGTCGAGGGTGGTAATCTGGCGTTGTGGACAGCGACGCCTACAGGTCAGGTCTGGGCGCCTGCTCAGCGAAAGGCAGGAAATGGTGACGGCAGCGTGACCTCCCACGCGTTACGCTTCACCAATGAGAGTCCTCGCTGCCAGGTGAAAAGAGAGCCACTGGCTGTCTCCACATGTGTCGGAGGAAGCATGTGGTAGGCTTCAGGGTTCCCTTGTACCGACCAGTAGGAGGAACATGCGCACAACAACCAGGTAGGGGAGGGGGGCAATTGGCATAACGACTAAATTGGGATGGCATGTGGCAGGGCCTCAGAACAATGACAGATTACAAAGGCACCTCCCTCAAACTGAACAGTGACATCTCCTTAGCAAATGATCTCAATTCCTTCTATGCGAGGTTTGAGGCTGTGAATAAAAACACCAGCCTACAAACCACAGCAATGGGGGGGGGGGGGGGGGTCTTCTGATGGAGACTCAGTGTTCAGGGTAACAGAGCATGAGGTGAGACGGATCTTTAAAAAAGTGAATATCAGGAAGGCAGCAGGACCGGACGGCATCCCCGGCCGCGTCCTAAAAGTCTGTGCCGACCAACTGGCCCCGGTATTCACTGACATCTTCAACCTGTCCTTGGAACAGGCTGTCATCCCCACCTGTCTGAAGAAGTCCACCATCATCCCTGTACCCAAAAAATCTACGCCCGAGATGATTGTGGACTTCAGGAGGTCGGGGGTCAAGGACTACAGCCCCCTCAGCATCGACGGGGCACCGGTTGAGAGAGTGAACAGTTTCAAGTACCTCGGAGCCCACATATCCGAGGATTTGACATGGACCACACACATTGACAGTGTTGTGAAGAAGGCACGACAACGCCTCTACTTCCTCAGGCGCCTAAGGAAGTTCCAAGTCAGTCAGAAGATCCTTAGGAACTTCTACTCATGTACAATAGAGAGCATCCTGACTGGCAACATCACCTCCTGGTTTGGGAATAGCACTGCACAAGACCGTAGCAGACTACAAAGAGTGACACGTTCAGCCGAACGCACAATTGGAGGGGGGCTTCCCACCCTCCAGAACATTTACAACAAGCGGTGCAAGGGGAAGGCTAAGAGAATTATTAAGGACTCGAGCCACCCGAACAACTGCCTCTTTGAACTGCTGCGGTCAGGCAAGCGATACCGGAGTCTTAAGGCGAGCACAGAAAGACTCAGAAGAAGCTTCTATCCCCAGGCCATCAGGCTGCTAAACGAACAATAAACACTATGCAACAACCATCAAATGCACACAGCACACACACCCACACACTCACTTAAACAAACAACACACTGCAGCACCCACTCTCCACACTTTAGATCACACAAACACACTTTATATTTATTGATAAAGGATTTGCACTACAACTCGTACACCTACTGTAAATTGTACCTAAATTGCACCTCATCCCATTTCTGCCTTGCACTATATAGTATTGTATATTAGTACACTGCACAGTATTGTATATTATATGGTAACTCAGTTACGTCTATTCTGCATCGAACATTGTACATATGTCTATACTGAACACTGTGACCTCATTTATTTATTTTTATTTTTTTACTTCTAATTTACATGCTATACTATGTTATTTTATTTCATACTTATCTTGTCTTGCACAGTCTCTGGAGCGTAACAGTAAGAAGCATTTTGTATAAAAGTATTCTGTACTTCTGTATGACAACTATTAAAGAAACTTGAAACTTGAACTTGATGGGGAGAAAAATAGAAAATCAGGCGGAGAAAAAGAGGATTAAAAAAAATAACTGGGAAATTCTTTTTGGAATCCAACCGGCCACAGGTAAGAGCGTTTTGACGTCAATTTCAGCCTGATTCTCATAGCCATCCCCCTGATCAGCGTATGTTGTTGTAATAACGAATGCCGTTATTGGTAATCAATAATCAGAAACAATTTCCCCCGCCCCCCCCCCCCTTTCATGCATTCATGGTGGAACATGATACAGATCATATGCATTTAGATTTTTAACTGTAGCTTGTGTAGGGCCGAAACGCCAATCGATTTAACGTTATTAGCTTAGCGCCTTATAACTAGCTTTGCAGGAATTATCCCAGACCATTCCCATATAACGCTCATATTCATCACACTATAAAACAGGAACATATTGATGAAAAAATTATTTCTTTATGGCATATTGAACAGAAGGTTCATAATTGACAATGACAATGGATACATAGCTATAATATAAAATATAGATTTAGCTCTACAAACAACGTGACGCACAGTAAAAAGTTGTAATGAAAAGCTGCCGTCTAATCTAATGGCCGGGAATGTGTTAATAGCCTGAGTTGTCTCGCTTGATGTCAAGTGGTGACTGGGCCTGGGTTCAGATTTATATCTCCCGAGAGTAGCAAGTATAATGGTATCATGGATCTTCGATCAAGCCTGCTGGTCGGGGGTAAATAATTTTATTCTGGATTTGAGGTCAACATGGCGTGAATCGCTGCTGTTCCAAATGCTGGGTGTTTACGCTCCGAGCCTTTTAGCAAGTAGAAATCGCAATAAGCGTGTCTATCCACGCTTTCGCTTCTCTCCACTTCTGTCCGGTGTAGCTTCAGTGGTGAATTAAGGTACGAATCCGTAATCCACAGGAGGAAGAGTAGAAAATGTGCAGAAAACCTTGTTGGGCATAACAAAAAATATAGTTTGGTTCCTGTTGGTTGTCAGTTAACACATTCGGGGCCATTGGGGCCCATCTAATATAATGGTAGAGGGCCAGCTTTTGTAAACAAACGTGGGGCTTTTAGTAGAGCTAAATCTATACTTTATAGTATTGCTATCTGTCCATTCTCATTGTCACTTGAGTCCATAAACCGTCCCTTCAAAATGGCTTAAAGAAGAAAAAAAACATCAATAGGTTCTCATTTTATAGCGCCGTGAATATAAGCATTATAGGGGATTTGGTCTAGTATATTTTCTGGAAGGCTAGATATAGAGCTAATAGCTGCTAACGTTATATCCAATGGCATTTCCGTTTTACAGATGCTACAGAAATAACTCAAACTGCATATGGTCGGCACAATCCC
Organism: Notolepis coatsorum; assembly: GCF_963971535.1. Classification (NCBI taxonomy): domain Eukaryota; kingdom Metazoa; phylum Chordata; class Actinopteri; order Aulopiformes; family Paralepididae; genus Notolepis; species Notolepis coatsorum. The sequence continues at coordinate 103,444,568 of NC_140179.1, forward strand.
AAAGCATGTATGCATGAAAGGGGGGGGGGGGCGGGGGACGTCGTTTATTATTATTGATTACCAATAACTGTGTTCGTCTAAGTAGCCACATACGCTGGTCGGCTGGTTGAGTATCATAGCAAGCTCTGATCAGCATGTAATTTACGTGAAAAAGATCTTACCATGAGCCGGTTGGATCCCCCTGAGCATTTCCCCGTTATCGATCGACATCTGGTAGATCGATATGTCCATTGGCTAATGATAAATCCCCTTATTGCATGGTGAAATCTGCTATTCGAAACGTAATCCAAGCTACAGGCTGCATATCCAGAATCCTGCTACTGAAATCTCTGTTGAAAGAAAAAAAAGAGACTGATCCGTTCGCCCACAGGGCACACTGAAGTAGCGTGATAGCGCCCCTAAGAGGATCTGGCCGGTATTGCACCTTGTCGAATTCATAGAGTAGGGTAAATCTGCAGTGCCGATCGGCGACCTTGAACAGGTTATTAAAATGGAATAAAAGCAATAACAACTTCCCACAACTGTCCACAACGGGTGGAATCGAAAGCCGGATTATCCGTGCCTGGGCGGGAATGTGTTAAGGGGATGCAGACCAGAGAAAGACGTTTGTCTTGTTTACATTAGGGTCCCCCATTTTCAATTCATAATGACATTTATGACATACATGACATTTATGGCATAGGGACATACATGACATACAGGTATATAGTACTTTACATTTGTGACATACGATATTATGCAAATATACAGTAGTTACCCATAGATCCTAACATATATATATATATATATATATATATACATAAATACATACAGTGGGGTGAAGCTCTCATCGAACATCAACACAAACGTGTCCTTGTTTACATCCGTGAATAGATTATTTTGGATGTAAGAGGCCAATCCAAACCTGGCTATGTAGGACATTTTGACTTTGCCGCATGTTAATGTCTTAACGATTTCCAAGTCAGGGAACATAGCACGGAATACCTATCCTAGTCCGTCATTGCCATTGTAGGACTGGTTCTCTGTGACAGTGTTCAGAACCCACAGTACCTCAGCTTCAAGAGTTGGCGTGGAGCCGAATTTTATCCAGACTTCTGTTGGTGCAGATGTTATAATTGGTGTTGCAGGTGGTAGTCCTACCTGAGATGGCGCAGCTGATGTGGAGGCAGGGGCCGAAAAGAAATGTGAAAGCAGAGGTACGCTTAGCGGTCAGCATGTGCGACTCGACTGCTTTTTTTTTGTTTTGCAGCGGGCCTCGTAATGGTCTTTGACTGGGACCAACCATGGTGCAAACAGTGGATTGTCGAGCCAGTTCTCGTTAAATTGGCACTTTCCCATATTAACGAGTGCAGATGCTAAACTAAACGTAACGTTAGCGTTATCGCTTCCGCTTCGCCTTGCTAACGTTAGCTAGACTCCGTTGCTGAAATAGTTCCCGGCCAACATACAGACCTGTGTTGGTTCCGCCCCATTCCGGTCTGTGTGATGCTACAACACGGTAAATAAAATGTCCCGACTGTATCTCCCGTTAACCGTTTTCCCCCAGATGTCATAATAAAACATAAGCTGACATGGCGTTTTATCTCTCCTGTCGAGCTCACAGCAATTCCTTTCTTTTCATCCAAACTGCAAAAATCCTACAAACAAACAAATTAATTCAATACAATGAATAATATTATCTAATATATAGCTGCCTGGAACTTCTCAAACATTTCAGTACATAATAACATTACTGTATAATGAGTTATTTTATTGAAAACATAACATAAACAAGGCTATGCAAAATAAATGACCAGATCAGTTCACAGTTGTGAGTCTCACGTTATTACAAAAATACTCAACATGCATTATGCTTCATTATTACATGGCGTTTTAACATTCGCCAAAATGCTTGATTGTGATTGGTCAATAGCGCGTCCGTTATTACTCAATAACGGACCTCTGCCGAGCAATAATGACCGCGGTGTGCGCAGCTGGAGCAATCAAGCCCACTGACACACACTGCATCAGTGCAATCAGACACACCTGCCGGCTGCCGGCGATGACAGCGCGGAGCGACAGAACAGAACTGCGTCTGCATTTGATCTCATCTTGTCGATGGTGTAAAATTAATTAGGTATATTGTTAGTAAGTTGGTTTGTGCACCTTTTCCAAAGCAAAATGCACTTTTAACACTAGAACAGCCATGGAGAAAATGTCACTGATTCCCGTCGGAAGGGGTCAGATGACCCCACAGCTTATATGAGAAATATGAGAAAAATAAACAGTGTAAACTATATAATTACCTCTTAACACTATGGTCACCCAAAACGCCTTTGGACGTCTTTCCTAGCCATGCTCATTCTGCCGAAGACGCCGTAACTCATCTTTGATACCAATATTTCAAAAATCTGTGATCGAAATCATATTTCTCCTCCGGGGATGTACAGCTGAGCTCCACTCAACTCTCCAGCGGTTCAAGAGCGCCATCTGGTGGCAGATCGCCAACAGGAAGTGACTCGTCAAACAGGAAGTGCTCATCCATATTTCGTCCGGGCACTCGTGATCGTTAGCAGGACTCTATCTCAACACACTGGATAATCAATCGCTCGCCCTAACTCAATAAACAACGTTATTTGGACGTATATAGTATTATACAACCTGGAAATGGTTCATCAGGATCAACATCCCATAATCGAAAACTGTCTACTCCAAGCTGATCGCCCGAGGAGACTGGGGTGAGTTTTAGCGTGTATTATTACCGTGTTCGATATAAACTGCTATGATGATCATATGACCCACACTAGATGAATCATCTAACGCTGCCCACGGAATTATAAACGACCCCCCGCCCATCCAGTCAACATCAGATGATAAGTAGTAACTTATAGAACCACCTCCAGTTCTGGAGAAAGCTGCAGAAAACGATAAAAACATACTTATACTTTAGACCGTATTTTAGTATGAATATGTGAATGAAAAAGTATAACATTGATACACCCTGAACAATACATATAGGACATTGAATGGGCCATAATAATGTCAATTTAGCAATACAATTTAAAAAGTTATAGCCCTGCAAAGAAGGGGAACTTCTCCATAGACAAATAGAGCTGGCGAGGAATGATAAATTATGAATTTAACCATGGCGATCAAAGTGTTAACACATTCGGGGCCATTGGGATGCATCTAATAAATCTCTAGAGGACCGGCAAATGTAAACAGACGTGGGGCTGTTTGTAGAGCTAAATCTATACTTTATGGTATTGCTATCTGTCCATTCTCATTGTCAATTGAGACCATAAACGTCCCTTCAAAATGGCTTAAAGAAAAAGAAAAATCATCAATACGTTCTCATTTTATAGCGCTGTGAATATAAGCATTATACGGGATTTCGGCTACGATATTTCCAGGAAGGCGAGATAAAGGGCTAATAGCTACTACCGTTATATCCAATGGCATTTCCGTTATACATATGCTACAGAAATAACTCAAACTGCATATGATCGGCACGATCCTCAAACATTAACTACTTGCTTTTTATGTGCAAGGAAGGAAGGAAGAGGTGGACTGCATCATTATTATTATTTTCATTCTCGAGAATACACAGACCCGACCGAACGTTATGAATTAGTCGCCTGTGTATAAAGCTTTGCGCTAAAACATTAACTACTGTCTGTATGGCCGAGACAAAGTGCGTGGACAAAGTGCGTGTGTGTACGAGTTATGAATTATCTCTCGCAGTCCCTTCAGGCTGGCTACGTGATGACAGCGCTCTCTCTTTATTTTTCAACCTCGCCTGAGAGAAATAGAAAGGAGCGCTCAGTAGCGGGCAATTCCAGCGTTATGGATGTTACATTCAGAGAGAACATTGGAAACTTAACTTAACATTGACTTAGATAACATTGATCAATTTGAATTGGAAGTATAATTTACACATTTTAGTTACACTTATTGAGATAAAGATGAGCCTGCAGTAAGAAATGTTTTGACCTTTTGGATTTTGAGATAGGTGACAAAATACAGTGTTATGGATGTTAAGGAAATGGACAAGCTTTTCGGACTACACTATCAAAAATAGAGCTTTACCCACATGTGTTTGACTTCGGTGGACCATTTTGAGGGTCAAACCAGTCTGGATTGATGTTGTAGTCTGAAAAAATGCCAGGAAATGCTGAGAGAATTGTTGCATATAGAACACAAATGTTCTAGAATGTTTGATTATGACATCATACTGTGACATCACAAATGTTCTAGAATGTTCTATTATGACATCACTGTCACATCACAAATGTTCTAGAATGTTCTATTATGACATCATACTGTGACATCACAAAAATCACACATTTTCTTTTTTTTTGGTCAAACAAAGTTTGGTTGACATTGCATTCCAGATGCATGACAACTTTTCCTGGAAAACGTTATGGATGTTACATTCGCTGTCCCATAAAGGGGCATTATAACAGCATGCTTCACCTGCCAATGGAAAGACACAAAGTACATAATTGATTCACATATTGATAAAACAGCCCTTCATGACCAATATATAAATATTACGATCAAATCTATTTTGTACTTGATGATACATTTGAAATAGGTTTGGTTATGATCATGTTATTTAGGAATTGCCCTAGTGTCATTGGCTCTGGTATTTCACTATAAGTGATAGATTTGCAATTGAAAATCAATCACTTATAGTGAAATACCAGAGCCAATGGCCCATGATTCGAAGAACACCATTTTCAGCATATCATTTCCACCCACTGTCGTGGCAAGGGACAGGTTCCGAAAGTTTTTTTTAATAAAATTGTCTATTCCAGTTGTGTTTTTTTCATTTTTTTAGTGATACACACAATGCCCTCTGAGAATACTTATGTGTGTGTGTAACCAAATGCATACCTACATGTATGACCTATATCTATCTACTACTTTTGGATATGAGCATTTTTTCAATAAGTATGGATGCCTGAACACAGAATGTCACCAGTATCACTGACTACCACGGCAAGCCTATAGAAAATTATTCTATTTAATAATAATAATTCTTTCTTTCTTTCTTTCTCTCTCTCTCTATGTTTTTTTTAATAAAATTGTGTGATATTCTATTCCAGTTGTGTTTTTTTTAATTTTTTTAGTGATACACACAATGCCCTCTGAGAATACTTCTGTGTGTGTAACCAAATGCATACCTACATGTATGACCTATATCTATCTACTACTTTTGGATATGAGCATTTTTTCAATAAGTATGGATGCCTGAACACAGAATGTCACCAGTATCACTGACTACCACGGCAGGCCTATAGAAAATTATTCTATTTAATAATAATAATTCTTTCTTTCTTTCTTTCTTTCTTTCTTTCTTTCTGTTTTTTTAATAAAATTGTGTGATATTCTATTCCAGTTGTGTTTTTTTCATTTTTTTAGTGATAAACACAATGCCCTCTGAGAATACTTCTGTGTGTGTAACCAAATGCATACCTACATGTATGACCTATATCTATCTACTACTTTTGGATATGAGCATTTTTTCAATAAGTATGGATGCCTGAACACAGAATGTCACCAGTATCACTGACTACCACGGCAGGCCTATAGAAAATTATTCTATTTAATAATAATAATTCTTTCTTTCTTTCTTTCTTTCTTTCTTTCTTTCTTTCTTTCTTTCTTTCTTTCTTTCTTTCTCTCTCTATGATTTTTTAATAAAAGTGTGTGATATTCTATTCCAGTTGTGTTTTTTTTCATTTTTTTAGTGATACACACAATGCCCTCTGAGAATACTTCTGTGTGTGTCCTATATCTATCTACTACTTTTGGATATGAGAATTTTTTCAATAAGTATGGATGCCTGAACACAGAATGTCACCAGTATCACTGACTACCACGGCAAGCCTATAGAAAATTATTCTATTTAATAATAATTCTTTCTCTTTCTTTCTTTCTTTCTTTCTTTCTTTCTTTCTTTCTCTATGATTTTTTAATAAAAGTGTGTGATATTCTATTCCAGTTGTGTTTTTTTCATTTTTTTAGTGATACACACAATGCCCTCTGAGAATACTTCTGTGTGTGTGTAACCAAATGCATACCTACATGTATGACCTATATCTATCTACTACTTTTGGATATGAGAATTCTTTCAATAAGTATGGATGCCTGAACACAGAATGTCACCAGTATCACTGACTACCACGGCAAGCCTATAGAAAATTATTCTATTTAATAATAATAATTCTTTCTTTCTTTCTCTCTTTCTTTCTTTCTTTCTCTTTCTCTCTCTATGTTTTTTTAATAAAATTGTGTGATATTCTATTCCAGTTGTGTTTTTTTAATGATACACACAATGACCTCTCAGAATACTTGTGTGTGTGTAACCAAATGCATACCTACACACACACACACACACACACACACACACACACACACACACAGAGAGAAATCAAAAGAAATCAGTACATTACAGAAGGAATTTCTTGTACAATTATTCTATTTAATCTTTCTTTCTCTCTCTCTCTCTCTCTATCTCTCTCTCTCTCAAATCAAAGTGTGTGGCAATCTAGGCCTTCCTGGGCCCACATTGGAATAACAAAAGGAACAAAAGGCCTTTGTCCCAGGTGTGGCATAGGCTAGTGACATTGACATTGAAATCACATTGCATTCTGGGAAGGAGTGTAGTTCTCTTTTCATTTAGTTCAATTCAATGAATTATTTTCAGACCCCCGTGCTGCAAATTGGTATGGATTGTACCAGAATGTTTCATAGGACATTGATTAAAAATCGGCTCAAATTATTTTACATAATGTAACAACAAAAAAAGGGAACATTTTGAGAAGGTGGAGCTAGTTACTTTAGACCTCAGATAGAAAGAGCAGGAGCTAAGTCTTTTCAGCCATCTTTTCCTGAGCATTATTAGCAGTGAAGTGTAGAAGAGAGGAGACGGAATGCGATGGTTGATCTTCACAATATAATAATGTTTTTATTGTGAATAGCGGATCACTCAGTTGCTCATATAACAAAAAGGGTGAGACCCAAAGTCTCCACAAACCCTATATAACATAAAGAAAAGGTGAGACAGCACAGTCTCCGCAATATGTGTCTGGTGAACCCACAAATTTTTTTAAACAATGCAGAGTCCAGTTTGCTGCTGATATTAACACTTTGGGTGCCGGAGGTTAAATTCATGATATATCATCCGTTGCCAGCTCTATTTAACATGGAGAAGTTCCCCTTCTTTGCAGGGCTATAACTTTTTAGATTCTATTGCTAGATTGCCATTATTAGGGCCCATTCAATGTCCTATATGTAATGTTCATTGTGTAGCAACGTTAAACTTTTTCATTCACATATTCATACTAAAATATGGTCTAAAGTATAAGTATGTTTTCATCTCTTTCTGCAGCTTTCTCCAGAACGTGATCTATAGCCCCAAATGCATTATATTGATGATGAAATACAGTTTGATAGCAATCGGCTCGATATAAAAAATTCCAACTGCACGTACTTCTGGAAGTTACTACACGTCATCTGATGTTGACCGGATGGGCGAGGGGGCGTTTATAATTCCGTGGGCAGCGTTATACCATTCATCTAATGTGGGTCAAATGTTCATCATAGCAGTTAGTATCGAACACGGTAATTTTACACGCTAAAACTCACCCCAGTCTCCTCGGGCCGTTGGGCGATCAGCGTGGAGTAGACAGTTTTCCATTATGGGATGTCGAAATACCCGGTCCATTTCCAGGTTGTATAATAGTATATACGTCCAAATCATGTTGTTTATCGAGTTATTGGCAACGGATCGCTATGTATTGTATCGAGCTCGAGTCCCGGGACCTATAGCGAGTGCCCGGAAGTAATATGGGTGATCACCACTTCATCCACATGACTTCCTGTTTGGCGATTGCGCCGATCGGCCCCCAGATGGCGCTCTTGAACCGCTAGAGAGTTGAGTGGGGCTTTTCGGTGGGTCTCAGGGCTGCGGATGGAAAATATGATTCCGATCACAGATTTTTGAAATATTGATATCAAAGACGAGTTACGGCGTCCTCGGCAACTTGAGCATGGCGGGGAATGACGAGTTCCGGCGTTTTCGGCAGTTAAAGTGTTAAGAGCTTCAGCTGCTTCGCGAAGCTCTTGGAAGCTGAATGCTCTCTTCTTGAGAGCCAAGCATGACACCTGTTTCAGGTAATTCTGATGAGAGAAATCAAACCATTTGTCTAGGTAAGCGAGCTCAACCTCAACTTCAAGCACTGCGTCGTAAAAAAGCTTTAGGCTATTGCCGCTGTGTGAGAGAGAGGAGTGTGTGTACTGTGTATGTCTTACTCTGATCGCTGTGTGTGAGTGAGAGGAGTGCGTGTGTAATTGTAATGTATTGTGTGTCTAGTCTGATCATCATCTCCTGCAGGGGAACACACCATTTACAATTTCTTTAAATTGCAGTTCAGGAACGTGAGCATATCGACATGCTCTGGAGTGAGGCTGGCCGTCTTCTTTGAGGCGATGTTCCCAGCTGCTGAGAAGAGACGCTCAGAGGGAGTGGAAGTAACTGGAATGCACAAGTATGACTTAGCTTGTGATGCAAGGGTTGGGTACTTTGCCTCATTCAACTTCCACCAAGACAGGGGATTTTCTGTCTTTGAGATGGGCTGCTCTCCGAAGTACATCAGCACTTCGTTAATGATCGCTTGTGTGCGTGCATCCTGATCATTGCTCTCAGTGTCACTGTCTGTTGAGTCACATCCAAGCAGTGAATAGAGAGCTGAAACAGACCTAGTTGTCTCAGCTGAGGTTGTGGCATCATTGTCAATGTCAACAGCTTCTTCATTCCTACTGGACTGTAGGACCAGAGCTTGCAATTTATTCTGAACAGTGAACCTCTCCTCTGGTGTCAGGCATTTTAGTTTTTGGAATCGTGGGTCTAGTGCAGATGCAATGATCGTTTTGCTTGGGTCATCATCTTTGATGGCAAGCTCTGTTGACCAGCGTGTAGTGGTCGCCACTGAAGCAGCCGCCTGGAAGGCCTGCACAGGAGCTGTATCATAGGCAGTGTGGGTGGACTTCAGAAGCCCTCTGACTAGAGGAGGCAGGGCGGAGACGGTCACATAGTTTTCACCACTCAGGTAGACAGTGGCACATTCAAAAGCTTGGAGAGCTTTGGCCAGTTCATCTAGCAGGGTCCACTGCTCAGGCTTGAGGTTCAGGTATTGTTTCCCTCTCTGTGTTACTGCCGGGTCAGACAGAGTCGCAGTCAGTGGCCATCTCTGTTCCAGCAGGCGAGTCACCATGTAATAAGTGCTGTTCCACCTGGTAGAGACATCTTGGATAAGTTTGTGTTCCGGGGTGCCCATCTGTTTCTGCTTTATTTTCAGCTTGCTTGAAGCCAGTTCACTCCTTTTAAAGTGCTCGACGAGACACCTCACTGCTCCTAGTGCTTTACTAATCAGAGGCTGTTTCAGTGCATGATTGATCACCAACTGTAATGTGTGGCCTGCGCAGCAGATAGACACCCATCCATGTTTTTTCTCCAAGATGCCAGCAGCCAGCAGGACATTGGCGCCATTGTCATGAACAACCGCCACAAGCTTGCTTGGAGGGATCTCAAACCTTTCCACAGCCTGCTCAATCCATGCAGCAATGTTGGTTCCAGTGTGCCGTTCTTCGAGTGGCATGGTTGTGAGGCAGAAGCTATTGAGCTTCCAGTCATCACTTATAAAGTGACAGGTGATGCCAAGATATGCCTCTGTCGCAACACTGGTCCAGGCATCAGTTGTCAGGGCAATCTTGTTCTTGTTTGCTTTAAGAGCATATTTAACCTTAGCAAACGTAGCTTCATACTTTCCCTCCATGAGCTTTGTAAAATGAGTTCTGGAAGGTAAGGTGTAACCTGACTGGAATGTGGTGACCATCTGCTTAACCCTTAGAAGTCAACGGGGCCTATTGCTCCCGTGGGCGGAGAACAAAAGAATTAGAATCTCTCACAAATGCTCAGGAAGTCCCGTTTTTCAAAAATCTGTAAAAATAGCACAAAGACAATTTCGAGTGCATAATAGTGTAATCTATATGTATCCTTACTTGCTAAACATAATACGACTTGTAAATATGTTTAATTCTTGCTCAATTGTATAGTTCTAAATATCCCTGTATTCCCCCGAAACTACAACGCGTCACGTACATGCACGCGCGCGCACACACACACAGCGCATAGGTGTTAATCACTGAGTGATCTAATATGCATATTCTTCAGCGCGAGAGGGGGGGGGGGGGGGGTTGTGTTTCTCACTGTCTGTCGTTGATAATAATAGTCCTGCAGTTCGCAGTTCATTCATTCACGGTGATGACAGCTCTCTAGTCTAGAGTAGAGAGGTGGCCTGTTACTGTTCCATGATTTTCATTCGGCGCTTCAGCTCACCTCGCAGAGCAGTGGTCCCGCGCTACTGCGGTCTGTTCTTGACGAGTTCGAATCCCATTCAATCTTTTTTTTTAACGTGATTTTTTTTTACACGTGTATTCTTTACTGTACTGATACAATAGTGCATATTCAGAGAGAGATATAGGGAGAGGCAGCGTCGAGACGAAACTTGTGTCGAGTCTGCTTCTATGTGCAACAGAAACTCCTGAACGAGTATACCGAGGCGCTTTGTGAAGGAAAGATGACGTCGTCTCTCTCTCTCTCTCTCTCCTTCAAATGGGGACACACACATACACAGACAGACAGACACACACACACATTTACATTTACACATTTACACATTACATTTACATCTAGTCTAGTTTGCTTTTTTTTTTTTTGATATGGTACAGTACTGTAGATACAGACACAGACACAGACACACACAGAAACACACACACAGGCTAGGCCTTGATTGATTGATTGAAAAGTTTATTAACAGATTGCAGAATGGGTACAGTACAGTACAGCTCAATACATACACTTGTTAAGAGGATGCAGACCTGAGAAAGACTTTCGTCTTGTTTCCATCAGGGTCCCCCATTTTCAATTCATCATATGACACACATGACATACAGATAGACAGTACTGCTACATCTATACATTTATGACATACCAGATTTTCAAATACAGTACTGTTTGTGATACTAAAAAAATCCAGAAGAGTATATACATTTGACATAGAAACTGTGCATTGGGGGAGGTTGGGTAGGTGGGGTGGGGCTGTACATTGGAGGGGGGGGGGGGTTGGGTAGGGGGGGGGGACACTGTACATTGGAATACTGACATACATTTGACATGGAAACTGTACATTGGAGGAGGTTGGGTAGGTGTTGGGTTGGGTGGGGCTGTACATTGGAATACTGACAAAGCCATGCTTGGTCTTTATTGTACAACTGGGTTAGGACATTTGTAGGGGCCAGTTTTGAATTGCAGTCTCCCGTAGGTGTTCTTTGAGAGTGTTTTTGAAGGTGGGTAGTGATTTACATTCCTTTACAGCTTTGGGTAGGGCGTTCCACATTGTTGTGGCATAATTGCGAAACGTGTTTAGTCCCTTGTTTGTGCCGAATCTGGGTTTTACATGATTTGTGGAGCTCCCTCTGGTGTTGTGATCATGGTATTCACTGACCTTTGGGAAGTATTTTGACATGTACATGGGTACCTTGGTCGTGTAGTGTATCTTGTAGACCAGGCCCATTGCAAGTTGCTGTACTCTGTCGTCTACTCTAAGCCATCCTAGGTTGGCAAAGTGTGCAGGGGTGAGGTGGGTTCTAGGAGTCAGGTCAAGCAGTAGTCTGACTAGTTTGTTTTGAGATGTTTGTAATTTGGTTTTTAGTGCCTTTGAGGTGCTTTGGTACCATGAGGTGCAAGCATAGTCGTAGCATAGCCTCCTGCTGGGTCCATTCACTGGAATAACAAAGGAATGACTGGGCCTTTGCTCAGGTGTGAAATGGTGCTAGTGACAATGATCACATTGAATTCTGGGAGTGTAGTTCTCTCATCAGATAGCTGAATGAACTTGGATCTAGTTCAAAGTCCTATACTGAAAAGGTGTTAGGATTTTACCAGAATGTTTGATAGGACATTGATTGAAAACTATCGTCTCAAATTTGACAATTGATGGCTTATTTTGAAGGTATGAATCTGTAATTTTATATTATGTAACAAAAAAAAAGGGGGAAATTCTCAGGAGGAGGAGCTATTTAGGTTAGACTTCTAAGGGTTAAAGCCCTCATCTTCAACCATCGATATTGGTCTCATGTCTTTAACAAGCATGTTGAGGATGCTCTCTGTGAAGACTCCAGCCATTGCATGAGCCTCTCTTCAGGACAAACTCATCCACACGCATTTGCTTTGTACTACAATAGAAAGAGAACAAAACAGAAAGCTGTATTAATTATCATCAGAATTTGTAGGCTATAGTATCAGTTTATTTTAGATGGTTATTAATTATAATGTCAGCCTTATATATACCTAGGCTAGAATTAATATTGAGATGCAATATCTGTAATATGTTTTCCCACTAGAGGGAGTTATCGCTTAAGGGATATTATTTTGTGGACTACAGACAGAGTGACTACAGATATATACGTGAGGTATTTCCGTATCCGGTTGGTCGGCATAACAAACTAAACTAAAAGTGCAGCAGAAACGCTGTAACCTGTACTAAGCATGGCGCTGTTTAACGTTACAACATACCGCAGCAGCGCAGCCTCTATAAGCCTCAGCAATAGAGTTCGCATAGCAAGCATTATCCATATCCATGAGACGTTCTGTTTTCCAACGTAAAAAATACAATACTATGGCTAACTACTATCTAGAACTTACCCATGTTCCGACGTCACCATGGCTCCGGGGTGCTTTCGTTTTAGATGCTCGTGCATCGCCGTGGTGCTGCTGTGGAATGCCAATTCCACCTTGCATAATCGGCATTTAACAGTTTTCTTCGGTTTGTCATCTGTAAAATATTCCCACACCTTTGATGCCCTCGGTCTCGCTTATTTTAATTCATCTCCGTCTTTCTCTCTCCCTTCCGCCATCGTTCATTCTTTCTTCTGAAGTTCTTACCTGCGCCGTTACTACAGAATGCACTGCAGTCAGACAATGGAAACGATACTGCCCCCAGCAGTTCCTGTAGTGCATTGCAGTTACAAATGAACATTGAACATGAACACTGATTGTTTTTATGCGACGCATCGACGCAACAATTCCTCGTCGACGATTTTTTATAATCGACATCGTCGATTATGTTGACTAATCGTTGCAGCCCTGCCGGGGACAGACATATGATGGAGCAGCAAACATGTCCGGAAAATATTCTGGTGCACAAGCCTATATTTCACCAGCACAGCCACTGGCTCTGTACGTACACTGTGGTCCTCACTGTGTTAATTTGATAACACAGGCAACTTGCACAGCTTCATCTGTAGTCCGTGATGCTCTGCAATGGGTCCATGAATTGGGGCGTCTGTTTGGACTTTCAGGCAAGTTCAAGAACATCTCCAGCAACATTGCCACATCTTCACATGGATCCTTCACCACACTGAAGCCAATGTGTCCTACACGGTGGACTGTGCGAGTCGCAGCAGTGCATGCAGTCCTCAATCAGTTTGCGGCAGTGTTACTCAGCTTGGAATAGATGGCTTCAACTGGCTCTGAATCAGCTACAAAGGCAAATGGTCTGCTTGACAGATTCCAGAAAGGAAACACAGTTCTGGGACTCGATCTTGCTTTGGAGGTTCTTGAGGAAATGGAATGCCTCAACAAATCCTTGCAAAGGCGAACCACCACAATCACAGGGATGCAGGCTGCAGTAGAGTGTGTCAAGACAGAAACAAACAGAGGAAAGATTCCAACAGGTATATGTCACAAATGTAACAGTACTATGTATGTCCCTATCCTATGTCATAAATGTCATTAAGAATTGAAAATGGGGGACCCTGATGTAAACAAGACGAAAGTCTTTCTCTGGTCTGCATCCCCTTAACACTTTCAGTGCCACCAGGGGGCGCACGACTTAGTGCTTGAATGCCACCATCGGCACCAATGTTAACCTTAATATCGCCTAATCTATGTTTTAAATTATGTGTCTAATCTGCCTGTCGCTTATCAAAGAATCATTTTCCAGTCAGTGCTGTCAAGGCAGATTGGTTTTTTATCGCTTCATTTCCGTTTGAGAACATTTTGAAAAGCACCCGTTTTGAGGTAAAAAAACAGCCCATTCTGTGATAATCGTCTTTTACTGGAATATTCCAGAACGTTGATATTTGTCGGCCTATTTATGAATCGTTTTCAAATAAACGCTAGATCAGGGCTACTCAACCTTTGATGGCCCAGGGGCCACTCAGCAAAATGCCAGAAGTCCAAGGGCCGCAAGACCAAATAATGTTGGTTGTATACTCGTATATTGGATTTAGTCTAAAAATTGAGGAAACACACAGAATCTGCCTACATTTCCATCTATATAAGGCCAAACCTCATTGAACAAAAATATTGTCATGACATGGAATAATTAATGATGAAATGAAGTTACAACATGAGGCTTTTATTCACAGAGTGTGAAGATAACATGAACATATTACTGTTGCAAATATCAGAGGTAGGTTAGAGGCCAATACTAATGAAATAAAGCCTGGTACAATAACATGTTCCTAAATTACAGAAACAAACATAACTTGTTCCTACTTTTTTTGTTTCAGGCTGTGGATATAAGGCTCTCTGGACATAAATAAAATATTCCAAGTCAAGAAACAGTGCAATTAGGCAAAAAAATACTCAAATTAAATATAGGCATGTATAGGAATTTTTGGAAAAATAAAATAAAATACAAGTCTTGTTTAAAACAAGCCAAAAATAGTTGGGTTCATGAAAAACATCTGACTTCAGCTTGCTTGACAGGCTGAAGTTACAACATGAGGCTTTTATTAACAGAATGTGAAGATAACATGAACATATTACTGTTGCAAATATCAGAGGTAGGTTAGAGGCCAATACTAATGAAATAAAGCCTGGTACAATAACATGTTCCTAAATTACAGAAACAAACATAACTTGTTCCTACTTTTTTTGTTTCAGGCTGTGGATATAAGGCTCTCTGGACATAAATAAAATATTCCAAGTCAAGAAACAGTGCAATTAGGCAAAAAAATACTCAAATTAAATATAGGCATGTATAGGCATTTTTTGAAAAATAAAATAAAATACAAGTCTTGTTTAAAACAAGCCAAAAATAGTTGGGTTCATGAAAAACATCTGACTTCAGCTTGCTTGACAGGCTGTTATAAGGTCCAGACCTGTAAATACAGTAAAAGACAAACAGAGAATCATGAATATCTTTCAATGACATTCAGTCACACTTTACTTAAATTCCCTCACATGGAAATTAAAACGAATATTTAAAAAAATCAGCTATGTTAACACTTTGACTGCCGGGAGCCGTCTTTAGACGTCTTTGCTGGCCATGCTAAAGTTGCCGGGGGACGCTGTACGTCGTCTTTATATCAATATTTCAAAAATCTGCGATCGGATTCATAATGTCCCTCCGCTGGCCTGAGATCCACCAGCAGGACCCACTGAGCTCTCTGGCGGTTCAGGAGCGCCATCTGGTGGCCGATCGGCGCAAGCGCTTAACAGGAAGCGCATTAGAGGTTTTGCTAGACGTCCGTATTGCTTCCGGCCACTCGGTACATGTCCCGTGACTCTAGCTCGTCACTCTACATAGCGATCGATTGCCAATAACTCGATAAACAACATGATTTGGACGTATATACCATTATACAAGCTGGAGATGGACCGGGTAATAATATATCCCATAATGATAAAATTTCTACTCGACGATGATCGCCCAACGGCGCGCGGAGACTGGGGTGAGTTTCAGCGTGTAACGTTACCGTTTTCGATAATAACTGATATTATCAACATTTGACCCACATTAGATGATTGGTATAACGCTGCCCACGGAATTATAAACGCCCCCTCGCCCATCCGGTCAACATCAGATGACGTGTAGTAACTTCTAGAAGTACGTCTAGTTGGAATTTTTTATATCGCGCTGATTGCCATCAAACTGTATTTCATCATCAATATAATGCATTTGGGGCTATATATCACGTTCTGGAGAAAGCTGCAGAAAGAGATGAAAACATACTTATACATTAGACCATACTTTACTATGAATATGTGAATGAAAAAGTTTAACGTTGCTACACAATGAACAATACATATAGGACTTTGAATGGGCCCTAATAATGGCAATGTAGCAATAGAATTTAAAAAGTTATAGCCCTGCAAAGAAGGGGACTTTCTCCATAGACAAATAGCGCTGGCAATCTATGGTATATCATTAATTTAACCTTAGGCAACCAAAGTGTTAATCAGGTTTGATTTTGGTAAAAATATATTTTGATCTATTAAAGAGGCAGGAGAGAGACGACATCGGGGACAGTAAACGGCAAACACAACTACGTGACACGAGAGACAGGGGGCAGGGAGAGAGAGGGAGGGGGAGAGAGGGAGAGAGGGAGGGGGAGAGAGAGGGGGAGAGGGAGGGAGTGACAGGGAGGGAGCCGGGATGGAAAGAGAGAGGCAGGGATGGAACGAGAGAGAGGGCGAGATAATGAATTACTTACTTAATGTGAGACTTGAGACTGCGTTTTCGCCACTAATCGTCTCAGGTCTGGCTGGTATGCAGAGGTTGCTGTGCGCAGACAGTCGTGGAGGTGCTTGTCACTGAGAGCGTTGCGCTGTTTCGACTTGATAATTCCCATAGTAGAGAATGCACTTTCACACACATAGGTTGAGCCGAAACACGTCAAGATCTTCTTTGCACAAATAGTGATGGTGCTGTATGACTCGCCAGGCACATACCGCATCCAGAAGTCCACCATTGATTCATCATTATGTTTCTGCTTCAAAGCGTTATTGTTTTTCAATTCAATCAGTTCCTCTTCAAATCTTTCCCTTGTAACGCCAAACTTGTCACACTGCTGTGACGCTTCTCTCACATCAGCACTGTATGGGTTCTCTACCATGCGAATTACTGGCATGATTTCTTTTAGGTCAGTGAAACGATTTGAAAACTCCGTAGCAAGCGCATCGAGATATGCGACACATACATCGAGAAATGCCACATTGTGATTGCGCAGCTGACTGACTTGTGAGCGTAACATTGGGAAGTGCTCGAAATCAGAGTCGACAATCTGAGCTTGATAAAGAGAAAGCTTCTCTCTGAATGCTGAAACATCATTCACTAACACAGGCAGCACTTTGTCATTTCCTTGAAGCTTCAAATTGAGGGAATTTAAGTGCTTGGTTATGTCCGCCAGAAAAGCCACTTGTAGTGCGAATTGCTCATCGCTGACATAATACAGATCACTCTGTTTCTTCTGTGTAATAAACTCTCGAATCACAGGCAGCAAGTCCATAAACTTCTCCAGTACGATGCCTCTGCTCAGCCATCGGACTTCAGCATGCAATGAGAGGTCTTGATATTGTGTGTCGTATTCTTCTACCAGGGTGCAGAATTGTCGGTGCTTAAGTGCATGGGCTCTAATGTAGTTTACAACTTTCACGACTTTACCCATCGTTGTTTTCAGTTCATCACCACCCCTCAGTTTGCAGCAGAGCTGCTCTTGGTGAATAATACAGTGGTAGGAAAGGAAGTTAGGAACTCCGGGTTGTTTTCTCAGTAATGCAACAAGCCCTTTCTCACGCCCAACCATAGATGGTGCACCATCTGTAGTAACTGACACCAGTTTTCCCAAATCAATCTCTCTCCCTGGCCCTCGGAAAAAGTCCATGATTGTCAAACACACGTCCTCTCCTCTTGTCTGACCAGTTAATGGCAGAAGTGCCAGAAGTTCCTCCTTGAAACAAGTGCCATTAAAAAAACGTACCCAAATCATGAGCTGCGCTGTGTCTGACACGTCAGTAGACTCATCTATGGCCAAGCTGAAATGGTTTAATTTCTTGAGATCTATCATTTTTAAAAACAAATCATCAGAAATGTTTTCCACACGTCGGCAGAGGGTTGAGTCAGACAGTTGCAGTTTGGATATCTGTCTGATGATAGCATCCTTATTTTTAAAATCGGCAAAAAGTGACTCACTCGCGTCCAGCCAACATGTTTTAATTAGCTCTCCTTCAGTGAAAGGTCTTTTGCTTCTCGCCACATTCCACGCCACTTTGTATGACGCCTCTGTAATTCTGTCACTTTCTTTACAGCTGAATCTTAGCGTGTTTTGTTGCCCATGTAAGGCTGCAATAAGGGAGCGGATTTGATCCTTTCTTATGTTGGTACCTGGTGGGTATTCATCACCGAAATCCCCGTGAAGTGTGCTATGGTGACGCTTAATATTGTCACGTTTTGCGACTGCAATTGGCCTCTGACAAAGGAGACACACTGGCTTGTTATTTATTTCCACGAATGCAAACTCTTCTTCCCACTTCTCCTGAAATACTCTGTGCTCATCTGCTACTTTTCGTTTGGGTTTCGCCATGTTGCTGCAGCGTGTTTTCTTTGCGCGCCGTGTGACATGTTGTGCACCTACTTCCTCGTATGACGGCGTTGTGTGCCGAACGCGAGCCGATCTACAAACTATCAACATGTTGTGGACACACTACCTGTGGGCTTGTAGATCAACACTTTGTCAGGTATAGAACAGCTCAATAGCTTACGCATTATCGCCCTCTTGTGGTTAGAAAAGCTAGAAATATTTATTCTACAATCTACATTGATTGAATGCAGATTATTGACATTACCATGGCGGGCCGCAGCCGCGGGTTGAGTAGCGCTGCGCTAGATGATCAATAGTATACGTGCCCGCACGCACATTCGAGGCGCACGCTGATGTGTATACAGTAGAACTCATGCTTGTCGCGGCTCAGAGTCTCCAGAATGAACTCTGGTAACCCCGGCTGCATCAGTGGACTGGGAAATGTGGACTGGAATATTTTTTTCCCCCCCATCCATTTTCATTGAGTCCATTCCAAAATCCCTGATGTCATCTGGGAGACGATAAGGGGCGCTTTTTTCACATCTGATCGCCGGCGGCCCTTGGGTAGGCTAGGGTAAGCTCGCGTGATGCAATATGATTTCAGATTGCTAAAAAAATTAAATCCGAGAAATCTCGTGAGTGGCTTTCAACGTAACTATCGTAAACACGAGATTAGCCGTGAGTGGCACTCAACGTGTTAACAATTGTGTGTATTGAGCTGTACTGTATTGCACCCATTCTGCAATCTGTTAAATAAAGTTTTCATTCATTCACAGATATTTGACAACACAGCAAAGCTGGTCACCTCACTAAACATCGATCCGATGGCAATGCCTCGTATCCGCAACCCTCCAAAACGTCTAACTGGTGAAGCTGCAGCACATGTCCCAGCAACTTCTGTGGACTTCTTCAGAGGGGAGTTCTTCAAAATACTGGACACAGCAGATCTGCAATTCCGAGAGCGGTTTAATCAAAGAAGCTTTACATTTACATTTAGTCATTTAGCTGACGCTTTTATCCAAAACGACTTACAAGTTCTGTACGACAAGACAGTAAGAAGGGTACAACTCTATCAGCTGAGTAACAATGTTCATCAAAGTGTTGCGTGTTACAGTGTAGGTTAGTTTATTAGGACAAGTGCATGACAGTAAGGTTAGTCAGGGTTAGATTTTTATTATATATATATATTTTTTTTTTTTTTTTTTTATCATTTCAGATAATGGTTGAAGAAGTGAGTCTTTAGTCGACGGCGAAAGATTGGACGGGATTCGGCTGTCCTAACTGGGATGGGTAGTTCATTCCACCATTGTGGGGCAAGGACTGAGAATAGGCGGCTTCTCTTTGATGACCCTCCGGGAGCTCGGATAGGAGTAAGTCTGAGGCGGCCAGAAGATGCAGAGCGTAGGGGTCTTGAGGGTGTGTAGTTAGAGACCATTGACCGGAGGTAGGCGGGAGCGGTTCCTTTTGCCGCACGGTATGCTAGGTCGAGGGCCTTGAAGCGGATACGTGCAGCAATGGGGAGTCAGTGCAGGTCCCTAAGAAGTGGGGTGACATGGGCCGACTTCGGTAGGTTTGAGATCAGGCGGGCCGCTGCGTTTTGAATGAGTTGAAGAGGCTTGGTGGCAGTGGCCGGGAGGCCAGCTAGCAGTGCGTTGCTTTGAAGTGCTTCAGAAGTTGGAGGGTGTGCTTATTAGGGGAGAAAGTGATGACATTGTGGACAAGTATCCAGAGATGAACAGGAGGATGCTGGATGTTCAGCTAGCCATGTTCAAAGCAAATAACACCTATGCATCAAGCACAGAAGCTGCAGACATCCTGAGAGGCATGTTGCCTGAAGTCAGAGGTCTTTTTGATCAGGTGGAGGTCCTTGTGATGCTGTTGCTGGTTGTTCCCACCATAGATATATATAGAACACTAGTTAGCTTGCCCGCGCTGCCGGCCAATGGAGAGCGACGTCACTGAACCGCCGCCATCTTGCTCCAGTTAGCCTTGAGTGAGAGTGAGTGAGCTGCACAGACAAAAATACTCATAACTCGCTGAAATATTGACGGATTTACAAACGGTTTGGTTTATTACAAGCATTATTAACGTGGCTATGATTCAAGCGGTTTGTAAAAAAAAACATCTTTATACATTTTTTTTTAAATAAGTATGCAGTATCATAACTACATCTTTGATGTTTATAGCAAACCAACCCGTTTGTAAATCCGTCAATACTTCAGCGAGTTATGAGTATTTTTGTCTGTGCAGCTCACTCACTCTCACTCAAGGCTAACTGGAGCAAGATGGCGGCGGTTTAGTGATGCTGGTGACTCCGCCTTAAGCTATCTAGTGTTCTGTAGATATCTATGGTTCCCACATCCTCTGCTGAAGCTGAGAGGAGTTTCAGCGGACTCCGGAGGTTGAAGACCTGGCTTCGCAACTCCATGAAGCAGAAAAGGTTGAACAGTGTGGCAGTTTGTCATATACATCAAGAAAGGGTTGATGCCTTTGACATGAGAGAACTCTGTGAGGAATTCATCTCTGCCCATGATCGGAGACAACATGTCTTTGGAAGCATTGGATGAGTTTAAATGTGAAAATGTCACTTTAAAATGTAAAGTTTAAATAATGGAGAAGTCACTTTAAAGGAATGAGGTATATAAAAAGTCACTTCAAGGAAAGAACAGATGTGGCTCTTGTATAATATAGTTTAGATACATTAAGTATAATAATGACAGAGTTAAAATTGTATAGTAGTCTACATAGGAACCAGTGCCCTCTCAGGTATTTTAGTATTGTATTATTGCACAATCGATGCAGGCATGACCATAAGGGTTAGAGTTTTATTAAACGGGTTTGTTATATAACTTATGTACCAGTGCATAAGAGTGATTTATATTAATGTTTTGTACCTGTAATTAAATTAGATTAAAAGTGATTGGTGATAGATAAAGGTGATAGATACATTAAGAGCTAAAATTGTATATTGTATAGTAGTGTTTCTCAGGAACTTAGCATGTATTTTTTTATCATGCATATCTTGTGTCTTACCTATTTAAAAAAAAATCAATGCCTATTTTATTATTGTATTTTGCACAATCAATGCGGGCATGACCACTCTAGGTATTCGATGCCTATTTTATTATTGTATTTTGCACAATCAATGCAGGCATGACCACTCTAGGTATTACTGTGTTCATAATTGCTAATTAAAGCACCATATAATAAATGTTCTTTCACCTTAACCTTTCAAATTTGTTTATTATTTGTCACAACAAAATACAGAATACTTGATGAAATGCTTGTTTCTGTGAGCAGTGTGTCGTTTACATGGAGAAATGGCGCCACCGCCTGGGAAAATGCGGTATTGCACACCTAGTATTATTTAAAAAATATACGTCACTGACCACGCCCCCAAATCTGTCCCCTGCACCACTATCAACAGAGTTAAGCCACTGATTCGAACCCAGCATCTCCTGCATTAGTGGCGAGTGTCTTGCCCACTGCGCCACTTAGCCGCCCCTAATTACATTGTCCTGAAGTCATTTAGAAATTTCAGAAACCGTGCCAGATAAAACGGGTACTTTTAGGAAAAGTCATTGAGTGACAGAGCTGGAGCTCCACCGAGTGACAAGGATACATTTATTGAAAATGCCTAGGGGTCATTTGACCCCTTGTCGGCTGTGCTAGTGTTAAAGCATTTTCAAGGTGCATTTTCAAGATTTTCCAGCATCTTATGCGGCTGTGGTAAATTAAATATGACATGACAATGGTGACATCCATGTGGTTGACTGGGTCAGCATAGTCAACTTGGAGAAGCTTTACTGTGGTAGTTGCGTCCTTCATGACACTGGGCTTGATAAACTTCTCCATTAGACTCCTCAGCATATTGGTGAGATCCTTGATGTCGTCACCAGTCCGCGCACCTTCTTCTAGCAGTAAACGCCCCAGTGCATAGATTATTATATTCCACCAGGGGGCAACCTACCACCACTGAATATTATGCATTATAAGAATGGCACTGTGTATATTTCATTCACGGTTCTTGCTGCATCCAAATTTAGTTGGCTATAAGGCCATTTATAGGCCTATGGTATTCTATATTCTATAATAATATTTCAAATAGCATGTTTGTCCGGATGGCAGAATTCAGTACTGTATCTAAACATTGTTTAAAGGTCCCATGCATTATAAATGTCATTTTTCAGTCTCTAGCATTGTATTATAGTAATAGGAGTTCGTATCGTGTTTTAGGGTCTAAATACCATATTGGCGGATTGCTCCGATTCAGCCCAGCCCCTCTCGTGCTCTAGTAAATCGGGTCATTTTGATTTGAAGTCCTGAGTCACGTCATTAGGCGCACAGTGATGCGATTGGCTCTGTGGTTGGAGCTAATGCCCGCCCCCATTCTACCTAGACTAGACAGCGAGTGGGGCTGCGGGGCCGAGAGGAAGAGAGAGCCGAGAGGGAGCCGAGAGAAAAGAGAGAGGGAGGGAGAGAGAGGGGGCACTTGGGGGGGGGGGGGGGGGGTACCTGGGAGATTGAAAGAAAGAAAAGAAAAAAGTTGCCCCGTCTCATCAGCGAGAGCCGAGTGGGAGAGAAATGAAGAGAGAAGGAGGGAGGGAGAGAGAGGGGGCACTTGGGGGGGGGGGACATGCCGGCCGCGCGCCACACGGGAGATTGAAAGAAAGAAAAGAAAAAAGTTGCCCCGTCTCATCAGCGAGAGCCGAGTGGGAGAGAAAGGAGAGAAAGGAAGAGAGAAGGAGGGAGGGAGAGAGAGGGGGCACTTGGGGGGGGGGGGGGTACCTGCCGGCCGCGCGCCACACGGGAGATTGAAAGAAAGAAAGAAAAGAAAAAAGTTGCCCCGTCTCATCAGCGAGAGCCGAGTGGGAGAGAAAGGAGAGAAAGGAAGAGAGAAGGAGGGAGGGAGAGAGAGGGGGCACTTGGGGGGGGGGGGGGACCTGCCGCATGGAGGTCCGCGCGACACACACCTCCGAACGGGAGAGTGATAGAAAGAAGAGAGAGGGAGGGGCTTCTCTCTCTCTCTCTCTCTCTCTCTCTCTCTCTCTCTCTCTCTCTCGCTCTCTCTCTCTCTCTCTCATGGTATAAATGATTATTTGTGTAAATAAGGTTATACGCCGACCATTAAGAAAATACATGTTAGTTTAGGAATAAGGGGCAGGTAACTATATAACTATAAGATTTATTCTTCTTCCTGCTCCTTTTGTCCATGGAATGACTATTTATGATTTTTTAATGAAGAAACTATGATTGTATTATTCCATGTGGCAAATAAAAACTCTGAACTGAACTGAACTCTCTCTCTCTTCCCCCCCCTCCCTCCCTCCCTCTACCAGTGCAGACTGTGGTCTGACTGTCACTCAAAGTGCTTATGGGCGGAGCCAGGCCATAACAGCCTGATTTCTTGAGGCTGAAAAATGATGGTTTCGAGTACTTGATTAGAAATATAAAACAATGAATTTTTTGGAAAAAAAACTTACAAATGTCTTCAATAGACTAACAGGAATTGTGTAAAGTTGCCCAAATAGTGCTAGGAATAGCAGTGCATAGCCCCTTTAATCATCTTCTTCCCTTTATTAATTTGCTTAGAATTTTTCATGTCAGGTCATTTTAACATGGTTATTCAGTCAAAGATGCAAAGAAAAATTATAATTTATATTCTCCTTTGTTTCATCACAATTTACTCAAGCCTAATAACATACACAATAAAATCATTAGATGAGGCCAATAAAAAAAAATTCACATCATATATCATACATAAATAAATAAATGCACAGATTAGCAACACCAGGCATGCACTATAAATACTAATGAAATAAATAATAAATACCTTATCCGGTTGATGGGTCGTCCGGTCATCAAACCGGATAGTGCGGCAAAGCTGGGCGAAACGCTTCTCTGACATCGTTCCCCGAAATATTGCTGCGTGTACTCTGTGTTGGGGTTGGACATCTCGAAGTCAGACAGGGCGCTCTCCACGGCCTCCTCATCGTAGTCCGTCTGGTACTCTTGGGTAATGTTACTGTTTGAAGTAGCACTAACTTTACTTTGAACAGACTACCAGTCGCGCGCTACAGAGATATCTGACACAATGTAATTAAAGCTAACAGTTAGCTAGCTAGCTACACGCAATGTCTGCTCACCATGCACCACTGAGGGAGATAATATAGAGTATTCACTGAAACACAGACTAAACAGCACTCATTCATATCAGCGGTATTACTTATAATGCAATATATCTGTGTTGTATAATTTACCTGAGATTTGAAGATGTGCAACAGTTGAGATCTTGTCAGCCTACCACGTCAAATCAAATTCCAAAAGGAAAGTCGACCCCACACTTTCTGGGGTTATTAGTCAGTGTTGCCAGATTTGAGAGTATCCCCCCGTATGGAGTGCCTTTGATAACATTGAGAAGTTGGGTAATTGTTCCTCCGATCTGGCCTCTGGGGGTCGGAGGTCAAGAGGACAGAACATTAACACCTACAGTCGTGTCATCACGTGTATTAAAAAGATTTAATTATATTTCTTTTTGGGCTTTGTGTATTTTTCATCCATCCCAATTTGAATTTTTCTTTTGTATTTATTGGTTTAAAATACAGAGACAGTGCATATTAACACATTGGCGGCCACTGGGATGCGTCTAATATCACTCTAGACGACCAGCATATGTAAACAGACTTGCACAGTCCGTGGGGCTGTTTGTAGAGCTAAATCTATACTTTATAGTATTGCTATCTGTCCATTCTCATTGTCAATTGAGACCATAAACCGTCCCTTCAAAATGGCTTAAAGAAAAAAAATTTCATCAATACGTTCTCATTTTATAGCGCCGTGAATATAAGCGTTATAAGGGAGTCCGGCTAGGATATTTCCTGGAAGGCTAGATAAAGGGCTAATAGCTACTAATGTTATATCCAATGGCATTTCCGTGATACAGAAGCTACAGTTAAAACTCAAACTGCATATGATTGGTACGATCCTCAAGCATGTATGCATGAAAGGGGGGGGCGGGGGACGTCGTTTCTGATTATTGATTACCAATAACCGTGTTCATCTCAGTAGCCACATACGCCGATCGCCTGGTTGAGTATCATAACAAGCTCTGTTCAGCATGTAATTTCGCCATCTGGTAGATCGATATGTCCATTGGCTGATGATATATTCTCTTACTGCATAGTGAAATCCGCGATCCAAAACGTATTCCGTGCAACAGGCAATAGCGATCGCTTCAGGTGAGTAGAAAACTACATTAGAGATCCAGGAAAAAAAAGACAGCTTCTGCCACAGGGAACACTGCATTATCGATACAGCGCCCCTAAGAGGATCTGGCCGGTAATGCACTTTCTCGAATTCAAAGAGTAGGGTACATCTGCAGTGCATCTCGACGACCTTGAATAGGTTATTAACCCATTCTCTGCCGGGCTTATATCCATCCTAAACCATCCTCTGCCAGCGCTATTTGTCTATGGAGATGTTCACCTTCTTTGCAGGACTATAACTTTTTAAACAATTATCTATCGTTCAGGATGTAGGAACGTTTTACTTTTTCATTCACACATTCATACTAAAATACCGTCTAGAGTATAAATATGTTTTTATCGTTTTCTGCTGTATTTCATAGAACGTGAGATATAGGCATAAATGCATATATTAGATGATCAAATGCAGTTTGATACCGATTAACGTTATATAAAAAATTTCAACTGTACATGGTCCTAAACGTCATGACTGGTCATCTGCGGGTGAACGGAGGGGGGGGGGGGGGGGGGGGGGGGGTCGTTTATAATTCAATGACCGACGTTAAATGATTCATGTAGTATGGGTGATATATTGATCAGAGCAGTTTGTATCGAAAATGGTAAAGAAAAACGCTGAAACTCACCCCAGTCTCCTCGTAGCGTTGGGTGATGAGAGTAGAGCAAAAAGATCGCTATTATGGGATGTTGATCGATGCGATCCATTTCCGGGTTGTATATTACTAATACACGTCCAAATCATGTTGATTATTGAGTTATGGCAAAGATCAATATCCACAGTGTCTGTATTGAGCCCTGGGACAATAAGCGAGTGGCCGGCCGAAAATAGGGGACGGACCAAGCACTTCCGGCCACTTCCGGTTTGGCAACTCGTCGATCGGCCACGAGGTGGCGGTATTGAAGCGTTGCAGAGTTGTGATGGCCCAGACAGCATCACCCAATACTCTGTGAGTGAAATATGAATACCATGACGAAAATATAAAATATTGATCTCAAAAACGCCTTACGGAGTTATTGGCAGACAACGCATGGCGGAGAAACCCGCCTTAACCCGTTATTGGCGCAGAATGGGTTAAAATGGAATAAAAGCCAAAACAACTTGCCACGGATATATCCATGCTTCTGTCCACAACGGGTGGAATCGAAACACGGAGATCTCCGTGGTCGGGCGCCATTGTGTTAAGGAACATGTTACTGTAAATATGCCAGTTTAGCCAGGTTGGCTAATTTTCAACTGTAGTCTCTGGGGCAGGTGACATGAGCACTACAATAATTAAGACAGTACAATAATTAAAACACAGTAGGAATCAGTAGGTTACAATACACTAAAATACATAAAAATAAATACATTACAATACATCACAACCCCTCAGTTAAAATGGTTGCACACTTGACCATCTCTCAACCATGATTTTAAGTTAGATTTAAATGAAATGTATCTTTGATACTCCCTGAGCCGTATTGGCAGACTGTTCCAGGTGTGGGCTGCTCTCATTATGCCAATTCCCTTCCTGGTCGCTGTGTGCATTGCCCCACTGTCGGCCTGGGGTGTCATGGTTTTTGCCTTATTTCACCTTTCTGTGAGGAACAGCTGTCTATTTTTGCTTTATTTCACCTCTCTGTGACGGATAGCTGTCAATCCCTGTTCCCTGTGGTTAATTGCCTCATGGGTCGGCAGGTGTGTGGGCTTGATTGCACCTGGTGATGCAGTGCAGCTGTGCCTATGGCCATGTGGAGTCTATTTAAGTTTGGAGATTGCAGTGTCAACTGCTTTTTCATTTCCTAGTGTTGGCTGTCCTTTTGGTCACGCTCATCATATTGAAGTGTAGTCTGATCTCTGATTCAGAATTGAGCTTTATGGTAGTCATTCTTATTTTAGGCTACTCACGTGATTCTACACATAAACTCCCTTAGTGGAGGTTTATTGTTTAACTTTTTCCAATATAAACTCCTTTATTAGGAGGTGTCCTTGTGGCTTTTTTACTTTTATACTATACCTCTTTATTGAGTGTAGTCCTGTTTTTTGGGACTTGATTTATTTTCTTAATTACTCACTTTGAGATTTCCACCTGTAAAGGTTGTTTTCTGTTGTTAAATTTTTCTCCCCTCCTAAAATATCTGCGTAAGCAGTCTAGTGGTTGTCCATCTCACGGATAACTTTAAGAGTCCCTGTTATCTGCTCATGACCCCCACACACACACACAGCCCTTACATGGGGAGGGTGTAGAACTACCACATGCCTCCTCCGATGGTAAATGGCTGTTGTTTTTTTTTTAATATAGTGCTTTTATCCAAAGCGCTTTACAATTTGTTACTCACATTTTACCAATTCACTCACACACCGACGGCGGAGGCAACCATGCAAGGTGCCAACCTGCTCATCAGGAGCAATTAGGGGTTAAGTGTCTTGCTCAAGGACACATCGACACGCTTGCTCAAGGACACATTGACACGCTGCCCGGGAGGAGCGGGAATCGAACCGGGAACCTCCGGATTGCCAGACGACTGCTATTTTTTTTTATTTCTTTATTTTTTACTTTTTATTATCAAAAATAGTCATATTTTACATGTTATGCATTTCAATTATATACATACAATATTATTTCAGAACCAGATCCTTCCCTTCCCCATCCAAAACAAAAAAAAAACACTATCCAAAACAATACTCTACTTGACCTCTCTCCATCCTTATACATTTCCCGCTGTCAATAAACCATTTCTCAAACATTTCTTTACTCGTATATTTTTCAGCCAGTTTTAGATCTTTTTTCATCATGCTTTTAAACAAAGGCCACACCTCCACCTTCTTTTGATAAAAAAAAAAGCTATCCTTCTTCTGTACACAATAGCATATCTAGCATGGCTCAATACATAATTCATCAAGTTTTTCTCCTCCTTTTTCCCATCAAAAAAACCAAACAAAAACCTCTTTTTCAAATCCACCCCATTCTCCCTCCCCTCTCCCCAGTTCACCCCCAGGCCCTCTTTCAGCCTTGTATGAAACATCTGCAGGCCATCACATTCCATAAGCATATTGCATAAAAGATTCATCTTTGTCGTTGCACACATCACATACTCTACTTATACTATTATCAATATGACTTAACACCGTTTTTGTGTACATCCTATTGTGTTTCAACATAAAATCATTATGTTCACACTCTATACTATTAAACTTTATATCTACATTGCCCCAAATAGTCCCTCCCACCAGCCCTGGAAAGACCCTCTCCCAAACCTGCTCTGACGCTGGTATCTTCTTTTCCTTCAAGACAAAAAATCTATATATTTCTTAACTTTTTACACTACCTATATCTTTCTGCTTCTCTCCTCAAGGACAGCTAATGTGAGCTCATAACATAATAGGCCTAATGAGGATTAACATGATAAATGCAATATAAAAGTGCTGAACACAATAAAAGGTGCTACTCTAAGTTCTAAAGACAGGTATACATAAACCCAATAAGAATTAGCATAGTAAAACCAATAAACAAAGGTGCTGAGTGCAATGAAATAAGTGCTGCTCTAGGTTATTTTAGAAAATGAAAAAGGTATGAGAGAGGGAACAGAAAATGGGGAGAAAGGTTAAAACAAAAATGATTGAAGTAAGGGCTAAGGTCCACTTACTTAAAATGGGTTTCTGGTGGTGTTAAAAAAAAAAAAAAAAGGAGGGGGGTGTCAGTTTTGGGCTATGGTAAGCTTCAAAACGTAAGGTTATGTATATAACCAAGTTCTGTGAATGCTAGTGACGCTCAGCATCATAATGCATATATCTCGCTTCAGTGGATATGCACTGAATACATTTCAAAATGTACCTTTACATACCAACATCCGTCTGACCACACCCCCATCTGCTGCCTACATAAGCAGGGGTGGGGCCACACACTCATCTCCTTCCCAACAAATTTCACCACAATGAAATATCAAGGGCCGCAGTGGCGCCTAGATGCTGAGCGTCACTAGCATTCACAGAACTTGGTTATATACATAACCTTACGTTCTGTTTCATGCTAGCTTCCGCTCAGCATCATAATGCATAGCAGGAGCTGAGCGGGAGCTAGAAGCTCGACAAATGTACCCCACTGAGGCCCCCCACAACAGGGTTCGAAATTAACGGGGGCTTGGGGCATAATGCCCTTGAAAATGGACAAAATGCCCTCGAAAATCAGTTAAGGGGGGCACTTAATGCCCCCGACAGTTTACTAATTATATATATATATATATATATATATATATTTATCCGGTAATGGATCGTCTGTGTAGCGTACGGTTCAGATGACGCGCAAATAAAAAGATTCATTTGGCGGAGCCCGGGGAGCCGGTGTTCTGCACTGGCTGCAGGCAGCAGCAGCACTGCAGCCCGTTGCTAGTCAGTTTGTGTAAAAATGGCACGCACAATATAAATCAATCTTCATTATGACTTTAAAAACATAGCCATTAACATTACATAGGCCTACACACATCTTGCCATATCGTTAGCAGTTTGTAAACACAACGCACGTTTTAACTATGGTAGCCCGACGCAGCCCGCAAGCTACTACTGTACAGTCAATGAAATGTTACCGTAGCTACTAGCTAGCATAGGAGGAAATGGGAGTGGGAGAGGCGGGGTGTTTAAAGACAATGCTAGGCGTTTATTCAACATCCAAGAAGGCTAACATACAACTGTGTTTTACTAACTCCTGCTTGTTGATGTCCTAACGTGACCGGAGCTGAAGGTGCCACACGCTAAAATGTCCGTGGGGACCCGGCGCCAACCCATAGATAGTTCCAACTCACCGAATTACGTAATCGATTGATTGATTGAAAAGTTTATTAACAGATTGCAGAATGGGTACAGTACAGCTCAATACATACAATTGTTAAGGGGATGCAGACCAGAGAAAGACTTTCGTCTTGTTTACATCAGGGTCCCCCATTTTCAATTCATCATAACATAATGACATACATGACATACAGATAGACAGTACTGCTACATCTATACATTTATGACATATCAGATTTGCAAATACAGTACTGTTTGTGATACAAAAGTGTCCAGAAAAAGAGTGTATATACATTTGGCGTAGAAACTGTACATTGGATCCACCACAGTTGCACTCAATATTTAAATAATGTTAGTCTAAATAAATGTAGACAGAAACATAATAATTTCAAGCAGAAAATGAATCTTTCCATTAAGAACTTACAATCAGGGAATTTAAACATGGTTGACATTGTTTTTGTGTGTTTATATTAATTAAAGAAAGGAAAGTCTAGTGCTGGCTGAGCATATTGTTTGTTTGCACTAAGTTAATTAATACTTTGACAAATGTAGCCTATATTTTTCAGTCAGTTCGGTCTTTGTGTGCCAAACATTATTTAAGGCTGTAAACACTGTGAACCTTTTATTTTATTTTTAATAAATGAGAAGCATGTTTAGATTTGAGTGTAATAAAAATGTACGTATATCGAACTGAAAACCGTGACCCCAAAATCGTGATACGAACCAAACCGTCCATTTCGTGAACCGTCCCACCCCTACCGTTTATCATAAAAATTCAGTGCCCCCGAAATACAAAAAAAAGCCCCCGAAAATCAATTAAGGGGGGCAAAAAAAGCCCTTGAATTTTTTTTTTAATTTCTAACCCTGCCCCACAACCATCAGAACCGGGGAGGACCGAGCCCCCCGACCCTCCCTAATGGAGGGATACCCTCCCTATTGGAGGACGGGAGGGAGACGGATCCGACCGTGCGAAGAGGAACTCGAGCAACTCAACGCACAGGGTGAGCAGACCGTGGCTTGACCCCACGACTACGCACACGCACAACCCGCATGCCACCAGGGAACGAACGGAAGGAACAAACCTCGTTACAGCCCCCAAAATCACGGGGTCAAGAACAAACTCAACCCTGTGGCAAGGCCGTAGCAGCGGAGCGCGAAGGAAGACCCAGACCCACTGAAGGGACTGGATCCCCTGGAAAAAGGGGGGCCCGGAGGTCAATGACGCCAGGCATCAAGACCTCACCAGGCGGTCACTTAGTGACACCGCCCCCCACATCGCCAGCGTATTCGGACAGGGCCCCTCCAAGAGCGGGCCCTCCCCCCACTAGTACGCCGCCTGGCACACTGACCCTGCAACACAGGCAGTCAGCATGGCCGAAACTTGAAGCACTCAAAAGGCTAACCATAACGGAAGCAGGCAGCGCACCGGGGAAACCAGGCAGCAGGCTTTAGACCCAAGCCTGGAGCACTGCGGGCGAGACAGGCGCCAAAGGGGTCAACTGAAAACAGCACCCCGGCGGAAGGGGGGCGTATGCTGGCATTGTTGCGCACCATGACAAAGCCTCCACCAAAAAACCCCAACCCAGAGGGGTCGAGGCAGAGAAGGCTGACACGATTGGCAGACGTCATGAACGTGCAGGGGCACACTCAACCGGGTAACCCGGGAGTTGACTCTGCTCCAACACACCAGGGAATCAACCACCCTCTTGGTACCACATGCGGTGGTTGTTCCTATAACCCCTCAAGAAAAAACTCAAACACACCTGCGGGTATACACTGGCTATACCGCAGTACAAGTGTTTCAGTTTTCAAAAAAGGGTTATTCCAGGCCTACGGGTCGACGAAACATTACTTCGGACCGGGCCCGGCGGCTCGGGAAGCACACAGGGTTACCAGAGGAGGTCCAGAAGACCACCCCAACAGCCCCCTCTTCGCCATGCGTGAGAGAGGAGCGAAAGAAAGGAGAACCAGTCCCTTAGGATAGTGCCAGGTACAACGTGTACCCAACAAAGGGTCTCCATAACGCCTAACCCTGTAACACCCGGGCCGACCCGGCATTTTTCCCCCTGAAAAAAGCACAAGTCCCTCATGGTACCAGAACAGCAGATCTGCATCCCCGGCGGACAACGGGTTAACTGACCTGGACCAGCGCGACCAGAACCAGTCCCGTGCCCTATCCACGCCGACATGCCCACTCCAGAAGAGGGGGTAGGTATGCGTGTCGATCTAAAACATGAAAAGAGGGCACCACCCAGACGGTCCCATTTGTACCACCCCAAGGGCATGAGACCCCTCTACCTATGTTATGATCTATTCCGTTAACATCCCCCAGATATGAACGAGAATTCATCGAGACAACCTAGTAAACTGGCGCTCGGAAGAGACAAAACTCCATCCCAGTTGCCCTATAAAAACGCTGTTTTAACAAGCAACCAAGGCGCACTTAGCCCCCTGCGTGATTCTTAACAGAAACACCCCGAGCCAGCACTATGTACGCGTCGAGACCCAAACACATCAATGGATAGTCTAGCAAGACACCAGACATTGTTCCTCCAAGTCGCCTGGGAGAACGACACGGAGCCGTCGTGCTTCATGTTCCTTCCTCTTTTTATTTAAAAAAGAAAGAAACACAGACTGACATGAATCCCACGTGACTCAGCTGAGGGGAATTTTCTTTTTACATTTTTACATCCCGCCACAGGGAGGAGACGGAAATCCCCAGAGAGACTTCCCACGCGAGCTGTATAGATTGAAAAGAATATATTGCAACATTGAGCTATGTAACACTTGGGTTAGGGCTCTCCGAGGAGGAGGCACGGAACCAATACACACTCAATAATCGAATTGAATCGAATACACACACAATAGAGCAGAACTCCTTTTTTGAAGTTCTACTCACCTTGACAATCTGAGGAGGAGGCTCTGAACTCTCACTGGGAAGGAGAGTCCGAACTCACAGAAGGCACTTCTCTCTGAGGAGGAGCTTCGTGAGGAGGAGCTCTGACAACTCCCTGAAACAGATCCATAACATGGACCTGAACAACCCACGGAAGTCTTACCACTAGAGACGCGCTCAGTGACGTACTCTATGGCGGGGGAATTTCTGCTGTGCACACGCCCAATCTTCCAGGGCGTGGGACCAGGAAACTCCCTCCCCCCCCCCATTTTAGCCTGTAACGTGCCGAACAGCAACGTGACAGGAACCTTGAAGGACAGGAGGTTTTAACCCCTGACCAATCAGAAAAGGGGAGGAAAGGATTACCAGTTCACCCCTTTACGACCCCTCACCCATGATACGATGTAATGACAAGTAGAGCATGACACAGTCATAGCCTGCTACATGAAGCATCGAACAGCCTCACATAGCTCATGTGATAACCTGCTACCTGAGTTTTACTAAGGAAAAACACAGAACAGAGAGGGCCCCTTTAAGAGCCCCGGTCCAGACTTACACATGTGCTTCTGTGGGCCAAACCTAACCCAGTTGTAGATCACAAGACACACACAACCCTTCATCACAACAAAAAATGGCACAGTACACTCTTACTACAGAGGAACGCCGTTTTTCATAACGAGAGAAGACAGAAGTCCTCGATTATGTAAAGGCCACAGACCTTGCTAAGCACACATGATAAGTGACCAAACAACCTTTTCTTTAGGAAAAAATTGTTTCTCAAGCGGAAAGCACAACCCCAGCAATTAAGCTGAGGGTTACATCGTATCCCCACAAACACAGTGACACAATATATTGTAACCAAACATGTCTGAGAGGAGGGGGGGGAAGCCCCAGGGAAACCGGGGGGTCACCCCTCCTATCTTACCCTTGATACGACCAAGGCGAACAGGCACCTCTGTTAATGTGTGAACATACTGTTCATTGTCATCACAGGCTGAGAAAAAGATTCATTCCTCAATCACATGTCACTAAGCATAGCTTTACAGATTTAATTAACCCTCTTAGTTGTGAGTTCACCCACGGTACAACGTTACATGAACACACATGTTCTCATCACAACCAAACCAGTTCATTTTTACACACGTAAAAAACAACGCCGATTTACTACAGAGAGTAGCTATACCAGTGACAAGACAATTCACACACAACACGCGTCGTATCCTCAATGT
Source organism: Notolepis coatsorum (assembly GCF_963971535.1). NCBI lineage: Eukaryota > Metazoa > Chordata > Actinopteri > Aulopiformes > Paralepididae > Notolepis > Notolepis coatsorum. The sequence goes on from NC_140179.1 coordinate 103,479,140, forward strand.
ATTGCAGCAACACATGTTTTGGAAACATCGTTATTACAAAACATTTAGAAGGGAAGAAAACTACTGCGAGCACAACAAAAGGACGCTATCATGCGCCTGGCGAGGGAGAAGGTGGAACTGTACTACGGCGGGACCGAGGAAACCTCCAGAAGCAGGATCTACTTTTACAGTCACTTCAGCCAGGAGGTGATGAAGAAACGCAAGCTGTTTGACGACGTGAAACGCATATTCAGATCTAAAAGCCTGTCTTACTCAATGAGACACCCAGCAATATTAAGAGTCGAACACGGCGGGACCTCCCGTGACTTTCATTCCCCAGAAGCCGCACAAGATTTCATCCGTGAACTTGATCGAGGCTGAAAGCGGGCAGATCAAGCCCGTCGCCAGGATGAAATCACTGGGGGGGGCAACTGAGGATCCAAGACAAACACCGTGAGACGAGATAAGTAGCCAAAACTAAGACACACACACTACCAAATGACTCTTATGAGCTATTAGAAAAACCAGAAACAACCCTGAACGTGGTTAATTAAAGGACAAGTATCAAAACTGAATCATCAGTGTATAATTTCTAGTTTTTTTTTTTGATTTTGTGGTGTTTATATATATATTTCCATTTTCTCTATTTTTTATTACATCCAATTCATATATTTTTTCTTTCTTTGGTTTGATTGATTGAATTGATGGACAAGTTTGTTGGCGGATTGCATAAAATTAATGGGTACAGTGCAGTACAGCTCAGTACATACAGTTGTTGGGAGGATGCAGACCAGAGAAGGACTTTCGTCTTGTTTCCATCAGGGTCCCCCATTTTCAATTCATCATGTGACACGCGTGACATGCGGATGGACAGTACTGCTGCATCTATACATTTATGACATGCCAGATTTTCAAGTACAGTACTGTTTGTGATACTAAAAAAATCCAGAAGAAGAGTGTATATACATTTGACATAGATTGGGTTGATTGTTTTACTTTTTAGGGTGTTGGTAGGCAACTATAGTTGTAGAACTTTGCATTTTTATTTCTTTTCGTAGCCTTTGCAAGGGGAAAGGATAGTTAGACCATGTAGGCTTACAAAAAAAATAAAAAAATAAATTATAATAATAAAAAAAGAACCACAAAAAAAAAGAAACTGACAAGTAAATTGGTAGCCTATTATCTTTCCCCTCTTATTCATTATTCATTTCTCTTATTCATTAATTTATTTATTTCTCTGCCTTATTACTGAATCAATTGCTTGCCTGTATTGTTTGTTTTTTAGTTTAATTTTGTTCCTTTTTTCTTTTTGTTATAAGGAGTAACGCTTCACAGCCTGGTTCAAATAGTGGTGTGCCACCTGGCAATTTAAAGGGGGAGTTAACAGGGAGCCAAGTAGGGTAATATAGGACTAGTGAGCCTATGTTATGGTTTACTTTCTGTTTGGGGAGGGTATGGGGGGGGGAAAGGGTGGGACCTAGTACAAATACATATTATCTTCACGAACTCAATGCATGTGATCTTGTGAACCATGATAGATTGTATGATATAACTGGAGTGACTAATGGTAGGCATATGCACTGTGAACATGTGTGTGTGTGCAAAAACACACGCACGCGCCCATGTCCAAATGGAATGCTGCAATCTCTATAACAAAACCACAATTAAACCCTTATTAAAGTCGATATTGAAAATGATCCTAGATGACTAGCACTCTGACATTTATGTCCTTCAATGTTAAGGGCATCAATAATCCCATTAAAAGGAAAAGATTCTCAACTATTTAAAGAATCAAGATTGCGGCATTGCATTTATTCAGGAAAGCCACTTAACTGATGCAGAGCATGTGAAGTTGCAAAGAGATTGGGTTGGGTCAGTATTCTATTCCTCATTTAATTCCAGATCAAGAGGAGTGGCCATACTATGTCACAAACAGTTAAACCTAAAAATACGTTCTCAAGAAAAAGACACTGCAGGTAGATGGATAATCCTCAAATGTGACATAAATCACGAACCTTTTACACTTATTAATCTATATGGCCCCAACAAAGACGATGCACCCTTTTTTAGGAATATTCTATTATCCTCTGCACAAAACTATGGCACATGTATCCTTGGAGGTGACTATAATTTAACACTGAGCACATCAGATAGATCTAATAGCATCCCCCAGCCATTAAGTGCCGCAGCCAAAGTAGTAAGGGATGGTATGTCTGAAATGGGTTTGGTCGACGTTTGGAGAATACTTAACCCACTGGAGAGGGAATACTCATTTCATTCTGCGGTACATGACACTTATTCCAGATTAGACTTGTTTTTAACAACTAAATCACTACTTCACAATGTAATTGAATGTAAATATCTAGCCTCTACAATATCGGATCACTGTCCCTTGAAATTGAAGGTGAAACAATATTTGGACAAACCTAAAACTAAGCGTTGGAGATTCAAGCCATATCTCCTTAACGACCCAGATTTTGTTAACTTCCTAGAAAATCAAATAGATGTCTTTTTAATAATTAATGTAAACTCTGCCTCCCCAAGCATAATCTGGGAGACACTGAAAGCTTACCTAAGAGGTCAGATAACGTCTTTTGGAGCTTCTAAACAAAGAAAAAGTAGACTGTATCTAAACACACTAGACAAAGAAATTCATGAACTAGAGAAAAAACACGCAGAATCCAATAGAGCAGAAACTCTGCACATACTAGTAAAAAAGCGGCTTGAATATAGCAACTTAACTACTAGCCAAGTAGAAGCAGACATGGCCAGAACTAAATACCACTACTATGAAAAGGGGGACAAAACCGGCAAGCTACTCAGCTGGCAAATAAGAAAAGAAGAGATGGCAAAAACAATAGACTCAATCAAATCTAAGGATGGTGATGTATTACATAAACCTGAAGAGATAAACCAGCGTTTTGAAATGTTCTACCACAATCTATATACGTCTGAAAACCAAGACTCAACTGCTACAAAATGCGAGGAATTCTTGGGAAACTTACAGATTACTAAGCTTCCTGTAGAAGTGAGAACTACTCTTGAAACAGAAATATCAAAGGAAGAAATCACCAAAGCTATTAACTCATTGCAAACGGGCAAAGCACCCGGTCCCGACGGCCTACCTGCTGAATTTTACAAACTGTTCATAAATAAATTAATCCGCCCTTATATGGACATGCTCAAAGACAGTCTCAATAATGGTAAATTACCACCAAGTCTAGAATTAGCAACAATCAATGTACTTCCTAAGCCCTCTAAGGATAAACAACTTTGTGACTCCTATAGGCCCCTGTCAATGTTAAATGTGGATTATAAAATATTTTCTAAAGCACTCGCACTAAGAATGGACCCTGTGATGTCTCTCTTAATCCATGAGGATCAGACGGGTTTTATTCAGCAGCGACAGGGATCTGACAATATCAGAAAACTTTTTCATATCATTGAGCTCTCTAAACAAACGAATGACTCAAGACTTGTAATCTCGATGGATGCTCGAAAAGCTTTTGATACAATAGAATTTGAATATCTTTTTTATACTCTGAAACAGATGAATTTTGGTGATGTTTTCATTAATTATATTAAGATGCTTTATTGCTCTCCGAAGGCACAAGTGTTGACAAATGGTATACTTTCCAAACCCTTCCAATTGGGACGTGGAGTACGACAGGGCTGCCCACTCTCCGTATATCTGTTCGCCGCAGCCATTGAACCGTTGGCGGTGGCAATACGGAACAACAACAATATTTGTGGCATAAAGACTGGAGCAAACGAATCCAAACTCTCACTATATTGTGATGATTTACTAATTTATATTACCCAACCAGATATATCCTTGCCGCAATTACTAAGCATACTAGAGGCATACAGTGCCATATCTGGTTACACGATAAATTATGACAAGAGTGAAATAATGCCACTAAATAGTGTTACCACCCAGAATACCCACCCAATGATTTCCCATTTTAAATGGGCACCAAAAAGCTTCAAATACCTGGGAATCCAAATATCTAACGACCTGAACCAAACATACCAAAATAACTATCTACCTATTATGGAAAAAATCAAAACAGACCTATACAAATGGAAAGATCTACCAATTTCTTTAATTGGACGTGTTAATGTGGTCAAGATGAATGTTCTGCCTAAATTAATTTATTTGTTCCAGTCAATTCCACTCAGCTGTCCACCAAGCTTGTTTACATCACTGAATAAAATCATTTCAATGTTTTTGTGGTCCCAGAAACGGGCTAGGATCAGATTAAAAGCACTACAGGCTCCCCTGAATAAAGGGGGCTTAAACCTCCCCAACTTCAGACTGTACTACCTAGCCTGTCAATCACGTGTTATTTGGTGTTGGCTCAACAGTGAGAGGCTGCCCACACCAGCATGGGTTAAACTGGAAGAGAACATAATCCATCCTACTCCACTACAGGTAATTCCCTATATAGACACGCAAAAAACCCTTAACTATATCACTAAAAACCAGATTATACAACATACCTTTGCATGTTGGAAAGAAACTATTAAACTAATGGGAAATCAAAATACCTTGTTAATGAGCATGCCCCTGTGGAACAACCCTTGTGTCCCCAAAATTATTAGTGATGGAATATCTGAAAATTGGAGAACCAAGGGAATCAGCGAAATAAGAGACTTGTATAACCAAAGCATCTTTTCTGATTTTAATTCCCTGAGAGCGAAATATAATTTACCTTCATCCATTTTTTTTTTAAATACCTACAGATACGGAACTGGGTCAAAAATAACAGTTATAGCTATCCCCATATGTCTGAAACACCAATAGAGAAACTGTTTAACACTACAAAAACATCAAAGGGCCTGATATCTAAAATCTACACACTGATGAACACTGAACAGAAAGATGATAGGATGCTACAACAAAAAGATAAATGGGAAAAAGATATTAAACACAAATATACCATGAAAGAATGGCAGTCATTGCTCCAGAACTCCCAAACAACTTTAACAAATACCAACCATAGGTTAACACAATTTAATATACTACACAGAATTTATTATACACCTCACAGATTATATCAATTTAGCCACGAGACATCACCCAATTGTCTTCGATGTCAACATGCTAAAGGGGACCTAATCCACACGTTCTGGAATTGCCGGAAGTTAAATTATTACTGGAAATTTATATTTGAACAACTTTCAAAAATTATCGGAAAGACGATGACTCCTGACGCACGAATAGCTATTTTGGGTGATATCTCTATGCTGAGTAACTTTGACAACTTTGAAAAGAAATTTATCCTGTTAGGAATGTCTGCTGCAAAAAAATGTATTCTTTTCATTGGAAATCTGAACCCCCTCCCCCGACTAAACAATGGTGGGCAGAACTCCTATCCTATTGCACACCTGAAAAAATCATGTATAATGTGAAAGGAAAAATAATACACTTTCAGAAGATCTGGGGTCGGGCAATGGATTACATACCAAATATGGGTATAGAACTGGAGAGAGCCATTTGAAGCATAGAGATTGTGGATATTGTCTCTTTATATTCTATATTTGTCTGCCTGTTTTTTCTTTTTGTTGTCTATTATTTTATTCAGGTAGTAGCACAGACAATCATGGTCTTAAAGTAAATCATGCATTCGATAGTTTTTTCTTTTTCTTTTTTTTTGTACTAGGAAGGGTCGGGGAAGGGTTAGTAATTGTTTAGTTAGGAAATGTAATTTATATATTTATAACTTGCATTTTACAACTGTATGTAAATGAAATGTTAAAAGCAAATAAAAGATAATAATTGAAAGAAGGGAAGAAAAGAAGAAGTGTTTAAAGTCCGGAGGACTCCTACCTTCACCCAGAACGCAGGCCGAGAGAACTGCAACACTGGTTAACAGGACACCGAGTTGAACCCAGCATCTCCTGCACCGGTGGCGAGGGTATGTCCGCAACGCCACCCAGCCGCCGTTCTCCATGTTGACAAAGTCCTTGCTGGCACCCGGGTGTAGGGTCGACTAACATCCTCTGTCAAAGATGACGTCGTAGTCAGAGTGTTTAAGGCATGTTATAGTCACAGTATCGTTTCAACAGTGTAGCATTAAGCTAACAGCCGTCCGACTGATAGCAACAAGCTAACGTTTACTAGCCTGGTAACAACACAATTATACACAATAACACAACGAGCTAGCGCCGCAGCTAACAGCTGACTGGCTAACACAGTAGGTCACAAACTAGCACGCCAGCTAAGCAGCTATCACCTGAACTGTACACAACGACATAACAAGCCACACTTCAGACAGGCCGCTGTCCAAGTCCCTCCCCATCCTAAGAGGAAAGAGAAAAAGAAATGTCAAACACAGTTTCCAACGGTGATTTACCAGACATACAGCGGAGCCAGCACAATTCCCATCCGGGCTGCAGCCGACTTTGAGCATGGAACTCCCGATAAAGAAGATCCTATGCCCACATTTCCTTGTTAGGGTGTACTTCCACATTTACGTGGAAGATGGGGCCTGCACGGGACAGAGAAGCATCCGCTCGTCCAGAGAATCCTGGGTTCACCAGGTCCTGGTCGCGGCCCACTAGGTTGACCGTCATGGGCGTCAGACCAAGATCCTCCATCCGCCGCTTAAGAAGCCGAGCAGAGGACCCCTAGTCCGGAGTCGGCGTTCGTAAAATTGTCAGCTAACCCCCATAGCATAAGCAGACAACCAGTGCTCGCAAGCAAAACAGTACTTACCCCACCCTGGAAGCAACCGCTTTCTCACAACAGCTGGTGCTTCCCACAGTCCAGCTGTATGGCCGGAGGGCCAAACCCATCCAGCCGCAGCAAGGAGGACTGCAGTTGGGGAGCATGTCAGCGGCGCAAGCCCCTAATACGAAAAAGCCGGTGGAGGTCAGAATGATCATCATCTTCCAGACACTCCAGTGATGAAGACAATATCGCCATATTTTCTCGAAAATAGTGAGAGAAAATAAAGATATAATGTCAACGTATCTCCTTGTTCTTCGGTTTTCCTTTCTTAATACTTTCTTCCTCGCCAAGTGATTGGTATACAGGCACTATCATGTGGATGAAATTTGAGAAGGAGATGAGTGTGTGGCCCCACCCCTGCTTATGTAGGCAGCAGATGGGGGTGTGGTCAGACGGATGTTGGTATGTAAAGGTACATTTTGATATTTTTTCAGTGCATATCCACTGAAGCGAGATATATGCATTATGATGCTGAGCGGAAGCTAGCATGAAACAGAACTGGGTCTGTTAGGGCTGTTGAGAATGTGTTGTCAGTCTCTTAACACTATGCCGTCCGTCCACGAGTATATACGTGTTTCGGTGCCATGCGTTGTGGACCAGAGCCACGTATATACTCGTGGCAAGTTGTTATTGTTTTATTCCATATTTATAACGCTATTAACGTCCGCGATCGAGATCCATGACCTACCCACATATTTGATTTTCGAAACATGCAATACCGGCCAGATCCGCTTAGGGGCGCCATCGCTCCACTGCAGTATCATTGAGGGGATTTAAAAAAAATAATCTTTTACAGTCTGTGGGCGGATCATATGAGCCTCAATTCCAAATGAAGACCCTCCATCTTTGATCACGTTACCGAACGCATTTTTCAGCCTGGAATAATGGGATTTATGATTAGCCAATGGACATATCAATCTACCAGAATCCGATGACTAATGAAGAAATGCTGCCGGCGATCACATGGCCTGACGGTAGGATACTATTACCCCAAATTACAGCTGGATTGGACATTGTTTTAAAATCTAACGTGATAGATCACTGACATTGGCTACCTGAACGCACACTCTATTGCTAATCAATAATACTAATCGGTGTTCCCCGCTGCCCCCATTTCATCCATAGATGCTCTGTAATAGTCCGGATGCTACGCAGTTTGTTTTATTTCATTCGTATATATACAGCAGAAATGGCGTTTGATATAACGGCGCCAACGTTTAGCCTATTATCTAGCTTCCTGAAAAAAAAAAGAGACGAAAAGCACGATAAACCTTATATTCACGACGCTATAAAATGACAACCAACCGATGGATTTTTATTTTCTTTAAGCCATTATGAAGGCACGGTTTATGCACTCAAGTGACAATGAGAATGGACAGATAGCAATACTATAAATGATATATATAGCTCTTAGAAAGTACATCGGTTTGTAAACAAGCGGACGTGTTAGTGTTAGGAATTCCAAATCCACTTTTCTCTGGTTGAGTTTGTTTGGTGCTTTATTCGGAGGATCCTCTTCAGTGTGCACACCTGGGATTGAGGTTGAATACTCACCAGCTTTTATGGACCCCTGGATTTGGTTGTTTGATATTGTTGTATTCCTTTGTAGGGAACAAAAGGGGGGGGGGGGGGGGGGGGGGTAAAAAGGTCCCCTAGTAAAAAAGGTTAAAACAATCAAAGTCTTTGAAGAATAAAAATGTAAAAGTATGTTTAAAAAAGCAAGGTCCAACGTTTCGCCATCTTAGGCTTCATCAGGGTAAGGGAGGGAATGATTCAGCATGGCTGATATAGGAAGGTGGAGGGTTGACTTTCAGGAATGATTCTGATTGGTCTTTGCTCCTTCCTGTATTACTGTCAAGGTCCCCTGACAGGTATCACTGCCCTCTATGGGCTGGAGGGTTAGTGTTCACAATGAATGTGTTTTGTGTCCTCATTGCTGTAAATATTCACATTATTCACAGTGTCACATAAGGTGCAGTATGCATAAGGTAGTGTTATAATTTACTATCTACTGAGTATACATTATTCACAGTATCACAGTATCCACTGAAATATACATTATTCACAGTATCACAGTATCACAGTATCCACATAAGGTGCAGTAAGCCTAAGTATCACAGTATCCACATAAGGTGCAGTAAGCCTAAGGTAGTGTAGGTTGTCCTCCTTGGGTTCCTATGAGTCCCAGGTCAATGTCTGGTAGCAGTCGCTGTCGCTGCCCCCTGTTGTGGAGCCCGGAGGCTGCTAGTCGCTGCCCACTGTTGTGGAGCCTGATGGCCGCTGGTATGAAGGACTGTCCGAGGCGTTTAGATGAGTGTCGGGGGGGAATGAGTCTGTGGCTGAACGAGCTTCTCATCTTGACTAGCTCGTCGTAGAGGGGGTGGTAGGGGTTCTCCATGATGGCAGCCAGCTTCCTTATCATCCCCCTCTCTGCCATCACCTCAAGTCTAGGTAGCTCGACTCCCACCACGGAGCTAGCCTTCCTCACCAGCTTGTTGAGCTTGTTGGTGTCCCTTGAGTTGATGTAGCCTCCCCAGCATGCCACAGCATAGAAGAGGATGCTGGCCACAACAGACTGGTAAAAAGACTGCAGCAGTCTGTTGCACACATTGAAGGACCTGAGTCTCCTCAGGAAGAACAGCCTGCTCTGTCCCTTCCTGTAGAGGGCCTCTGTGTTGTCCGACCAGTCCAGTTTATTGTTCAGGTGTACCCCAAGGAACTTGTATGAGTCCACCATCTCCACATCCACCCCTCGGATGGAGATGGGAATCGGGGGGGGCCTCTTCTTGCCCCTCCGGAAGTCCACCACCAGCTCCTTGGTCTTACTGGTGTTGAGTTGGAGGTGGTTGCTGTCGCTCCACCCCACGAAGCTCTCCACCAGGGCTCTGTACTCCTCCTCATCGTCGTCGGTGATGTAGCTTACGATGGAGGAGTCGTCTAAGAACTTCTGCAGGTGGCACCCGCTTGAGTTGCGGCAGAAGTCTGAGGTGTAGAGGGTGAAGAGGAAGGGTGACAGCACAGTTCCTTGGGGGGCGCCGGTGTTGCTCACCAGTACGTCAGACTGACTGTCCTTTAGTCTGACGTACTGTGGCCTCTCAGTGAGGTAGTCCTTGATCCAGGCCACCAAGCCGTGCTCCAGCTGCATCACGGAGAGCTTCTCCGCTAGCAGTGACGGCTGGATGGTGTTGAAAGCGCTGGAGAAATCAAAGAACATAATCCTCACCGATATATATATACATATATATACATAATGTTAATGGCCCCTTCTCTAAGTAAGAGTTCAAGCAAGGTCATATTCAAGGCCCATCCCCACAGCTCAAGCTGTTATCTAGAATCGTCACTAGGGGGAGCTATTGTATAATACAAAGTCTGTGCTTCCAAGTGCAGTTGGCCTGTGACCTGGGTCCTTGACCTTTCCTGACCCCCAGCCATTCTTTGGTTGGGACCATTGATACACCTCCTGAAAACTTAAATATAGTTAAAAAGGAAGCATTAAAGGGGGTGGGAATAAGTGCTGTGAGTTCAAGCAATTAAAAGCATACATATTCGATGTTTAAAATCAAACAATTCAAATAAATAATGAAGCAGATCATACTTCCATTATCAAACAAGGCCAAGGCATGTAAATTAATGATATATAAATAGATCATAAAATAGTCCCCTCTCTGGGTAAAAATTCAGGAGAAGTCCTCTCAATAATATAGCTCAACAAGGGGGGGGGGGGGGGGGGGGGATTAGATTTGTTGTTCCTCTCCAAGGCCTTGGCCTAGGCCTTCTGCAGTAGATGCACTCAACTCTTTGCTGTACTGCATCTGTCCTCCTGATGATCAGAGAAGAGGTGTATTGCCATGGGTTCCTAATTCTTTCATTTTGGTGCAGTGGTCAGTGAAAGGGGTCATCAAGAGTGCTATCTAAAGTGCTTATATAAATATTCATCACCAAGGTAAAAAGCCATGCACATTATTAGATATTTAGGATCAAGGATTCATGCAAATATATAATATTAATTAAATAAAGCAATATATATCAAACACGAAACCCAATAAGGTAATCAATTAAATAAATAAAAGGATAAAAACAGTGCTCTCTGAACCTTTCACTGGCCCTCTACCGTCCACCAAATTCTCCTTCGGGCTCCATGGCTTAAGTGCTCTCTTCTCCTGGACAGTGCTATACATTCATCTTATGGGGGGCACCAGGTTAACTGGTCCATCCAGTTATCAAAAATGGCCTGTGCTGTTGCTGGGGTCCAATGCACGGGGTCTCTCGGATCCGTTGCGAATCAGAGTGGGTGTATATCATATACAAAATTGCACTTGTTGTTTATGATAGCGTTGTGTTTTTGTAGCAGGTCCTGATGGGCTGGGTCCAACCTATCTGAGAAATTAATCCTAGGCATATAGATTTCTGCTGAGGGGAAGACTGTACTGCATGTTTTAAGCAGCTGTTGGAGTTGTTTCCATGTGGTGATGGTGGATTGTCTTTGTAGACAATTGTTCAAGCCTAAAGGGAGTATACATTTTTCTACTTCCCTAAAGGGAGTCTCCACTTTTCGTAGTATCTCTCTAATGTGATTAAATGTAGCACCTGGGTAGCTGTCTACCTGTACTTGGGGGTTTACAAACCTGGGGATTCGTGAGAGGTTGGAGTCTCCCAGGAACAGAGTGGGTTTAACCGCCGTCACAGTCCAGTCCCTAATTTTATAACATGTGGTAGGGTGTCTGGTGGGCTCCGGGCGGGGTTGGAACAAAGGCTCCAGATGTTGTAAAATTTTAGGGCAGGACTCAGAAAGGGGATCGCTCTGGACTTCTATTGTGTCCTTTTGAGCCTTTTCCATCATCATGTCAGTGTCACCACCTGTTTTGTTTTGTTCTGGAGTCTGTTCTTTGCCCGCCCGGAGTCTCTGTGTCGGTGCCACTGGGGGAGACAGAGAAGAGATAGTGTTACTGTTATGTACTACTGTGTTGGAATACCCCGTTCTCCTCCCCTCTCCTTGAGGCAGAACGTTTCTCTCTTCTAGGTTTCCCCCCCCCCTATAATTAGTGGGGTTCTCTTGCTCACTTTCTGACTCCAACCTCTCACTCCCTTTAATTAAGGCCTGCTTAACCTGAGGGGTGGTGACTAGGAGACTTTCCTCCTCTGGGGAGCTCTCGTGTAAGTTGAAGGAAATGTGATTCCATGAGGGTGGTTTAGGCTCCAACTGGGCCTCCACTGTCATCTTCCTAGGCCAGCAGTTCTCCCTTAGGGTAGGGTTGGGGTGTGGACCTGAGGGTAGGAGATTGGTTAAGGTCAGGGTTGGGGTCAGGGTCAGGATTGTGATGGGGTCGGTTAAGGTGAGGAGTAGGGTACAAAACACTCTCATTAATACTTACTTTAGGGTTTAGAAATACAGGTTGGTTAAAAACCATTTCTAACTCTGTACATAAGTACTCTACATTGGGCAAGAACTCGGCCCACGCCTGCAGTACCTCCCTATACAACCCAGGTATCCCCTCTGTCATGGGCAGTTTAAACCCCATGAACAGACCATTGTCCCCACACTTGCCTACCTTCTCTACACACTATCTGAAAAAAAGCTTCCAGCCATACTCTGTGCTATCACAGCATTTTCTACTGTCTCTGGCATGTCCAACACACTTAAAGCATACATAAATTTTGACATTAATAAGCTATTTACTATAATTACCTTGCCTTTTAGCTTCAAACACCTCTGTTTCCAATACTGAAGCATCTGTCTTATTTTATTTACTATACCTGTCCACGTTAAATCCCTCTCTTTACTATCATTCACCCCTATCCATATCCCCAAAATTTTGATGTGCTCCTCCGCCATTTTAAAAGGGAAAACACATTTATCTATATTCAAATTACCTATACATAATAATTCCAACTTATCCACATTTATCTTAGCCCCTGATGCCCTACCATACACCCGCAGACACTCCATTATTCTATTTACACTGTCAATATTCCTTACTGTGAAGGTAGTATCATCCGCATACTGGTGCACCAGACTCATCCCCCATTTGGTATTTTAATTCCTACAATTTCCTTTATACTTTTAACATAAATTGCAAGTGGCTCTGCAGAAATTGTGTACAGCAAGGCTGAAAGTGGACACCCCTGCCTCACAGACCGTTCTAAAGTAAAGACATCTGTGATGCACCCATTGCACTTTACACAACTCTTTGCATCTGTATACAAAAGTGTTACCCATTTTATAATTATTTCACCAAAACCAAAAGTATTCATTGTTTTCAATAAGAACTCATGTTCCACACGATCAAAAGCTTTGTTTAGGTCTACACTTAACAAAGCACATTCTTCATCCCTACCTGTTACATATTTTATCACATCTTTTATCGGTCTGATAGTTTCAGATATGTCTCTTCCAGGTATACTGTAGGCTTGCGTCGGCGCTATTATGCTCCCAATCACCCTTTTTATTCTATTAGCCAAGATCTTTGTCAACACCTTATAATCTCCGTTCAACAAACTTATTGGCCTGAAATTCTCTAACCTAGTTTGCTGCCTTTGTTTTTAAATAACTACTTTATTCCCCACTGAGGAAGAGCATGCAGGAGAGAGTTAAAGCCATATTTACCCCACTGAGGAAGACCATGCAGGAGAGAGTTAAAGCCATATTTACCCCACTGAGGAAGACCATGCAGGAGAGAGTTAAAGCCATATTTACCCGACTGAGGAAGACCACGCAGTAGAGAGTTAAAGCCATATTTACCCCACTGAGGAAGACCACGCAGTAGAGAGTTTTTTTTTGGTGAAGGCAAGATCTACCTATTGAAGCGTTGAGAGAAAAAGACAGCCAAGATTGTACTTTAAACTAAATGACTTTTATTTGCCTGTATTCTAATTACATGCAATGCTTTGGTCCAACATTAAAACGTCAAAGTAGAACTATTATGTACTTTCTCAGTCAGTGCTAAGTGCAGTCATCTTATGTAGCATCACTTTTCACATCAAAACAAAAGTAGAACTGTAATGTGGACTCTCATATTATTAACATTGACAAACATATTTACAATTAGCATTTTATAAAGTAGAACTGTAATGTGTACTTTCTCAGTCAGTGCTAAGTGCAGTCAGTGCTAAGTGCAGCATCAGTTTTCACATCAGAACAAAAGTAGAACTGTAATGTGGACTCTCATATTGACATTGACAAACATATTTACAATTAGCATTTTATAAAGTAGAACTGTAATGTGTACTTTCTCAGTCAGTGCTAAGTGCAGCATCATTTTCACATCAAAACAAAAGTAGAACTGTATGTGTACTTTCTCAGTCAGTGCTAAGTGCAGCATCACTTTTCACATCAAAACAAAAGTAGAACTGTAATGTGGACTCTCAGGGTAAGATCTAAATTTTTTTTTTCATGGAAATATCTACAGGGACAGTCTCAAAGATCAACCAGTCGATCAAGATCGACGGGTTGGTGACCACTGCAGTAGAGAGTTAAAGCCATATTTACCCCACTGAGGAAGAAGACCATGCAGGAGAGTTAAAGCCATATTTACCCCACTGAGGAAGAAGACCATGCAGGAGAGAGTTAAAGCCATATTTATCCCACTGAAGAGGAAGACAATGAAGAAAGGTCATCTGCTGCTTCTTCAGCCGCCATATTGACACAATATCCACTGGAAGCCCATGGACCCGAAAGACGTGCTGCACCACCAGGTCAGCCGTTTCCCGAGCCGAGGGGAGCATGGGAAGGGGAATTAAGTGGGCCGCCTTGGAGAACAGGTCCACCACCACCAGGATGGCAGTGAACCCATCCGATAGGGGAAGGCCGGAAATAAAATCCAGGGATATGTATGGAAATGTTCTTGGGGGTTAGTACAGGTGCACTCCTTGTGCAGTCCGGGAGAAGGTAGACACAGGCTGTGTCGGGGGTGAGAGCAGGAGCACTCCTTTGTGCAGTATCAGCACGGGATGTCCGGGTAGGGGGGACACTGGAGCGGAGGTCCTGGGCACACGGAGAACAAAGGTTAGATCAGGAAATATCAATGAGTACAGCAAGGCTTAGGTTCAGTCTTCTTACTTGGAACTTAAGGTAGTTTAACACTCCCACGACGAGGAGACAGGATCTGCCTGCTGAAGTACCTTCTGGCTGATGAGTGGATGAGTGACAGCTGTGTTGATGAGGGGATGGGTGACAGCTGTGTTGAGTGGAGAGCTGGCAGCGTGCGAGGGTGTGGGAGAGGATGAGGAGTGAAGAAGGTGTGTGGAGGATGTGGAGGGATGATGAGGAGGAATGAGGAAGGCCCTCGCTGTGATTACAACAGGACCCCCCCCCCCTCTACGGGCGCCTCCTGGCGACCCCCCGGGCTTGCCAGGGTTGGCCCAATGGAAATCCCGGATGAGGTCCGGATCCAGGATCAACCCGCGGGAGACCCAGCTGCGCTCCTCTGGGCCGTAGCCCTCCCAGTCAACGAGGCATTGGAAGCCGCGGCGACGCACGTCCAGCAGCTGCCGGACGATGTAGGCCGGGTGGTCGTCGATGACCAGCGGAGGGGGAGGCTCCGGAGCTGGGGGAGACAGGGGACTGGAGACCACCGGCTTCAACTGGGAAACATGAAACGAGGGGTGAATGCGCATGATGGAGGGAAGCTGGAGTTTGACGACTGAGGGGTTAACACTTTCAGCGCCACGCCTGGTTTTCCGTTTTACCGCTTGAATGCCACCATCTGCGCCAATGTTAACGTTAATATCGCCTAATCTATGTTTTAAATTATGGCTATGTGTCTAATCTGCCCATCGCATTATCAAAGACTATTTTCCAGTCAGTGCTGTGAAGGCAGATTGTTTTTTTATCGCGTTGTTGCCGTTTCAGAGCAGTTAGAAAAGCCCCGTTTTGATATAAAAAACAGCTCATTCTGGAGCATTCTATGAAAATCGTCTTTTAGTGGAATATTCCACAACGTTGATATTCGTCGGCCTTTTTATGAATCGTTTTCAAATAAACGCTAGATGATCAATATTATACGTGCACGCACGCACATTACGGCCGCGCACGGATAATCGCCTCGTTGATTTCCTCTCTGACTTTTACAGTGAAACCGAAAGAAGACATTTCACAAAACAGCTTATAACTTCATCAAACTTACTCTGATTATCCTACCACTGATAACATAGAGTCCTTACCTGACATCAGATGGTATCCAACTGGTATATTCCAATTCCTGATCACCATTCGAAAAAATCGATACATGTATGGATCCAACGCGATACAGTAGAACTCCATGATCCGCGGGGATCTGAGGCTCCAGAATGAACTCTAGTAACCCCGGCTGGATCAGTGAACTGGAAAATGTGGAGTACCGGATTTTTTCCCCCATTCATTTTCATTGTGTCCATTCCAAAATCACTTATGTCATCTGGGAGATGACAGGGGGCGCTTTTTTCCACAGTGATCGTCGGCGCCCCTCGGCTATACTCGGGTAGGCTCGGGTGATGCAATAATTTTTCAGATCGCAAAAAAAAAAAAAAAATCCGAGAAATCTCGTGAGTGGCTAGCAACCACCTATAAAAAAAACACGAGAAATATCGTGAGTGGCACTGAAAGAGTTAATAATGGATAGTATTTTATAGGGACCAACAAAACGGGGGGTGAGTTTACGGGACCCAGACTTGAGCGGCAGGTCCCGGGACGAGAGCCAAACCATCTGACCTGGTTGAGAGTCGGGAGTCGGGAGCCGGTGTCCGGTGGCGGTCGGCGAAGCGGCGGTTCTGCTCAGCGGAGCCGAGCGGCTCTCGTGTCCTCCCATATCCTCCTGCAGCGGCGAAGGTGGTCCTGCACCGACGGAACAGCGATCTCCTCCTCCTGTGCAGGGAACAGTGGGGGTTGGTAGCCCAGAGAGGACTCGAAGGGGGACTGACCTGTGGCCACGGAGGACAGACTGGCAGTAATAAAAACGACACCACCACAACATCACTCATAAGCTCCCTCGCCATTACCAGATTTTTTCCCACCTTCAGTCCATCCATTATTTTTGTTTTTGTCTCCAAACACTTCAATGTTAATTCATACTTTCGGGGTGTCTTATACCAACACCCCATTACAATGCCACACTGCTTTTACCACTTTCAGCAGCTGCATCATAGTAGTCCTCTCCTCCCCTTCTATGTCTACCTCCACGGTAAGCTTTCTCTCATAAATTGTTTCACTTTCATTATTTGCCCTGCCTGGGACGCTGTCCGCCGCTCAAATTTTCCATAGCCCTTAAATCCGTCCTTTACAATTGACCAAAAACCAGCAAAAGAGCCTCAAGGCACACAAACAATTCAATTTAAATGAGTTAATCTCCCTCAAACAGCACAAAGCTGCCAGGGGGAAACAAACAACTCAATTTAAGTGACAAAATAGGAGAAAAACTTACCATGTAGATACAGTAGTCGATTTTAGGGGTGGAACGGTACACATTCGAACCATACACCGTTCGGTACGACCTCCACGGTTCGGGGCATTTGTGTATTGTTCGGTTATTGGGATGCAGAGAGGCAGTAACTAAGTTAGCCGCGAGCTAAGCTACCTAACGTTAGCCACGAGCTAAGCTAACTAACGTTAGCCGCCAACCGTGGAAATGCTCACATTCAGTACAGAATTCAGTACTGTATCTACAAAACATTATGTTTAATCATCTTCCCTTTATTAATTTGCTTAGATTTTTTGTACACATGATCTCAAGAAGGTGCTCAGGAGAGTTAAAGCCATATTTACCCCACTGAGGAAGACCATGCAGTAGAGAGTTAAAGCCATATTTACCCCACTGAGGAAGACCATGCAGTAGAGTTAAAGCCATATTTACCCCACTGAGGAAGACCATGCAGTAGAGAGTTAAAGCCATATTTACCCCACTGAGGAAGACCATGCAGGAGAGTTAAAGCCATATTTACCCCACTGAGGAAGACCATGCAGGAGAGAGTTAAAGCCATATTTACCCCACTGAGGAAGACCATGCAGGAGAGAGTTAAAGCCATATTTACCCCACTGAGGAAGACCACGCAGGAGAGTTAAAGCCATATTTACCCCACTGAGGAAGACCACGCAGTAGAGAGTTAAAGCCATATTTACCCCACTGAGGAAGACCACGCAGTAGAGAGTTAAAGCCATATTTACCCCACTGAGGAAGACCATGCAGGAGAGTTAAAGCCATATTTACCCCACTGAGGAAGACCACGCAGTAGAGAGTTAAAGCCATATTTACCCCACTGAGGAAGACCATGCAGGAGAGAGTTAAAGCCATATTTACCCCACTGAGGAAGACCACGCAGTAGAGAGTTAAAGCCATATTTACCCCACTGAGGAAGACCATGCAGTAGAGAGTTAAAGCCATATTTACCCCACTGAGGAAGACCATGCAGAGAGTTAAAGCCATATTTACCCCACTGAGGAAGACCATGCAGGAGAGAGTTAAAGCCATATTTACCCCACTGAGGAAGACCATGCAGGAGAGAGTTAAAGCCATATTTACCCCACTGAGGAAGACCATGCAGGAGAGAGTTAAAGCCATATTTACCCCACTGAGGAAGACCATGCAGGAGAGTTAAAGCCATATTTACCCCGCTGAGGAAGACCACGCAGTAGAGAGTTAAAGCCATATTTACCCCACTGAGGAAGACAATGAAGAAAGGTCATCTGCTGCTTCTTCAGCCGCCATATTGACATCTGCAAAAAGAAGCACAAAAAACGAAAACGTACAGTATGCTCTGTGTTTATAACCAAAATGTACTTTGTAAAGTGGCCATGAAAGGCGCTACATAAATGCAAGCTATTATTTTTATTCTGCTCATATTTTTGTACTCGCTGCTGTACAAACTGGATTCCCCCCTTGGGTGTAATATTAGATTAGATTCTGTAATGACCACACAGCCAGGCTGGTGGAATTTGTTTTCAGTGCATATAACATTGTTCCAACATAGAACATCACTTACAATTAGAGCTGCCACGGTTACCGCATTACCGCGGTATTGCCGTTACATCACGCCCACCGCAGACCGCATCACCGCTGTTTTTTATAATAATACTCTCAACCAAAGCAATGCAACGGAACAATTTTGATTGACAAGTCGATTCTGCCAATTACGTCACACCGCTTGCACCCGCCTCTGCTGTTACCACCAATCGGCAAGCGTGTATTAGTTTTTTACTTCCTGGATGTCCGCCATTGATTTTGACGAGAGCTCACAACAAGGCTAATAACGTTAGCTCCCCGCCGGCCACGAGTGGACTACCAGCAGGAGTACTAAACGAGGCATAATGATTTTACTGCAACAAATGTTATAATAAAAGCCCTTCGTTCTATACACTTGTCTGATTGAAAACTTTATTAACAGACCGCAGAATGGGCACAACTCGGCACGCTCTGAGCAAAGGAAGGAACTGAGATATGAATTGAGTAATGCTTGCCTTGCTATGGTCCGGTAAATACGCTGATGTTATTGAATGTGTAACTATATAACGTTAATGCCACAAAACGAATGCCTTTGTTAATCATAAGTAGTAACTTTATTATAATAATAATAATAATAATAATAATAATAATAATAATAATAATAATAATAATAATAATAATAATAATAATAATAATAATAAGAAGAAGAAAGGATCGGGGGGGATAACCGCCGGGCACTACCACCCCTGCCCGCGACACTGAGTGAACGCCCCCGCCTCTCCCCGTAACGAGTTGGGAACCACGGCGGCGCGTGAGGGGCTGGAGCCACACCGCGCTCAGGTTTAAAAAAAAAAGTTTGAATGTGCACCGCGGCGGTTTCAATAGCTTCGCAAATTTGTGCGGTAAGGAAAAAATCAATACCGCGGCAGCCCTACTTACAATACATACTACATGCAGTTAAATACATAGATACAATACATACTACATGCAGTTAAATACATAGATACAATACATACTACATGCAGTTAAATACATAGATACAATACATACTACATGCAGTTAAATACATAGATACAATACATACTACATGCAGTTAAATACATACATTTATTTTATATTGTGGTCTTTGTATTTACCGTATGTGTCTATCCATATCCATCCATCCTCCTACCTACCTACTAGAACTGGGCGAAATTAATCTATACACTTGTCTGATTGAAAACTTTATTAACACTTTGATCGCCATGGTTAAATTCATAATTTACCATTCCTAGCCAATAATAATAATAATAATAATAGATTTCATTTGTAATGCGCTTTACAGTTGCGGGGCAACTCTCAGAGCGCTACAGTTAAAGGGACTTAAAAGCTAGCGAGAATAAAGGAAAGAAAGAATATAAAAATAGGCAAAACTAAAACATAAAATAGCAGAGAAACATAGAATAATAAAACTGATAAAATAAATTGGTAAAAGAACATAAAATGTGTGGAGCAAAAAAAAAATTGATAAAAGGTCAACAGAAGGCTCTACTAAAAAGGTGGGTTTTGAGGCCTTTCTTAAAAACATCCACAGTCTGTGGTGCTCTCAGGTAGTCAGGGAGAGCATTCCACAGACTGGGAGCGGAGGAGCAAAAAGCCCGATCTCCCATAGTGCATAGATTTGTCCTTGGGCGCTGGAGGAGGTTTGCCTGGCCAGAGCGGAGATGTCGAGAGGAGGAGTGAGGGGTGATGAGTTCTTTGAGGTATAGGGGGGCGTTTCCGTAGAGCCAGCTCGATTTGTCTATGGAGAAGTTCCCCTTCTTTGCAGGGCTATAACTTTTTAAATTCTATTGCTAAATTGACATTATTATGGCCCATTCAATGTCCTATATCTATTGTTCAGGGTGTAGCAACGTTATACTTTTTCATTCACATATTCATACTAAAATATGGTCTAAAGTATAAGTATGTTTTTATCGTTTTCTGCAGCTTTCTCCAGAACTTGATTTATAGCCCCAAATGCATTATATTGATGATCAAATACAGTTTGGTAGCGATCGGTGCCAGATAAAAAATGTCAACTGGAGGTACTTCTAGAAGTTACTACGTATCATCTGATGTTGACCGGATGGGCGGGGGGTCGTTTATAATTCCGTGGGCAACGTTATATCATTCATCTAGTGTGGGTCATATGATCATCAGAGCAGTTTATATGGAACACGTTAGAAAATAACGCTGAAACTCACCGTGGCTTCCTCACGCCGTTGGGGGATGAGCGTGGAACATAATTTTTTCTATTATGGGATGGAGAAATACTGGATCCATTTCCAGGTTGTATAATAGTATATACGTCCAAATCATGTTGTTTATTGAGTTAGGGTGAGCGATCGAGTATCCAGTGTGTCAAGATGGAGTCCCGGGAGTTATAGCGAGTGGTCGGACCGAATTTGGATGAGCACCAGTTTCCTGTTTCCGGTTTGCTGTTTGGGCGATCGGCCACCAGATGGCGCTCTTGAACCGTTAGAGAGTTGAGTGGAGATCAGCAGTATATCTCAGGTCCCCGGAGGAGAAATATGATTTCGATCACAGATTTTTAAAATATTGATATCAAAGACGAGTTACGGCGTCTTCGGCAGAATGAGCATGGCGGGGAAAGACGAGTTCCAGCGTTTTCGGCGATTAAAGTGTTAACAGACCGCAGAATGGGCACAACTCGGCACGCTCTGAGCAAAGGAAGGAACTGAGATATGAATTGAGTAATGCTTGCCTTGCTATGGTCCAGTAAATACGCTGATGTTATTGAATGTGTAACTATATAACGTTAATGCCACAAAACAAATGCCTTTGTTAATCATAAGTAGTAACTTTATAATAATAATAATAATAATAATAATAATAATAATAATAATAATAATAATAATAATAATAATAATAATAATAATAATTATAAGAATAAGAAGAAAGGATCGAGGGGGATAACCGCCGGGCGCTACCACCCCTGCCCGCGACACTGAGTGAACGGCGCACGACAAGAGGGGATACTTCGAATCCCCTCCGCCTCTCCCCGTAACGAGTTGGGAACCGCGGCGGCGCGTGAGGGGCTGGAGCCACACCGCGCTCAGGTTTAAAAAAAAAAAAAAAAAAAAAAAGGAAGTTTGAATGTGCACCGCGGCGGTTTCATAGCTTCGCAAATTTGTGCGGTAAGGAAAAAATCAATACCGCGGCAGCCCTACTTACAAGTTACAATACATACTACATGCAGTTAAATACATAGATACAATACATACTACATGCAGTTAAATACATAGATACAATACATACTACATGCAGTTAAATACATACATTTATTTTATATTGTGGTCTTTGTATTTACCGTATGTGTCTATCCATATCCATCCATGCTCCTACCTACCTACTAGGGCTGGGCGAAATAAATCTCAGATTTTTCACACCACATCCGATTTATATCGAGAAACGTTATGTACGTACATGGAAATCATTCAAATAAGCTTTGTTTTTATTTGACACAAAAATAATTTGCAAACCAAGATGAATTTCCTTATTGGGATTGAAGTGCAAACCTAACTTTCACCAATCTTCACTTTAAAAAAAAAAATATATATATATATATATAAAAGGTTACTCTTGATCAAACAAAGATGAATGTCCCTATTGGGATTAATAGTGCAATAACTTGCTTCGTCACCAAACTTCACTTTAAACAAATAAAAGGTGCCTCTTGATCATCAAACAATAATGAATTTAATAAAGTGCAAATCTAACTTTCACCAAACATCACTTTGTCAAATAAAAGGTGACTCTAAAAAATTTCGATTTAAAATCGATTCATTTTTAAAATTCATCCTAAATCATGAATTCTAATTAATGAACCAGACCGGAGTAGATCCAGGATCTCCATGTAGGACCTTAACACAATGGGGACGAACAACGGATATCTGCAGTTTGAGTTTTAACTCAATTGGATATAGCGTTATTAGCTATTCGCCCTTTATCTCGCCTCCCAGAAAATATGCTTGACCAAATCCCGTATAACGCTTATATTCACGGCGCTATAAAATGAGAACGTATTGATGAAAAAATTATTTCTTTAATCCATTTAAGGGGACGGTCATTTAAAACATAGATTAGGCGATATTAACGTTAACATTGGAGTGGATGTGGGCATTCAAGCACTAAATCGTGCGCACTGAAAGTGTTAATAAACTCTGTTACTTGAAAAAATTTCACTGTGCTCCTAAATTTCTTTGTGTGCTCCTAAATTTTTATTTAGATTTTATTTATTTAAATTTTATTTAGGAGCACATGTGCTCCTTGGGAAAAAGGTTAGCGTAGAGCCCTATATATGGAGACATTAACATTACGTTATCAAACATAGGGACGAACACTGTAAAAAAAAGTGTCGACAATGTTTTATAATCTTTGTTAATTTATCCAAACAATTCTGTGCCCGCGCAATACACGTATATCCACGTGAGCAGTCCGCACGGTTGGTTAGAAAATTTGGGCTGCACGGGGCCACCGACGCGAGATCCGCGCGGATGAGCGCGCTGATGAGAATTACACAAATGACGTCACGCGCACCAATGTGCACGAGCTGATGCGGCTGGAAGTATGGATGTGCCTTAACCCTGTCCTCAACCCTAACCCTGTCCTCAAGATGTTCAAGCCTTCCTGTCCTCAACACCATCTGTCCTCAATCCTAACCCTGTCCGCAAGATGTTCAAGCCTTCCTGTCCTCAACCCTAACCCTGTCCTCAAGACATTCAAGCCCACCTGTCCTCATGATGGCCTGGAGCAGGCGCCTGGGAGTGAGGTCCTCGTCGTGCGGAAGGTACGAGGCCGCGGCGGGTCCAGCCTCATCATCCTCACTCCGAGACACAAGGGCAGCCTCCTCTTCCTCGGTTTGAGAATCCACGCAAACATCTGTGGGGGTTGGGGGATATGAGAGGGTTGGGCAAAGGAAGAGGAGAGAACATCAGTGGTGGATTGAGACAACCCCGGCATAACCCCAGAACTGTATAGTCATGAAACTGGTATCCAGAGATGAGGCTACTCATGGACAACAGATTCGACCTATGAAGTCTGCCATATTGGAATTTCTGACATTAAAGAGTTTGCACTACATTCATACCTCATTTGCACCTTACCCTAAGTTTTGTACCTCATCTCATTTCTGCATTGTACCTCACTGTTACTCATTTTACTCTATATTGCATATGTATATATTTTTTTTTTATCCACTTTTTCTCCCATTTTTCTATATTTTCTCCCATCCCAATTTCGTATCATCCAATTCAACCCTCCCCTGTCACGGACGCTGTTTCTTGCCTCCCACAAGCCGGCTGCAATGTGGACTAAGTCATACATAGCACAAGTCCCCTCCGGTACTTGAGGTAACAGCAGTCGCATCTTTTCACCTGCGCAGCTCGATCTCTCAGTGGCGAGGAGTAACGCGTGGGAGGCTCACGCTGCCCCCGACACTTCCTGATTCTACTGCGCAGGCGCACCAACCGACCTGTAGGAGTCGCTGTCCACAACGCCCGATCCCCACCCATCAGTTTCCCACCCCCTAATACGGCCAATGTGTATTAGTACGGACGACCAGCTAAACTGAAAGCAAATGTGGAGCGCTGGGCTCGAACTGACGAGCATATATGTATATTGACTGAACATTCCTTTACTTACTTCTTAATTCTTTTTTTTCTGTATGCAGCACACTCTCAGGGGCTCATACAGAAACAAGCATTTCATCATAAAGTATGACAAATAATAAACAAACTTGAACTTGCTGTGTGGAATCTGTGGACGAACATCTTTAACTAGTCCACTTACCAGGGAGGGCTTCGCAAAACTGTTCCACGGTTATTCTTTGGCGGCGAGCAACTTTTCTCTGAAGACCCTTCTTCTCAGAGCTGGAAAAGACATGGGACAGTCGACATCCTCCCAATCCTTACCAGGGAGGGCTTCGCAAAACTGTTCCACGGTTATTCTTTGGCGGCGAGCAACTTTTCTCTGAAGACCCTTCTTCTCAGACCTGGAAAAGACATGGGACAGTCGACATCCTCCCAATAAATGTCTTAATACGAGAGCAGAGATCTTCCCCACTTTCAATTCACTTTTATCATAGACATGAATTTCATGGTTTTGTTTGTTGAGCGTTTGCCTTTTTAGGGCTGGATAATTGTTGCAAAATATAACCTTTTCCCAAATAAGTAGACATTCACATAAGTTGGAGCTGGGTTTCAAGAAGAGCTCTGTTTGGATATAAACCAGACCGGAGTAGATGCCGGATCTTCATGTAGGAACTTCAAGACAACTCGGTAGAGAGTTAACCTCTTTAGCCTGAGCAGTCCATCGGCAGACCGCAAATGACATCACATCATAAATCAATCTCTCCAGACTATATGACATTAAGTAGCGTTTTCTTTTCAGATGTATCCAAGAGTAAAGACCCTAACCATATCACAAATGCAGTCATAGTGTATATTTTCCGCAATACGTTTGTTTACCAATAGGTTAAAGTGTTTATTTAGTGAGATTTTAGTTCATGGAATGTCCTTGGCGACTTTCGCAAACTAAACTAGACCAAAACAAAAATCCATCTAATAACACTTTAACCTATTGGTAAACTAACGTATTGATTACGTTAATAATTTAGCGAATATCCGCCATTTTGAACTAGCAGTGCATCGCCAGTTGTAGTCATATGAGAGGGCATCCAGAGCTTTCCATGAGCGTTGAAACTACCTTTCCCAGCTGATTCCAGCAAGCAAATGACTTCTGTATGAATTTTTTTTAATTTCTCTTATTTCTCAGGATTCTCAATCACAAAACGTTATTGGCATGGATTGGAGCGCAGTTAGTGTGCCTACCTTCTGTGAACATTTAGCAACAATCCTGTTGCAATCCGAGCCATATTCATTATAAAAATGGAACTGTACATATACTGTACAATATATACTTACTAATTTGAAAACTCTGCTACTCTGGAAACACACCTCACTCTCTCACACCCAAACTGAATCAGCACACCTGCTCTCAATCACCAATCAGCGCGTGTTCAGGTTGGTATGGCCGTAAGCGAAATAACCTGCCGACAAAAGCCCTGTTAAATTGTATTGCTAAATTGACATTACTATGGCCTATTCAACATCAATTATCTATCGTTCAGGATGTAGGAACGTTTAACTTTTTCATTCACACATTCATACAAAAATACGGTCTAGAGTATAAATACGTTTTTATCGTTTTCTGCAGTATTTCATAGAACGTGAGTTATAGCCATTTATGCATATATTAGATCATCAAATGCAGTTTGATAGTGATTGACACCAGATTAAAAATGTCAATTGTACAAGGTCCTAAACGTCATGACTCATCATCTGCTGGTGACCGGAGGGGGGGGGGGGGGGGGTCGTTTATAATGCAATGACCGACGTTAAATGATTCATGTAGTATGGGTGATATATAGATCATAGCAGTTTGTATGGATAATAATCAAAAACACTGAAACTCACCGCAGCTTCCTCGTAGCGATGGGGGATGATACTGGAGCAAAAAGATTGCTATTATGGGATGTTGATCTATGCAATCCATTTCCAGGTTGTATAATACTATATACGTCCAAATAATGTTGTTTATTGAGTTACGCAACGGATCGATTATCCAGTGTGTCCAGATGGAGTCCACGGAATAGGGGGGACACCACGCACTTCCGGCCCCACTTCCGGTTTGGCAACTCGCCGATCGGCCACCAGGTGGCGGTATTGAAGCGTTGGAGAGTTGAGCGGAGTCCTACAGCACCAGTCAAGGATCCGTGGGTGAAATATGAATACCATGACAGAAATTTGAAATATTGATCTCAAAGACGCTGTAAAACGTCATTGGCAGATTACGCATGGCGAGGAATGACGTCTTAACATGTCATCGGCGGAGAAAGGGTTAAGCACCCCCACAGCCCAAATGGAATGATACAAAAAGAAATATATATATATTATTATACTTTATTATTTTTATTTTTTTTGTCGACTAACGGCACATTTTGGCCAATCATAGTCGACTATCCAAATCCTTAGTCGGGGACAGCCCTAGAAATTATATTAAAAAAATATCTACACATAATTTAAACATTCAATCCAAATAACGTAAATTAGTCTAGCATGGCAGTGCCACTTTAAAACCCCTAATTGCTGCGAGTGTGAATGGAGAGGACACTGGCGCCGTTTGTTTTGCCACCCCTACCCGTATTGGTCGACAGGACCTCTCGTCAGCCTGGACTCTCCTGCCACACCAGTGGGCCGTCTTTCCTCTCTGCGGCGTCTAGCCAGAGTGTTGTTCCTGCTTTTATACTCCACTCTTGTTTTTACTTGTTGGAGAAGAGAGTGGCATCCGTCTCCAACAACTTCACCTCGCCTGCTAATATCAGCAAAGGTGTCAGGATGGCTCCTGACAATTGTTCGGACGATGCTGAGGCACGTGGTTCTGGTTGGGTTGTGCTCGTGCTCCATCATCTGATCCACCAAAGCGTTCACAAAGGCCCTTCTCTCATCTGGCTTTGGTCTCTTCTTTTTCCACTGCACGTTGAATGGCTGTTGACATCCGGTTCCAGTTGACACAAAAGTCTACATGCCATGCCAGGCTGTGAAGAGTTTGAAGTGCATAGGGGAGTACTTGGGGGGCTGCACAACAGAGAGTGCAGGAATGATTGCATAGCGGTGTTCGGAAAGGACAGAGTGTTCACAGAGCTCGTTGTTGGGGAACTTTAAGCAATTGGATGGGGAGGGAGCACCTCCATATTAACACTTTGATCGCCATGGTTAAATTCATAATTTACCATCCTAGCCAGCTCTATTTGTCTATGGAGAAGTTCCCCTTCTTTGCAGGGCTATAACTTTTTTAAATTCTATTGCTAAATTGACATTATTATGGCCCATTCAATGTCCTATATCTATTGTTCAGGGTGTAGCAACGTTATACTTTTTTTTTTTATATAACTTTGACCAGTCAGCTGGTTCTTTTAGCGTTTATCGCTTTTTTCTGGTCAAGCATGACCGTCAGAAACAGGTTGAATGGGGTATAGATCGGGGGAAAGACACTCTGAGAAAATACGGCGAGTCCGGGAGTCGAACTTGTGTACCCCAGATCCGTGACGCGCACGGTTGTCCCCGACGCCGAAATAGCGTCCGAGGTACGCGGTGAGCTACTGGAGCTCCCCCAACGTTATACTTTTTCATTCACATATTCATACTAAAATATGGTCTAAAGTATAAGTATGTTTTTATCGTTTTCTGCAGCTTTCTTCGGAACTTGATTTATAGCCCCAAATGCATTATATTGATGATCAAATACAGTTTGGTAGCGATCGGTGCCAGATAAAAAAATTCAACTGGAGGTACTTCTAGAAGTTACTACATATCATCTGATGTTGACCGGATGGGCGGGGGGTCGTTTATAATTCCGTGGGCAACGTTATATCATTCACCTAGTGTGGGTCATATGATCATCAGAGCAGTTTATATGGAACACGTTAGAAAATAACGCTGAAACTCACTGTGGCTTCCTCGCGCCGTTGGGGGATGAGCGTGGAACAGAATTTTTTTCTATTATGGGATGGAGAAATACTGGATCCATTTCCAGGTTGTATAATAGTATATACGTCCAAATCATGTTGTTTATTGAGTTAGGGTGAGCGATCGATTATCCAATGTGTCAAGATGGAGTCCCGGGAGCTATAGCGAGTGGTCGGACCGAATTTGGATGAGCACCAGTTTCCTGTTTCCGGTTTGCTGTTTGGGCGATCTGCCGATCGGCCACCAGATGGCGCTCTTGAACCGTTAGAGAGTTGAGAGGAGATCAGCAGTATATCTCAGGTCCCCGGAGGAGAAATATGATTTCGATCACAGATTTTTGAAATATTGATATCAAAGACGAGTTACGGCGTCTTCGGCAGAATGAGCATGGCGGGGAAAGACGAGTTCCAGCGTTTTCGGCGATTAAAGTGTTAAGGGTTACTAACCCTAGAAGGGACAAAAATAGTTATGCCAATGTTCCAAGGGCATAGTTCTAAGTGTCATGTGAGTCTAAATATGAATTTACCTTTATTAATACCATCCATCAGCTTCCGACACTGGATTGGTTTGAGGTATCATCATCCTCACTCCGAGACACAAGGGCAGCCTCCTCTTCCTCGGTTTGAGAATCCACGCAAACATCTGTGGGGGTTGGGGGATATGAGAGGGTTGGGCAAAGGAAGAGGAGAGAACATCAGTGGTGGATTGAGACAACCCCGTCATAACCCCAGAACTGTATAGTCATGAAACTGGTATCCAGAGATGAGTCTACTCATGGACAACAGATTCGACCTATGAAGTCTGCCATATTGGAATTTCTGACATTCAAATGTTTTGAATGCCGTTCACCACTCTTTGAACTGCTGCGGTCAGGCAAGCGCTACCAGAGTCTCATGGCCAGTACAGAGAGACTCAGAAGCAGCTTCTATCCCCAGGCCATCAGGATGCTCAATGACAATAACACTATGTAACAACCCATCATCTACACTCCCTGCACACACATCCACATGTACACACTCCCTTTAAACAAACACTCACCTTACCACCACTCACTCTAAATTGATCTATTATTAAATAGTTTGCACTACATTCATACCTCATTTGCACCTTACCCTAAGTTTTGTACCGCATCTCATTTCTGCATTGTACCTCACTGTTACTAATTTTACTCTGTATTGCATATAATGTATATTGACTGAACATTCCTTTACTTACTTCTTAATTCTTTTTTTTCTGTATGCAGCACACTCTCAGGGGCTCATACAGAAACAAGCATTTCATCATAAAGTATGACAAATAATAAACAAACTTGAACTTGCTGTGTGGAATCTGTGGACGAACATCTTTAACTAGTCCACTTACCAGGGAGGGCTTCGCAAAACTGTTCCACGGTTATTCTTTGGCGGCGAGCAACTTTTCTCTGAAGACCCTTCTTCTCAGAGCTGGAAAAGACATGGGACAGTCGACATCCTCCCAATCCTTACCAGGGAGGGCTTCGCAAAACTGTTCCACGGTTATTCTTTGGCGGCGAGCAACTTTTCTCTGAAGACCCTTCTTCTCAGACCTGGAAAAGACATGGGACAGTCGACATCCTCCCAATAAATGTCTTAATACGAGAGCAGAGATCTTCCCCACTTTCAATTCACTTTTATCATAGACATGAATTTCATGGTTTTGTTTGTTGAGCGTTTGCCTTTTTAGGGCTGGATAATTGTTGCAAAATATAACCTTTTCCCAAATAAGTAGACATTCACATAAGTTGGAGCTGGGTTTCAAGAAGAGCTCTGTTTGGATATAAACCAGACCGGAGTAGATGCCGGATCTTCATGTAGGAACTTCAAGACAACTCGGTAGAGAGTTAACCTCTTTAGCCTGAGCAGTCCATCGGCAGACCGCAAATGACATCACATCATAAATCAATCTATCCAGACTATATGACATTAAGTAGCGTTTTCTTTTCAGATGTATCCCAGAGTAAAGACCCTAACCATATCACAAATGCAGTCATAGTGTATATTTTCCGCAATACGTTTGTTTACCAATAGGTTAAAGTGTTTATTTAGTGAGATTTTAGTTCATGGAATGTCCTTGGCGACTTTCGCAAACTAAACTAGACCAAAACAAAAATCCATCTAATAACACTTTAACCTATTGGTAAACGTTGATTACGTTAATAATTGAGCGAATATCCGCCATTTTGAACTAGCAGTGCATCGCCAGTTGTAGTCATATGAGGAGAGGGCATCCAGAGCTTTCCATGAGCGTTGAAACTACCTTTCCCAGCTGATTCCAGCAAGCAAATGACTTCTGTATGAATTTTTTTAATTTCTCTTATTTCTCAGGATTCTCAATCACAAAACGTTATTGGCATGGATTGGAGCGCAGTTAGTGTGTCTACCTTCTGTGAACATTTAGCAACAATCCCTGTTGCAATCCGAGCCATATATTCATTATAAAAATGGAACTGTACATATACTGTACAATATATACTTACTAATTTGAAAACTCTGCTACTCTGGAAACACACCTCACTCTCTCACACCCAAACTGACACTGACTCTCAGCACACCTGCTCTCAATCACCAATCAGCGCGTGTTCAGGTTGGTATGGCCGTAAGCGAAATAACCTGCCGACAAAAGCCCTGTTAAATTGTATTGCTAAATTGACATTACTATGGCCCATTCAACATCAATTATCTATCGTTCAGGATGTAGGAACGTTTTACTTTTTCATTCACACATTCGAGTATAAATATGTTTTTATCGTTTTCTGCAGTATTTCATAGAACGTGAGTTATAGCCATTTATGCATATATTAGATCATCAAATGCAGTTCGATAGTGATTGACACCAGATTAAAAATTTCAATTGTACAAGGTCCTAAACGTCATGACTCATCATCTGCTGGTGACCGGAGGGGGGGGGGGGGGTCGTTTATAATGCAATGACCGACGTTAAATGATTCATGTAGTATGGGTGATATATAGATCATAGCAGTTTGTATGGATAATAATCAAAAACGCTGAAACTCACCGCAGCTTCCTCGTAGCGATGGAGGATGATACTGGAGCAAAAAGATTGCTATTATGGGATGTTGATCTATGCAATCCAGAAGGAGTTAGGAGTGAGAAAGGAATAAGCTCAACGGCACTCAAATTTACTTTAACTGTTAAACTGTTTTATATCCTGTCAAATATATGTTGTAAATAGCTTTTAAAGAATAGGTTCACTATTTTTCAACCCAGACCATATTAAAATGCTTTTTCCCAAATATTTATATTCCTCACTGATATCTTTAGCATTGAGAAATGTACCACTGCAGCAATGGTTTAGGCCTTCAAACACCATGATAAGCTACTTTTCAAACACCATGATAAATCTAAGTTTCAAACACTATGATAAATTCACTTTTCAAACACCATGATAGTTAACTTTTCAAACACCATGACAATGACGTGAAATAAACATTTGAAAGGTGTATTGTTCCCCGTGTGTTTTTATCATAGAGGTGTGGTTATACTATTAATCTGGATTGTCTATGTTATTCTAATGTTAATCTTAATCAAGGATGAAGACTATTTCACCATACATGACTCATCATAGCTTTTTGCTCACTGCTGGGGTCCCATGTTGTGCAGTAGGTGCCCTTTTTTTCTTTTTGCCCCTGCCCTTCAAACAGCCTGAGTCCGCCACTGGTGTTGATCCAATCAACCTAGGACTTGATATCGAACTAACCCTCCCGAAAGGAGGTTACTGAAAGAACCAAAAAGGGATACTTCAAACCACTACTTGTACTTTACGTCTGTATGTATTATTACTGTCTAGCAGGGACGCGAGAAGTCAGCGGGGAGTGGGGGTGCTGAGATATCAATCGTTTTTTTATAATTTTTTTTTTATAATTTTTTTTTAATATAAAATATATATATTATATAATTATACTTGTAGTTGTATTGTCTGCGAGACATCGCCACCACGCAACACGTCAAAATGCTCGCTATCTGCAAACAGCTCCACTGTCTGTCACATCATAACCAACACTCTCATTCACTAGAGGATACTAGTATGATGAATTGAAAATGGGGGACCCTGATGTAAACAAGACGAAAGTCTTTCTCTGGTCTGCATCCCCTTAACAATTGTATGTATTGAGCTGTACTGTACTGTACCCATTCTGCAATCTGTTAATAAACTTTTCAATCAAACTTTTCAATCAAAACCGCTGCCCAACTCCGCGCTCTGAGCGTGCGACGGTGCGAGACAAGTAACTGTTCTGATGCACACATCACAGCCCAGCTTACCCCACATGGCTGTTGCGCCCTCCCTCTGCAATTCGTTCCCCGCATACATGATCGCCGGCATGCAACAGGTCTTCAATCACCCTCCCGGGGGCTCGGATAGTTCTGCTGGCTTGTTCATATATTCCTTTACTGCGAATTCAGCGTCCCAAAAGTTAACTATCTCCCAGGCAGGGCGCAGCCGCTGTGTCTATTTTTTTTACCAACGGATTTCCAGTTCCGCGTTGACGCTTCCAGGCCGCGTCTATTCGAATCCCAACCGGTTCATGCGTCGGCTACACGCTGTTATAATAACACTGCATTATCGAGACAGCGCCCCTATGACGATCTGAATGAATTCCAAGAGTAGGGTAAATCTGCAGTGCCGTTCCGCTCTGTGAAATGAGTAGCCTCGGTTACAAATTTGGAATAAAATCCAAAACAACCTTGCAGTTGCAGTTACACTCCCATCCAGCAGGGGGTGCTGCAGCCCCTCCCGCACCCCCCCTTCTCGCGTCCTTGCTGTCTAGCTAGCGCGATTTTAATTAAAACACCGGTGTTACAAAGGGTCAGATTAAACCGAATATATATATTTATTGCTTGAGATCCCTTGTATAATATTTGTATATCGTTTGATATCCCTTGTATATTCTTTGTATATATACACGGAATATCCCTTTACCTGGGTACAAACCAGACCATAATATTCGCTCTCCTATTGGACAGCGACCCCTAGGCGCCAACGACCATACCCCCAATGGCAAGTTCAAAGGCAACGCCAAGGCATGTCTCAACATGTCCAGGTTTGCGCAGTAATACGAGACAGAACTGAGGTTGGCACTAGATAATTCACCTTACGTATAAATACGGCGCAGGTGGAAACAGCAGCAGTTCGTTCAACGTATCGTTCGTTCATTACTAGGGATGCCCCGATCACGTTTTTTGCCACCGATACCGATCACCGATCGTCGTGAGCCATATCGGCCGATACCGATCCGATACCGATTGTTTTTGATTAAAAAGAAATTAAAAATTATTTTATATAATTTTTTTTTTTTTTATAAAATATATATATTATATAATTAGACTTGTACTTGTATTATCTGCGACTGCGAGACATCGCTAACCACGCAACAAGTCAAAATGCTCACTATCTGCAAACAGCTCCACTGTCTGTGTGTACTCTAGTAGCCCAGCTCCAAAAAGGATTCTCCGGCGCTGCAGCGGGACCCCATTGGTAACGTTAAGTGCTTTGGTCATTTCACATTCAGCAAGCCCTCAGCTCGAATACGCATTAAATCAATGTTATAAGACATTGATATCAAGAGCTATCTGTAGCTACTGCTAGCCGGCTAGATGACGTTAAGACAGAACTTTAGTTCAATGGGACATTTCGTTTTGAACAGTAAACGAACGTCAGCTAACGCAAGCTAACTGAGGTATGAACATGAACTACTAGACTTTCTGGATCATTTGTTGATATCAGGAGCTATCGGTAGCTAGCCGGCTAAATACCGTTAGACAATGCCTACTAAACGTGAATAGTTGACTGGGTAATTTTGTTTAAACAGTAACGATAGCTAGGTAGCTAACGTTAGCACAGGTCGAATGCAGTGCACTACAGACTCGAGCAGAGGAGCCGCACCTCTTTGTTTACAAACTCTACACGGGGCGGGCGGGGCTAGGAAGGAGGAGCAGCGGCAGTTTGCAGGTCGTGTGTGTCTGAGACAGACAGCGAGTGAGAGCTTCGCTTGATCGGTTTCCGCTATCGGCGAATATGACTAATTATCGGAATTCACAGATTGCATATTTATACTGAGTATCGGCCGATAACGATCGGTGGCCGATCGATCGGGGCATCCCTATTCATTACTAGTAAAGCCTTCACCACGAGTCAACGACCAAGTGAAGTGAGCAACCTTGCGTCTAAATAGAGCACTTAGAACATGTGCGAATAGGATAGTAAAGTGTCATAGTTTGGTGAAGTAACGTCAAGTTCAACCTAGTTTAATGTGACGGATAGTGCACAGGAGAACCTACACCGGCGAATGCAGAGCCTTTTCTGGCTGGATTATATTGCTTTGGTACCGTGGCTGCTGGAGCAGAGAACCGTCTACCCCACTATCGTGTGGGATCTACCCCTGTGAGGAGCACCCTCGAGCCCGCCTCTAGGACCAGAGGCTGGCTAGCTTTCATCCATGCTGTCGAGCATACTGGATTATAGCTGTTGCTTTTGTCTGCCGATCAAGGAGTACTGCACCGACTCCCGTAGCTGGAGCTTCTTTATTCCTCGTTGACCCAGACTTTGCACCCGAACATTCCTCTACCCTGCCGGCTTACAACCGGAGGGAACCCCCCAGTGTCTCCAGCTGACTACTAGTGTGCCTTATGTAATTGCTATGCTACAGGTGGCGTCAGTTTATACCCATCTTACTATTCTCATGGACTTACGCTCTTGACCTACTTTAAGTGTTCGCCTTACAAGCGCAAGTATAATTCTCAATCTGTAACCTACCGTTGCTTGCTCTAATAATAATAAATCCCTCTAACTAGAACTTTATGTGTCATTGCCGTATTCTTGTGTGGGTGTTCACCAGATATATCCATGTACTGTATGGCCAGTAATTAAAGTACATAACTAAGTAGTGGTTTAATAATACCATACTCTCAATACAGTCAGGGAATGACCCCTCAGTTACAACCGGTCATTGTTATAACTTTGTCTCTGGTCTACTATTCTTTTAATTGTGTATATTACTCCTCTCCTCATTCGAACCTAGAACTGTGCCCGTGGCGAACAGCTGTTACTGTTAGTGACACAAGTGCTACACATGTCCTCGTGTTGGGCGGCCCCTTTCATGTTTGTTCACGCAAAACCCACGTTAGCTCCAGCCTCAAACAATATTTTATACAGTAAAACAGATGGATGCGTTTTTCATGGCTTTGAGCTAGCATGTGAATTGTTGTTAACTCATCACTGATAAAGTTGTAGACGGTTTTAGTAACTAGACTTAGCAGCTAAGAAAATGTGTCCAGGTGATCAGCTAACAGCAGTCTAGCTAAGTCTACTACTGTTAGCTCACCTGGACACATGTTCTGTTCAGTCCTGGCAACAAACAAGTCTTTGTAAAGCATATATTCTCCGTAAATGTTTCATTATACTAGTTACTGCAGATCCTAACACACATTTCTAATGGTTTCAGTACGTTTTAAATGAATTGCACTTACCATGTAGAGCTGCATGAGAGGAGGAATGGCGGAGATGTCTTCTTGTCTAATCGAAGAAGTGAAGTGGAGGGGGAGGCGGAGCTTAATTACATCTCAACGCGCGGAAAGTACGGAAGTATCTCGAAGTACGTCTGCGCGCTGATTGGCGGAAAGTACGGAAGTTTCTCGAAGGCAGCGCGAACCGTTTTAAGTGAGCGTGCTCACTACCGCCATCTGCTGGGATGGTGTCAGCATTGATATTATAGACCACCGCAACACTTCCGGTATTTGCTTAGAGTTTGGAATCAGGGCTGGTTTTGATTGATTGATTGATTGAAAACTTTATTAACAGATTGCAGAATGGGTACAGTACAGTACAGCTCAATACACACAATTGTTAAGGGGATGCAGACCAGAGAACGACTTTCGTCTTGTTTACATCAGGGTCCCCCATTTTCAATTCATCATAAATATGACATACATGACAGATACAGATAGACAATACTGCTACATCTATACATTTATGACATACCAGATTTGCAAATACAGTACTGTTTGTGATACAAAAAGAGTCTAGAAAAGAGAGTATATACATTTGAGGTAGAAACTGTACATTGGAGGAGGTTGGGTAGGTGGGGTTGGGTGGGGGAACTGTACATTGGAGGTGAGTGGGGTGGGGGTGCGATTTTTTTTCCATAGCCTATGTTTGCGAAGACGCTCTCTGATTGGCTCGCCGCGTACAGCAAAGACCCTCTCTGATTGGTTTAGCGCCGAAGGGTCTCTTCCGCATATTCAACAACAATTTATATGTTGTTCCCTAACCCTAACCTTAACCGTAACCTTAACCTTAACCCTAACCTTAACCCTAACCCTAACCCTAACTCTAAGCATAACCAACTTCGAAAGAGGGCCAAAGCATAACCACTTTGAAGCAGAGAATATATATGTACAAGGCGGATCTTTGTATGTGATTTATATGGCAATTAAATCAATGGTGTGCTTGTTTGTTTGAGGAGTTTGACCTACAGTTAATGTGCCTACCACGTGAAGGTGCATGATCAATGGACAGCACAAAAACAATTTGTGTAGGTGGAGACTAGAGCTACCACAGATAGTAATAAGTTATAAGAGTAAGTAATCCATACCATATATATCCTAATAGTTACCTTATTACCATACTTGTGTAGCAGGGTGGATTATCCCTGCTTTATGGGAGTGGTTGTACACGGCCACCTGGTAGCGGGACACAGCAGAGCTGAGTCTAGCTGGATCCCCGACTGTAGGCCAGGAATGTCAAAGTGGAGGTCGAGCAGCAGGAGCGGATGGGGCCTAGGATTCACTGACCTAGGGATGGTACTCTGGTCCGTCTTGCCCTCCAGGGCGATCAGCAGTAGCTCCCCACACACCCCCACTTCCCCAATATTTCATGAGCCCTCCCACACCCGATGGCAGTAAGATGGATGATGTATTCGCTCCCCAAAGAAGTACCCTTCCTTAATGACCTGTAGAGACCTTTAACCATGAACTATAGGCAGGGGTGGGGAAAGGGTTAAATAATAATGAGCATTACCCGGAGAGAAAAGGGTTAGGCAAAGTGCACATTAAAGACTCACACACAGTGTTCCCATTTACATCTCCTTTTATATAACCAAGGTATATAACAAGTATCACTCAATTAGAAAAGCTATTTCCTCACTGGCACCAAGTGCTCTCGCTCTACAATACACAAGGACCAAAGTGATTCCCACAATTGGCACCTAGTGCTCTCACTCTATATTACAGACACAGTAAGAACCTCTTCCCTTTATGGGTTATCTATTGCTCCGCTTCGCGGTAGGGGAGAACCAGGTAAGGGGTAAAGGAGTTCAATGGGAATTTTATAAAGAACCACACATTATTATTACACTCAAAAGAAATTAACAGTGGGCCCACATTTAGCAAATAAAGTCCTATCTAAAGCCGGCTTGAAATGGTTGGGGCGCCCCTATACACTGCTCTCCAGCGTTCGTTCAAAGCACCGTTTATCTTCACTCTTACAGAGCCTGCGCCACACAGTGCACTGTCTACCGAACACGTTTCAACACTCAGAGCACCGCTGGTACTTATCCAAGATGGCGGGCCCAACCTCTGCACCACTAGTCCGGGTGCTAAGATGGCCGATGGAGATCCCGCGATAACAGCCAGCGGGGCGGAGTAGACGCTGGGGCAGGTGCTGCTGGGCAACGGCTTGGAGAGGCTGGAGAAGCGTGCAGTGTAGTGGCGTCCTCTGCTGGGCTGAAGAGGTGGGCCGGCACGCGTGCTAAACTGTGGTACTCGCCAGCGAACGGTGGGGCTGGGCTAGGGCGCGCGGTGCTCCGGTGGCGGCTGACCGATGGCGATGCCGAGGACGAGCGCGCTCTCTCATTGGCCGTCTACCCCACGGACGCACGCTCGTCCTCGGCATCGCCATCGGTCAACCGCCACCGGAGCACCGCGCGCCCTCGTTACAGAGGTAGACGCCAAGGCAGGATTACTATTTGGTTCCCTAAACGGGCAGTTCCCATATTACGACTGCACCACTGGTACAGAAATGCCAGTGCGACTGGCGGGGGGCAGAGTCAGCTGTCCACACTGAACCAGCGCATTGCCAGCATTATCGGGGGGGACACTGCGCTGTCAGGCATCGATGCCAGTGCAGTGTCTGGTGACACCGATCTTTATGTCGTGGCTGGGCCATCCAGCCAACAGATGGAAGGTAATAATATAATATACACTTCATTTGTATAGCACCCTTCATACAGGAATTGTCACATATCAGTAAAGAAGACGGGCATAGAAATCATTTTGTTGTCAACGATTTTATTGAGGAACATGACAAAGAATATCTTCATTTGTATTTGAAACAATATTTAACCGTATGGTTTCAAACCTTTCTAGCAAATAAATACAACGTAATTAATCAGTGCCAGTCTGGGTTTTCCTATTTACCCCCTTGAGTGCCCAAATCCGCTCCAATGTTAACACTTTAGTTGCCAAAGGACGAGTTTAGGCGTCCTTCCCCGCCATGCTCAAGTTGCCGAAGACGCCGTAACCCGTCTTTAATATCAATATTTCAAAAATCTGTGATCGGAATCATATTTTCCATCCGCAGCCTTCACACACAGTTCAGAGCTCCTCTCAATCCTCTAGCGCAGGGGTGGCCAACCCGCGGCTCGCGAGCCGCATGCGGCTCTTTGCCCGTCAATGTGCGGCTCTTCCATCCATAAAAAAAAACAAAAAAAAAACATTTTTTCTTTTTTTTTTACTTTTTTTTTTTATGTCACTCATTCCATAAGGACGTAGAATTTTTTTTTAAATGGTCCATTTGCATGTTCTTGGTATCTGAATCTAGGGACATATATGGATCAGTGTCAGAAATAGTGTGTCTGTTACTAGGCTTGAGTAAATTGTAATGAACCAAAGGAGAATATCAATTCTATTTAAAAAAGAAATTATCTTTGACTGTAAATAACACCATGCTAAAATTGACCAGACCTGAAAAATCTAAGCAAATGAATAAAGGGAAGATGATTAAACAGAAGGTTTTGTAGATACAGTACTGAATTCTGCCATCTTTTTTATAATGTAAATTTCTCCACCATTCTTCATCATATTGCAACACCGTTTTTTGCAAGACGTTCACAGAAAGGTAGAGAAACTAACTGCGTTCTGTTTTATGGCAATAACGTTCAGGTTTGTGGGAGATAATCCCAAAAAATAAGAGAAATTAAAAAGTAAATCCAGAAGTCAGATGATTGACAGGGGCTGGTGTGAGCTGGGTAGGGTAGTTTTTCGAAATTTGAAAGCCCTGAGTCTCTTCCTTCAAAAGACTACACTCACTTTTGGCTGTGCCACTTCCTCCTGTCAATATGCGCCGGTTTCCGACTCAATGCCCTGAGATTTCTATAATCTTATATTTCACTAATAACAGTTAAAATAATTGGTAAACAAACATAATGCTGAAAATATACACTTTTACTGTATATCTCGGGCTTAAGAGGTTAACCCTGTGAGGCCCAAATTAAAAAGAAATTAGCAACTTCAGAGGCCAGAGGGTGGGACATATAAACACATTTACTATCAAATAGCATTGTGAGGCTGAACAACAGGACCAATTGACTATACATGTGCTTAAAGGGGAACTATCTTATAAATGGCTTTTTTCAGTGTTTACCATTGTTTCTTAGCTATGTGGACTTATATTAATAGGATATATGTCTCTAATTCTCATATTGACGAATTCTTCCAATTCTCCTCTCACAATATTCACCCTCACTGAACTGAGTCATCTGAAAATGTGCATATCTGTGATGTCAGAGATTTCTCAGCTGCATAATAATGTGGCAGTTGGCACCAGGCCACACAGTGGTTGGAGCCCAGCCTCAAAACGGCTTAAGATCTTGAGGTAGAAAAATGCGGTTTTTAGTACTTGATTAGAAATACAAAACAATGCATTTAAAAAAAAAAAAACCTAGGTGTTCCATAGACTCACAGGAATTGTGTAAAAGTGCCCAAATAGTGAAAGAAATAGTAAAATAGTTCCCCTTTAACATTTTTTAAATAAACATTATTTTTTTAAATGGCTAAAAGTGATTTTGTAATTTTGCAACCGTGGGTCTCACAGGGTACTTTTAACCCTGTGAGGCCCAAATAAAAAAGACATTAGCAACTTCAGAGGCCAGAGGGTGAGACCTATAAACACATGAAGGGTGCCGTGACTGAAAAAAAAGTTGAGAAACGCTGGTATATGGTGTGGCTCTTTGTGGTACCACAGTCATTTTTTTGTGGCTCTTAGTCTCTGACTGGTTGGCCACCCCTGCTCTAGCGGTTCAAGAGCGCCATCTGGTGGCCGATCGGCAGAAGCGCCAAACAAGAAGTTATGTGGATGAAGTGCTGCTCACCCATATTACTTCGGGGCACTCGCTATAGGTCCCGGGACTCGATCTCGACACAATACATAGCGATCCGTTGCCAATAACTCGATAAACAATATGATTTGGACGTATATACTATTATACAACCTGGAAATGGACCGGGTATTTCTACATCCCATAATAGGAATAGTTCAGTTCCACGCTCATCGTCCAACGGCGCGAGGAAGATACGGTAAGATTCAGCGTTATTTTTGAACGTGTTCGATATAAATGGCTCTGATGATCATATCACCCACACTAGATGAATGATATAACGCTGCCCACGGAATTATAAACGATCCCCCGCCCATCCGGTCAATATCAGATGATACGTAGAAACTTCTAGAAGTACGTCCAATTGAAATTTTTGATCTCGCACAGATTCCTACCAAACTGTATTTCATCATCAATATAATGCATTTGGGGCTATAAATCACGTTCTGGAGAAAGCTGCAGAAAGAGATGAAAACATACTTATACTTTAGACCATATTTTACTATGAATATGTGAATGAAAAAGTTTAACGTTGCTACACAATGAACAATACATATAGGACCTTGAATGGGCCCTAATAATGGCAATCTAGCAATAGAATTTAAAAAGTTATAGCCCTGCAAAGAAGGGGAACTTCTCCATGTTAAATAGAGCTGGCAACGGATGGTATATCATGAATTTAGCCTTAGGCAATCAAAGTGTTAACCCTTTCTCTGCCACGCTTATATCCATCCTTATACCATCCTCTGCCAGCTCTATTTGTCTATGGAGATGTTCCCCTTCTTTGCAGGGCTATAACTTTTTAAATTGTATTGCTAAATTGACATTACTATGGCCCATTCAACATCAAGTATCTATCGTTTAGGATGTAGCAACGTTCTACTTTTTCATTCACATTCATACTAAAATACGGTCTAAAGTATAAATATGTTTTTATCGTTTTCTGCAGCATTCTGCAGAACGTGAGTTATAGCCATAAATACATATATTAGATCATCAAATGTAGTTTGATACCGATTGACGTCAGATTAAACATTTATAAGTCCGTGGCCGACGTTAAATCGTTTATGTAGTATGGGCGATACATAGATCAGAGCAGTTTATATGGATAATAATAATCAAACACGCTGAAACTCACCGCAGCTTCCTCTGACCGTTGGGTGATCAGCGTGGAGCAGAAAGATCGCTATTATGGGATGTTGATATATGCGATCCATTTCCAGGTTGTATAATACTATATACGTCCAAATCATGTTGTTTATCGAGTTATTGGCAACGGATCGCTATCCAGTGTATCAAGCTGGAGTCCCGCGAGGAAATATGGGTGAGCACCACTTCCGGCCACTCACTTCCGGTTTTGGCGATTCGCCGATCGGCCACCAGATGGCGGTCTTGAACCGTTGGAGAGTTGAGAGGAGATTAACAGCAAGTCTCAAGTCTCCGTGGGTGAAATATGATTGCCATGACAGATTTTTGAAATATTGATCTCAAAGACGCTGTACGACGTCATTGGCAGATTAAGCATGGCGAGCAATGACGTCTAAAGTCGTCCTTGGCGATTAAAGGGTTAACGTTATTATCGCCTAATCTATGTTTTAAATTATGGCTATGTGTCTAATCTGCCCGTCGCTTATCAAATAATCATTTTCAAGTCAACATTGTCAAAGCAGATTGTGTTTTTATCGCTTCATTTCCGTTTTATAACATTTTGAAAACCACTCGTTTTCGAAGAAAAAACAACACAATCTATGATAATCGCCTTTTACTGGAATATTCCAGAACGTTGTCATTTGTCGGCCTATTTATGAATAGTTTTCAAATAAACGCTAGATGATCGATAGTATGTGTACGCACGCACGCTCCTGCCGCACGCTGATAATCGCTGCTCTTATTTCCTGACCGCGAGCAGAGTCAAACAGCCTATCACCATAATCACATAAAAGCTTATATATCCGTGAAAACAAGTCTGATTATCCTAATACTGATAACATAGATTCCTTACCTGACATCAGATGGTATCCAAATGGTATATTCCAATTCCTGATCACCATTCGAAAAAATCGATAATTGTATTGATCACCCGTGAATACAGTATAACACATGATCCGCGCGGCTCAGAGGCTCAAGAATGAATCTGGTAACCCCGGCTGCATGGGTGAGACGTAAAATGTGGAGTCAGAAATCCACTCTCCCATTCACTTTCATTGAGTCCACTCCAAAAGGGTGATGTACCATCTGGGAGACGATAGGGGGTGCTTTTTTCACATCTGAGCGCCTGAGGTAGCAGAATTCACTACCGTTGGCTCGGTTGATGAAATATGATTTCAGATCGCTAAAAAAAATAAAATCTCACAAATATTCTTGTGATGGGCCTTCAACCAGCGGGGGGTAAACCCGAGATTTCTCGGGTGTGGCGCTCAAAGTGTTAATAACCACTTTTGGCGTTGGTGTCATTATTAACCCTTTATTCGCCGAAGACGTGTTAAGACGTCATTCCTAGCCATGCGTAATCTGCCAATGACGTCGTACAGCGTCTTTGAGATCAATATTTCAAATTTCTGTCATGGCAATCATATTTCACCCACGGATCCTTGACTGGTGCTGTAGATCTCCGCTCAACTCTCCAACGGTTCAAGACCGCCACCTGGTGGCCGATCGGCGAGTTGCCAAAACCGGAAGTGGCGGCCGGAAGTGGTGCTCACCCATATTCCGTCCGGGGACTCCATCTCGACACACTGGACATCGATCCGTTGCCATAACTCGATAAACAACATGCTTTGGACGTATATAGTATTATACAAACTGGAACTGGACCACCTAGATCGACATCCCATAATAACGATTTTTTTTTTTTGCTCCAGTAGCATCCCCCATCGCTACGAGGAAGCTGCGGTGTTTCAGCGTTTTTGATTATTATTATCCATACAAACTGCTCTGATCTATATATCACCCATACTACATAAATGATTTAACATGGGCCACGGAATTATAAAAGTCGAGCAGGATTTCCCTTGGAAAGCGGAATCTGCTCAGGAGCCACTCTGTGCTCTCGGCAAACAGGTCTGCCCTCTCCCTGAAGACACGCTCCCTGCGGAGCGCACCATGTCCCACTGCCAAGTCATCTAATAAACATTGTATCTTGGCCTGTGGGTCGATCTAATGGGTCCGGTAGTTTTTTTGTTGTTGCTCAAACTCAGCGTTTATAACGGTCGGATTGAGAAGAATCAAATGCTCCAGACGCATGATGTGTAGTGGATTATGTTGGCGACACGATGGACATCAATACTTGGAATGGCGATCAGATTATTGGAATATTCTTTTTGGGGTACATCCTAGTCAAGGTAAGGGCTATATCAGGGCTCCAGACAAACTTTTTTCACCACCGTCCCGAAATACAATTTTAACCGTGAATGTAAACCGTCCCAAAAATCGAAATGTCGTTTCTTTACTTTGGTTTTGTCGTCTATAGTTGTTATTGCCATAAGAAACACCATTCAAATTATTAGGAAATAGATAATTGTATTTATTTGAAATAATAATAATTATTATTTTTGTATCCACTTTTTCTCCCATTTTTCTATTTTTCTCCCATCCCAATTTCGTATCATCCAATTCAACCCTCCCCTGTCTCGAACGCTATTTCTTGCCTCCCACAAGCCGGCTGCAATGTGGACTAAGTCATACATAGCACG
This sequence comes from Notolepis coatsorum, assembly GCF_963971535.1. Taxonomy (NCBI): domain Eukaryota; kingdom Metazoa; phylum Chordata; class Actinopteri; order Aulopiformes; family Paralepididae; genus Notolepis; species Notolepis coatsorum. The sequence continues at coordinate 103,523,431 of NC_140179.1, forward strand.
AGTCCCCTCCGATACTCGAGGTAACAGCAGTCTCATCTTTTCACCTGCGCGGCGCGATCTTTCAGCGTCAGGGGTCTGCGCTTTGGAGGGGCGCCGCCCCCATCGCTTCCTGATTCTACTGCGCAGGCGCACCAACCGACCTGTAGGAGTCGCTGTCCACAACGCCCGATCCCCACCCAGCAGTTTCCCACCCCCTAATACTGCCAATGTGTATTAGTACGGACGACCAGCTAAACTGAAAGCAATGTGGAGCGCTGGGCTCGAACAGGCGAACCCAGCGTCTCCAGTATTCGTGGTGAGCGCCTTGCCCACTGCACCACGTAGCCGCGTTAAATAATTATTTATTTGAACAATAGACCAACAGGTAACAACGGGTAACAACAAAACAACCAATTGAAAGTTTAAACACCTTTCTTATTTTAATACTGTGAGAGAGAGAGAGAGAGAGAGAGTGAGTTTCTTATTTTAATACTGAGTATCAAGTCTCAGTTGTCTCAGTCTTTGTACTGAGGTCTTCGTGACCTGCAGCCACTGCGCCACCATTTAGTCACGGCTTCCACATAGTCACAGTGCCGTGCAGGAGGGCCATGAACCCATTATCTGCAGGAGGCAGTTGAGCATCTCGTTGGAGAGGCAGGACCTCCAGTCTGATTTGATCCTCTTCATGCTGGAGAAGCCGCGCTCGCAACAAGAGGAGCTCATGGGGAGGACGAGGCTGATCTCTGCAAGCACCTGCATGTGCTGGAACAGACCATCCCTTCCGATGGCACCCTGAATCAGCCACTGCCACAGCACCTGGGAATCAAGGTGCCTGTAGCAGCAGGCAATGAGCACCTAGCTGCCTCCACTGATTCAAAGTCCTCACATTCTTCTAAAACTGGATGGAAATGTTCCATGAAGGCATTCAGCTCAGCTGTGCCAAATGTTGCCAGATTGGTGGTGTCTTCTGGCCAGTTGGATATGTCAAATAGTGTGGAGGTTGCCTTCAGAACGCCGCTCTCCAGACTCTTGAAGCGCTCTGAGACAAACTCACAGAAGCGGTTGGTGAGGCGAAGCTTCAGGCCCTGTTTAGACGGAAACGCTAGCAGGTGAATCCGCAAAAATATTTTTTCGTTTGTGCCTTTCGTTTATACGGAAACTGCGTTTTTACGGGGTGAAACCGCAAAAAAGTGAGACTACCTTCCAGGGTGGAATTCCTAGAAACGGTAAACCTTTGCGCTCTCATCTAAACTGTCAAACCGCATAAAACGATGACGAAAGGGTTGTCAAGGCTCTCGTTGCGCGTACTGCTTACATCACAGGCATGCGCCAGTAGCCTAGAAGCGTAAACAAAGCATGTCTTATTCTATCCATGGCGATCACCTGAAGGCTACATTGGCAGTACTTTTAAATACACAAGAATCTGTCCCGCGGCGTGACTGGACCCACTGTCTGTGAGTGACTCTGCTTTGGTCCAATCACATTCCCCACCCACAGTCTGCGAATCAGAGGCAGAGTAGGGCGGGTCTTCACAGCACGTCATGTGACATGTGCCAATCGTGTGACAGCGGGGCTCAGTTGTCTCGAGTCGTTACAGCGTCGTCTGCACGCAGAATTCCATCCCAAAACGATAGTCTAAACGCAAAATTAAAAGTGAGACCGCAAGACGACTTTTGCGGTTTCTGTTCAGACTCTCTCCGTCTAAACGTAGCCTCAGTGTGTTGAAGGTGTCATCATCAGCATTGGTCCTGCTGAGCTGGACACCCTGCCAGATGCTTCCTGGCCCAACCTCTTCCATAAACTGGTGTAGCCTTGGACCTGGCTTTGTCTAGTTAAAAAAAAAATATATATATATATAGAAGAATGTTAAGAATATTTTAGTAATTTTTATTACAAAAAAGCCCTTTTAGTAGGCCTATGTTGAGCTGTGATTGTTAAATACAATTATGTAACTATCAAATATTATTTTAAATATGTATGTCTATCCCGTAAAAAGGTCAGTTGGTGTAAACATGCCTATTTTAAAATGAATGTTTTCTATGTATTTCCCATCACTAGAATCAGCTAAATATATCTGCTTTTTGATGAAAATGTTGGTTTTGGACCCAAAAAAAACCCACATCATTGACCCATTTATTGTATGATATTATAATACGATAACGCTTTTGTCCATTTCCATTATAATGTATGTCTCAATATGAATGACCAATATGAATCTATCTAATATTTCACATCTCCTATGGCTTTCTCACCTGCATGGCCACAAGAGCCAGTGTTGTTGACAGTGGGAAAGTACGGTCAGCTGTCAATCAAGTGGGACCACGCCCCTCAACAAAGGGAGACCAATTGGAAGTGGGCCAGTCCCTCCCTCCCTCCTATAAAAGGGAGACACAGTCCCTCACTTCACTCGTATGACGGAACACAGAGACATCTAGTAAGAGAGAAAGACATGGCCAGTGAGCCAGTGAATAAACATGTCAACCCCTTAAAATAAGTCAAGCATAGCCTGAACAAGATAAAATATTTATCGAAACGTTGCAATCTGCTTGACAAGAATATGGAGCACTTTGAGCACGGTCCGCTTTTGGACCGTGGATGTGAGGCACGCAGACAAGACCCACAAAGAGAGGGTCGGATGCCGCATGGCCACCTCCGGCATCCCCAGAAGAGTGGCATGCATGGCCAGTATTACTATAGTGCAAGACCCACAAAGAGAGGGTCGGATGCCGCATGGCCACCTCCGGCATCCCCAGAAGAGTGGCAGGCATGGCCAGTATTACTATAGTGCAAGACCCACAAAGAGAGGGTCGGATGCCGCATGGCCACCTCCGGCATCCCCAGAAGAGTGGCAGGCATGGCCAGTATTACTATATGCACAGGGGAGATCTACATACAAATTATTTTGACCCCCATAACCGTGATTCGCAACTCACAGACCGGCTGGTAACAGCGTAGCCAGAGAGAAGGACAGGATGGACCCTGATACATTGGACATTATCGTTCTCTGTCTTAACACTTTGGCGACCACAGTCTTGCGGCAATTTATGCCTGAGGACAGAGGTTTGTTTACAAACCGATGTACTTTCTAAGAGCTATATACATAATTTATAGTATTGCTATCTGTCCATTCTCATTGTCACTTGAGTGCATAAACCGTGCCTTCATAATGGCTTAAAGAAAATAAAAATCCATCGGTTGGTTGTCATTTTATAGCGTCGTGAATATAAGGTTTATCGCGCTTTTTGTCTCGTCTTTTTTCCAGGAAGCTAGATAATAGGCTAAACGTTGGCACCGTTATATCAAACGCCATTTCTGCTGTATGTATACGAATGAAATAAAACAAACTGCGTAGCATCCGGACTATTACAGAGCATCTATGGATGAAATGGGGGCGGCGGGGAACGCCGATTAGTATTATTGATTAGCAATACAGTGCGTTCAGGTAGCCAATGTCAGTGATCGATCACGTTTTAAAACAATGTCCAATCCAGCTGTAATTTGGGGGAATAATATCCTACCGTCAGGCCATGTGATCGCCGGCAGCATTTCTTCATTAGTCATCGGATTCTGGTAGATCGATATGTCCATTGGCTAATCATAAATCCCATTATTCCAGGCTGAAATATGCGTTCGGTAACGGGATCAAAGATGGAGGGTCTTCGTTTGGAAGCGAGGCTCATATCCGCCCACAGACAGTGAAAAGATTTTTTTTTTCAATCCCCTCAATGATACTGCAGTGGAGCGATGGCGCCCCTAAGCGGATCTGGCCGGTATTGCATGTTTCGAAAATCAAATATGTGGGTAGGTCATGCATCTCGATCGCGGACGTTAATAGCGTTATAAATATGGAATAAAACAATAACAACTCGCCTGGTCCACAACGCATGGAATCGAATCACGAGTTAACTCGTGGACGGTCCACATACAGGTAGTTCGAGGTGCACTTTCGTGCCTACGACCGCCCCACAGGGATATACAGCTTTGACAAGCTCTCTCTCTCCTGCCGATTAAAATCAGCAGCTCTTCCTCGAGTGCCTGTAGCTGCCTGCATTTGCACAACGGCATCCATCCCTGCTGCTAGCTAACGTTAAAACTAACCTAAAGTTAGTTGTTCACCAACAATCTCAACATTTGTATTTAGCATCAGCTCAAAAACACAGAACCAGACGACACAAGCCGCTAGCGATAGCAGCAATAATACTTCCGGTCGAGGGGGTTTCAAAATAAAAGAGCGACGTCTAATACACCGGAAAGACGTTTATTTTGTACATTAATTTTACATTTATTTGTACAATCTTGCATAGGCTACGTGTGGATGTATAAAGTATAAAGGCAGAGTGTCTGCAATATTGTTGTTGTGTCGATTCGCAGTTGCCCGAGCATGTAGAGCCCTTTAGACACCACGTTAAATTAGTCTCAAAGGGAAGTGCAGAACTCATTATAAACATTCAAATGTTCAGTTTCAGTTTCAATTTTACCCGTACAGTATAGTGTGCAAGCTTGCACCGGTTTAGTTTTATGCATACTGACTGCACCAGCATGTCTCATTATTAGAAGTTCTGTGTAATTAAAAAGTAGCCTATAGCTAAGAGTTGGTGGTTTTATAGGCGACTAGAAAAAAAAAACCTTATTTTGATATTTCGTTTTTTGATGCCTATTATACAGATTAGTGTGTTTACATTTTCAATTCTGATTGCACTGTGAATAGGCTACCGATTTATGCGGTTGATACCTGTTGTTGCAGAGAAACCTGTGATTTACATGCTTGTGTATCCCGCCTCGGCGGGGATAGCGTTTTACTTTATTTTTGTAGGTATAGTATGTTTCCATCGTATGTTGCAAAATGTAATCCAGTTCATATAACTGGTATTTCGGTACTACCTACCCCTTTTGAGGTTTAGTTTTATGCATACTGACTGCACCAGCATGTCTCATTATTGTTATATTTTCTACGCTGTGGCTACTATTCTGTACTATTCTGATGGTGTGATGGATCACGGTTTATGTGGGATTTATTTTAGTTTATTCTAAGGTGCTTTGGCTTTATTTCGTCTTTCTGTGAGGGACGGCTGTCTATTTCGTCTTTCTGTGAGGGACAGCTGTCAATCACTGGCCTGCAGTTAATTGCCATGCGGCATGGCAGGTGTGTGGGCTTGATTGCCACCTGATTGGTGTCAGGTGTGCAGTGCCTTTAAGTGGGTTTGGTTGACTGTGTTCGGATGCTTGTTGTCCACTTCATGTTAACCCTCAACAGTAGAGGAGTGTCCCCAGCGCATGCTTCTAGGGTTTTCTCTGTCTCTTGTTTTTCTTGTTTTCAACTGCTAGGCAGTGGTGGTTATTTTGGGATTTTTATACTGGTGTTTTGTGTTTCCTACCGTTTTAATTTGAATTTATTTTATTCTTGTGTTTTCCCTCATCAATTCCAGTGGGTAACTTTAACACATTCGGGGCCATCTAATCTCACGCTAAACGGCCAGCATTTCAAAACAGACTTGCATTGGGCATGGGGCTGTTTGTAGAGCTAAATCTATACTTTATAGTATTGCTATCTGTCCATTCTCATTGTCAATTGAGACCATAAACCATCCCTTCAAAATGGCTTAAAGATTATTTTTTTCATCAATATGTTCTCATTTTATAGCCTCGTGAATATAAGCGTTATATGGGATTAGGTCTAGTATATTTCCTGGAAGGCGACATACAGGGCGCTAAACTACTAACATTAAACAGCTAGTTCGAGGTGCACTTTCGTGCCTACGACGCCCCACAGGGATATACGGCTTTGACGAGCTCTCTCCTGCCGATTAAAATCAGCAGCTCTTCCTCGAGTGCCTGTAGCTGCCTGCATTTGCACAACAGCATCCATCCCTGCTGCTAGCTAACGTTAAAACTAACCTAAAGTTAGTTGTTCACCAATCTCAACATTTGTATTTAGCATCAGCTCAAAAACACAGAACCAGACGACACAAGCCGCTAGCGATAGCAGCAATAATACTTCCGGTCGAGGGGGTTTCAAAATAAAAGAGTGACGTCTAATACACCGGAAAGACGTTTATTTTGTACATACATTTTACATTTATTTGTACAATGTTGTTAATTAAATGAACTACTGCAACACAATACGAAACAGCAACCACAATTGATTGATTGAAAACTTTATTAACAGATTGCAGAATGGGTACAGTACAATACATACAATTGTTAACGGTATGCAGACCAGAGAAATACTTTCGTCTTGTTTACATCAGGGTCCCCCATTTTCAATTCATCATAACATATATGACATACATGACACACAGATAGACAGTACTGCTACATCTATACATTTATGACATCAGATTTTGCAAATACAGTACTGTTTGTGATACCAAAAGAGTCCAGAAAAGAGAGTATATACATTTGACGTAGAAACTGTACGTGGGGGGGGGGGGGGGGGGGGGACTGTACATTGGAGGAGGTTGGGTGGGTGGGGTGGGACACTGTACACCTGTACAAGCAAAACTGTAAATTGGAATATTGACAACCATACTTGGTCAACAACAAGACATTTGAACGTAACATGTTCAAGTAACTAAATAAAACGAAGCTTTCAAGCAGAGTACAGAGTGAACGTTAAATAATAATAATAAATAAACGTACCATTGCCAGCCTCCATCAAGGACTCCAAAAGCTCCTCAGCGGGGGTTAGGGTAGTATCGAGGGTATTGTGGGATAAAATCAATCAATTTATGTCCCTAGATACATGTATTAATGTATTCCTATTATCAGGTCTCAGCCTGTAGTTATTTTAGCATGTCTGTGGCCTGACTGAGGTGTCACAATCTATTTGTTACCGGAAGGGTCAGTGCAGCTGTTGGTAAAAAGCCACACAGCCCCAAGAACTGATGAGGTGACGGGTTTGGCTGACCACTGACAGGGAGCATTGTCAGGATCTAGAATAATGTATAATACCTATGAATCAATCCATTTATCTATTGTAAGAACCATAAGATATCTACAAATGTGTGTACCATTAAAATGTGTTATTATGATATGGTATTAAAACAGGCCTATGTGTCACCATGACCCCAGCTGTCTGAAACTACCAGGAGACAGATGTAATTCTAGACCCTTGTCATTTCAACTGTTTACCTTATATAGACATTGTTTAAAGTCCAGAACCTTTCTTCATGCTAATTTGGAAGGAAGGCACCTCATTCGCTCAGAACACCAACCAGCTGACTATAAAAATGACAATGTGATTCGGATCGGGAGACTTCTGCTCGGCCTTCACCAAAGCTAAGTTGGAACTCTCCACTCTCAGCTGTTTGTGTAAATACTCTGTAATATTGAATATTCACTCTGTAATAAATATTTGATTGCTAACACCCTCTCCTCATCTTTCAAGGTCAATAAAAGAATATGCCTTATCAGATGGTGACCCTGACGTGATAACCTTGACGTTAAGGACGGACGAAAGGCAACTGGCAAACACTCGTAGAACGGATCCATTTAAAAACGGTGAGCCAGAGCCTGTTTAAACTCAAAATCTGCATAGATTAACTATTGTACATTATAATCTACGAGTGTTGGTCAGAGGCCCTGTCCGTGGGGTGATTTATATAATTGGCTTAAGCAAAATGGACATATCAGCAAAGGAGTGAATAGACAATATTACAACCCCGGGTTTTCTTATTTTCTATTTTTAAGTCCTGTCGAAGGCCTGCAGCAGTACAATTAAGAAATCTCTCCAGAGGTCTATAAGAAAAGACCATAGTGTAACCCGGTAACCCAAGACCTCACGGAGGCCTGGCTCTATACAGGGACTAGAACCCTGGTAGGAGGAGACCATAGTCAGTGTAAACCGGTAACCCAAAGACCCTCAGGGCCTGGCTGTAATACAGGGACTTGAACCCTGGCCAGAGTTTATTAGGTAGACAAAAAAAATAGGATTGCTGTTCTGGAATGCGTTGGAATTACGAGCAGATTACGAGCGAGCGATTGATCTGCCTCGCTTAGTCCTGTATTAGTCTCTAAATTGCGTCAGCCAACAATCCTAGTCGGCAAAGTAAACTTAGTCGATTAAAAAGGTTAGTTGATAATCTTGATAATCTTAACTGCATGACTTGTGTAAACAGAGAGTAATTGGGTAGGTATTATTATATGTTCTGATGGTGTGAGCAATGGCTCAGAAGCAGTGGTTTTTAAACCTAACAGTGTCTATGCCTTGAAAACTCATGGAGTTCTCAAGATCAGGTTACATTGCAGTGATTAGGGGAGGGTGGGTTAAGAGACAAATCTCAACAAGAAAGACTGGATGAAATAGATATTCTTGATGTATTTGATTCTATCAAATATTAATAGAATTGAAGTCAAAAGCATTCAGAGGTTTCAAGATTTACACAGGGGAAAGGGGGGAATAGCATATAGGCTTGACTGGCGAATTGGCATAAGTTGGCATAAGTTGTTGTCTTTTCTAACAAGCAAGCACACACACACACACACACACACACACACACACACACACACACACACCACACACACACACACACACACACAGGGCATTATTGCCCTTAGCCTATAGTGCAAACAGATTACATATAGGAACACACATCTATAGCATGACAGTGAGATTCACATGATTCTGGAATGCATGGTGAGTGTGAATAAATGTGGAAATTGTTTTTGTCTAGCCTGTGTTTGAATAGAAGATCCCGGGAACAATTTAGTCGTGATGTAAAAAAGCTCCTTAGTTAATTGAATAGTCACTAATCAAACCTTGTTTTATTAGTTATTTTGAGCATGGCTCAGTGCAGTAAGTCAGTGTATACACTGTAAGCAGGAAAAGCAGTTATTTGCGCCACAAGTAATACGATCTCATAGGGAGTATCAGATGTCACTCACCTCAGATACCTCACACCTCCCCTGTATTCTTCAAAATCACCCTTTCACAATCGGTGTAAGCAATGTTAATATGGACTTCTGTTATGTGTGAGTCAATGATCACACCCGGGTTGTACCAAAACGTACATACATGTCCAAAACACTCGCTTGTTAAGAGTCCACACAACTGTTCGCTTGCGTATATACAACAACAACATAACTTCCGGTGCCCGTCGTAACTTTTCACGCTGTCACACTTTATTCTTCAAACGTACTTCCACTCTGACACAAGGCAGCCAAACCGGAGTTTAGCTTTGCTAAATTGAGCACACATCAAGCTTCCGGTTTAACAAAGTAAAAGTCCCATAGAAAATTACACCGTATAACTAAAACATTGGAAATCCAATTTCCTTTATAAAATTATAATTAGGAAACGAAATTGGATCCTTTACAGTCTGTAAATAACATGTGTTTGTGAATGGTTGTGCTAATGAGTAATGGCATTAACGATTCTCCTTTTTCGCTGGTCCCATCACTCAAAACATTTATTTCCGTCGTTTTCCAATCGCCCCCCTCGCAACAGGAGGTGTGTTTTGGTTGTATTTGTGGACGTCAGACGCAGCTGTCGTCGGCCACAGCGCCTCTAGCTAAAACAGAAGTCACATTTAGCTTTTTATTTTTTAAACTATATTTAATCGCATCTGGAGGATGGGGTGTTCTGCCGCAGCGTCTGCCCCCCCGTGCCAACCAAGCAGGCTAACTGCGCCAATATATATGATACGTGTAAACATAATCAGAGTGGACCATTCGCGCAAATATCATCCGAGTTTAAGAGAGGGGACCGGGGTCCGGCTAACCAGAATAACACACCCTAACACTGCCTCTCGCAACTACAATTACAAATGTATTTGGCCCTTTAAATGTTAAATAACCTCCTTTTCCGCGGCGCTACGATAAGCGACGTGTGGCTAAATCTTTCATTATCAAGGACTTCCTAGAAATCTGTGACAGATGCGCACCGACCGAAAATACTAGTGCATGTGTGGATTTTAGAATGCCCTGAATGTAACCAGCGTGCAAGTGTGTGAAGTGAATGGTTCGGTCACGTGGGAGGAGCAAGTTGTGGTTTCTAAAGAGAAGGACAATCATCTCTCCTAACCAAATGGATGAAACCTTATTATTATTTATATAACAAAATAATTGCTCTTTTCAGGTCATACTGGACAAAATAAAGAACTGAAATAATATGAATACCTTTTCTGTATTAGAATCCAGCTTTAGAATATATATTTGTGTCCAATGTAATATGAATGGTAAATTATTATATCATAAGCATCTTATGTCACCATAAATCAAGCCAAACCATATGTTTTAGGAATAAAATTGTTTAAAGTTATTTCAACACTGCAATCAAAATGTCAAATTTGAATACATTTATGGTCCCACCATTAGATTGATTGATTGATTGAAAACTTTATTAACAGATTGCAGAATGGGTACAGTATAGTACAGCTCAATACATACAATTGTTAAGGGGATGCAGACCAGAGAAAGACTTTCGTCTTGTTTACATCAGGGTCCCCCAGATTAGATTAGATTAGATTATACTTTATTGTCATTATATATGCATACAAAATTCTGACTCAAACTTAAGGTGCAGTAATAAAATCACACAAAATAGGACATTAGTCATGCTGTGCTGAATAAACTGAATAACCCTTAGTTAATTTAATAGACTTTTAAGGCTGTTTGTTTATCACTTATCACAATAAAATACATGTACTTTACGGTAAAATGCTTGCCCCGGAGAGAGTGCTTTTTACAGTATAGAAAACAGTGAATAGAAAAGGAATGCCGTAAATCCTCTAATAGTGGAGAGGACGGGCCTCTTTGATAAATGCAGACAAAATAAATATAGGCCGGCTTCCAATACAAGGTCGCATGATCATGCCGTGACCCGAGATACAGAATGAGATAAACTCTTGGAAAATGCGGGTTAAGCGATGTCCCTCTCTACCGTTCCCACTACACTCTGACCACATTAACGGTTTTCCCTACTCTCCAACTTCAGTGTGTGAATTACATTAATCAATATTTAAATAATGTTAGTCTAAATAAATGAAATTAAGGCCTGCCTCTTATATAGGCCTCTAAAAGCCTGGTGCTCTTTGCAGCTGAGGTAAATACAAGACCTGTCCAATATTAGAGAAGATACGGTATACTATACAATACAAAATACAATCTGAAGTATGACTTAAAATCTAAATACAGTGAGGTACAATTATGCAGACAATACAAAACTTTAAGGTAAGGTGCAAATGGGTTATGAATATAGTACAAATCTCTTCAATAATAGATAAATAAAATGTAGTGTTAAAGTGCTTAAAGTTAGTGTTAAGGTGAGTGTTTGTTTAAAAGAGGGCCTGGGAAATTAATAGAAGTTTAAAGGACAAAAGATAGACGTGTAGAATAACTACTTCCCAAAAATAATAGATTATCCAAACGTCAAGTTCCAATACACTATCCTCGGAGGGGTGTGGTCTGCGTGCACAAGCGCCTGTGTGTCTCTCTAGCTCTGAGCAGACAAATAGACGCAAGGCATTCTGGAACTTGTATTTCTACCAACTAATGTGACGATGGACGTAAATAATAGTATCTCTTGGCTTTAATGTAATGTAAATGTAAACAATAATCGATATTAACATATAAAATAAAATTCATTAATCTGGCCTATTAAGTTACAACCAAGAGAAGCACAACTTTGATGGGTGGATTGATTGATTGAGTATTGACTGCTGACTTGATGAATGGGGTGTCTGATTGATAAATGGATGAGTGGGTTGACAATTGAGTGACAGAAAGTAATTGAGTATATTTTTAGATCAACTGTGAGTAAGTAGTGCATTGCGAATAAGGGATTTACATCATAATTTATATATTGACGGCTTCCTGTTGTACTGATTAGATGCTGTCATTCTTTGCATAGTTACATCTCATTATGAAGTGTTCAACCTGGTTGACACGGAAGGACAGCTCTGGGGGACTATTGATAAGGGATGTATGAATATGATGGACTACAATGGAAGTAGTCAGTTGTTGTCCTGCCTCTCTCTCTCTTGCCCTGCATGTTCAAACCATGTCAGGGATGGGCGTTATGTTGTCAGACGGTACCGCTTTGATTCAACATTTTCTTTCTACCAAAAAACGAATGTCCTTTCAAGGGAACAATTATCAAGACGTTTTGTCTGGACGAGTCCAAAAATTCATGACTACAGTGGAGCTAGGATTTTCTGGTGAAAAGATGGCCGCCGGCAACCAAATTCAAGTTAAAGGGGCGTGTTTAGCCTCTATTCTGGCCGGAAAAGATCCAAACTAACCTACCTGTACTGGTTCATCAAAAACTCTCCTACCCATACTGGCCCATCCTAACTTACTATACTGGTCCAATTGTTCATTAAAACAGGGTAAAAGAGGGGTTCTGATTAGGGGGTAAATACTGTAAGTCAACATTAGCATAGGTGTTTGTGTTTAAGACTGGTTGACAGCAGCAGCTGACCAGTGTCCAGGGACCTGGTCTCCTTTAGATTAGACCATTCTGGTAGTCATGGCACGATCGATGTCACTCTCTTTTGGGGAAAAGGTATACTGCAGTTGAATTTAGGGTTTTCATGGATCGGGTAATCAATCAAAAAGTGCATCCTATCATCCTGTCCTATAATTCCATATCTTAAGACTTGGTTCCGATACAAATTAGAAGACAGATAAAATAATTGATATTACCTAATTTTGGCCAAAATTAAGTTATTTTAATTAACACTTTGACTGCCTAAAAACGCTTTACAGCGTCATTGCTGGCCATGCTAAAGTTGCCGGGGGACGCTGTACAGCGTCCTTATATCAATATTTCAAAAATCTGGAATCGGATTCATATTCCCCCTCCGCTGGCCTGATATCCACCAGCAGGACCCACTGAGCTCTCTGGCGGTTCAGGAGCGCCATCTGGTGGCCGATCGGCGCAACCGCTTAACAGGAAGCGCAGTAGAGGTTTTGCTGGTCGGCCCTATTACTTCCGGCCACTCGGTATAGGTTCCGGCACTCTAGCTCGTCACTCTACATAGCGATCGATTGCCAATAACTCGATAAACAACATGATTTGGACGTATATACCATTATACAAGCTGGAGATGGACCGGGTAATAATATATCCCATAATGATAAAATTTCTACTCGACGATGATCGCCCAACGGCGCGCGGAGACTGGGGTGAGTTTCAGCGTGTAACGTTACCATCTTCGATACTAACTGCTTTTATCAACATTTGACCCACATTAGATGATTGGTATAACGCTGCCCACGGAATTATAAACGCCCCCTCGCCCATCCGGTCAACATCAGATGACGTGTAGTAACTTCTAGAAGTACGTCTAGTTGGAATTTTTTATATCGCGCTGATTGCCATCAAACTGTATTTCATCATCAATATAATGCATTTGGGGCTATATATCACGTTCTGGAGAAAGCTGCAGAAAGAGATGAAAACATACTTATACATTAGACCATACTTTACTATGAATATGTGAATGAAAAAGTTTAACGTTGCTACACAATGAACAATACATATAGGACTTTGAATGGGCCCTAATAATGGCAATGTAGCAATAGAATTTAAAAAGTTATAGCCCTGCAAAGAAGGGGACTTTCTCCATAGACAAATAGCGCTGGCAATCTATGGTATATCATTAATTTAACCCAAGGCAACCAAAGTGTTAAGACCGGTATTGCGATGCTTGGAAAGACAATACATTTAAAATAAGATAAAACCACAGGGATAATTTGGAATGAATAAATAGCTTAAGTATCTTTCATTTAGGTTTAAATAATAAGGTCATCACGAAAGGGGGGTAAACCCTGAATTACCTTATTGTGCTCCGTTTTGTCTGTCTGTTTGTTTCTTTAAGTGAGTCATTAATAAGTGTTTCAATGTGTATCTTATTTGTTTTGTTCCTTCTGCTTTTGAAAAATTGAGGAAGCTTGAAAGTAAAGAGTGTGAGGAGAGTATGATAGGAATATAGAAACCTTTGTAGCACCTTTTTACATTTGTTTATTGATAGGTTCAAGTAGGAGAACGATTGGAATAATATTAACAATAATAATTTGACATGGTTGTTCCGTTACCGCGCAGTTTAGATTAAATTCTCGGGTTACTGTGTTCAGTGGGAGTAAATTTAAGGTAAATTTAAAGGGGGGGGGGGGATTCCAGGGACAGATACTAAGAAACGTTTGGTTGCTCCATTGCTAGTGTCATCACACATCTAGAACATTTGGCTCACCGGAGGGAGAAGAATCCGATACATGTTACAGCCACAGCCAGGCTCTCTCTCTCTCTCCCCTGTCTGGCAGCAGTCTCCACGCCCTTATATGGGCAGCTTCCTGTCCCTCCTTCTCCACGCCATCTACCTGGTCAACCTACACACCTGAGGCTCATCAGATCATCACCGAGGCTGGATATGAGGCCTGTGCCCCTGCCACTCCCCATCCGAGGGAGGCTTCACCACCGTGGATCACACAACCCCGGACTACTCTTCACTCGTGGACGTCTCCAGCCTGGACACAGCCCGGTGTCACATGGAGCGACCTCCTTGCTATACATTCAGCATGAAGCAGCGGAGAATACATGAAGGGGGAAAATATGTTGTCTCCCGCAGATTGCAGACTTGGGAAAAGAGTATGGTGTGAGTAAGAGCGGCCACAACACATGCTAGACTGTGAAAAGAACAATGTTGACCACTTTTGATATAGACAATTCATCACCAGTGACCCTTGGACCCTTCATCACCAGTGACCTTGGACCCTCAACTACATTGCAGGAGTTACATACAGTATATATGTTATCAACAGCAGCAGACATACTATAACAAGTAGGAGATCATAGGATTTATTTCATTTATAAAAATGTCTCTGCCCCTGGAATCCGATATAAGGTTTGATATGTTATATGAATTAAACTGACGCAACCAGTTATGATATGAGTTATATACGTTATATTATCAGTACATAGGTAAGCAGATGTAGTCTATTTATGCCTTTTCATTTAAATTTGGAAACAGATATCACTGTTGCATACAAAGGTTTACATCGATTGAAAGTGAGTATGAAAAGTATGAAAGTGAACCAGATGGGAAGTCAATAAAGACTCCGGAACATTTTTCCACCCCAGGCTTGCCCTACTGGTAAAATGAAAGGAATTTTTGAGTGAATGAAAGTTCTCCTCATATTGATTGTCATTGCTATATTTTGATTCACCACGAAAAAGGGGGGTGGTATTTTATTTCAATACATAACTATGAGGGTCCCCGTTTTTCCATTCCCTTTTCCTTGATGATTTATAGAGCCAGTGTTTATTTCCTTGTATTATGGATGTGTTATACAACTGTACTATTGATGCTCTTATTGTGTACTATTGATGCTCTTATTGTTCAGTTTTATGCCTTATGTTCTACTGCTTATGCAGTCTCACCCTTTGTGTATTCTGAGGAATACGATCGCTAAGGCCAGTGGGATGGTGAGTAAGAGTTTCCCCTGCAAAAGTAACGACTGGTCGCAGGGGTTTTCGCGCTCATACAAAGGGTTGGAGGTTTTTTTTTCATATCATTATGGTTGGTGTTCTGAGAGTTTTGGTCATTTTGTTTTATATCTTTAGGTTGTTCACATCATTAATGATGTGAAAGGGGGGATTGTGGGATAAAATCAATCAATTTATGTCCCTAGATACATGTATTAATGTATTCCTATTATCAGGTCTCAGCCTGTAGTTATTTTAGCATGTCTGTGGCCTGACTGAGGTGTCACAATCTATTTGTTACCGGAAGGGTCAGTGCAGCTGTTGGTAAAAAGCCACACAGCCCCAAGAACTGATGAGGTGACGGGTTTGGCTGACCACTGACAGGGAGCATTGTCAGGATCTAGAATAATGTATAATACCTATGAATCAATCCATTTATCTATTGTAAGAACCATAAGATATCTACAAATGTGTGTACCATTAAAATGTGTTATTATGATATGGTATTAAAACAGGCCTATGTGTCACCATGACCCCAGCTGTCTGAAACTACCAGGAGACAGATGTAATTCTAGACCCTTGTCATTTCAACTGTTTACCTTATATAGACATTGTTTAAAGTCCAGAACCTTTCTTCATGCTAATTTGGAAGGAAGGCACCTCATTCGCTCAGAACACCAACCAGCTGACTATAAAAATGACAATGTGATTCGGATCGGGAGACTTCTGCTCGGCCTTCACCAAAGCTAAGTTGGAACTCTCCACTCTCAGCTGTTTGTGTAAATACTCTGTAATATTGAATATTCACTCTGTAATAAATATTTGATTGCTAACACCCTCTCCTCATCTTTCAAGGTCAATAAAAGAATATGCCTTATCAGTATCAATACAGCTCGCCCTGGGATTGCTCGCAGGTCGATGGCCATATATCGCATCCATCTGGTCGAACCACTTCCAGGGCCCCGTTCCTCGTACCTGGATAACTGAGTTAGCCGGATAACTTTAACTGGATAACTGAGTTAGCCGGACTTTCCGGTTCCCCGTACGTGGATTTTCCAAATCACCATGACAACAGATCCAAAAGTTTGAGCCTGGTCGAAAGCAGAGTTCAAGTTCAAGTTAGCCGGATCACGCAGAGCCACGCCCCCGCAAAGAAAGTGACAGCTCGTTTCCTGAAATTATTCCCACAGCCTAGGATCTGCGTTATACCATTCTGAATTACGTTTTTGTGCTCCATTCTTCCAGAGGGGTCTTTTGAAATGTAAAATAGACCCAAAATGCTGATACTAAATTCACTTTGTCCTAAATAATGCACGTTATATATACCGTGGCGCTCGCTCGGTGCGATGTACACATTATAATGGTTATTTTAACAACGCGCAGCATTGCAAATGTGAATCCCGCGGGGACATCCTTAATGATTGAAACCTATCGCTCGTTCGGCTCGGATTCCCTTCATATTCTCCGCTGTGTATGAGGAGCGAGGAAGGAGAGGAGCGCCTGGATTCTGTTTCATTCAAGCAGAAATTGAAACGTTATGCGTGGATTGTGGCCACACCCTCGCAAATAATGGCATGTCCCTTTCTCAGAGATCCGATTGACGAAGGAGCAATCATAGTCCGATTAGCAGTTCATAGAGAGAGAGTGCTTAGAGATCGCCAAGATCCGTTAGCTTATACTAATGAGTTCCTGTACGAGCGCTATAGATTTAGCAGACGAGGAATCATTTTCCTCCAAGACCTCCTCGGGCCACACCTTGTTAATCAAACACGCCGCAGCAGAACGTTGACTGTCACCCAGACCCTCTGCATTGCCTTGCGTTTCTTTGCCAGTGGTACCTTTCTGTACACCGTAGGCGATGCGGAGAACATCAGCAAAGCCACTGCATGCCGTGCTATTCGCAAAGTATATTTGGCCTTGAAGACGTTCATGGATGACTACATTACATTCCCTGGCCGTGTCCAAGTGAATGTAATCAAAGAGGGCTTCTATGGAATTGCGGGTAATTGAGTTATTCAATATTCCACCATTTAATTAAAGTGCATTCATATATCACTATTCATTACGGAGCTTATTATTATTATGCAGAGTTTCCAAATGTCATTGGCGCAGTGGACTGCACGCACATCAAACTCAAAGCACCCTCTGGCCCAAACGAGGGTGATTTTGTGAATCGAAAAGGCTATCACAGCATTAATGTGCAGGTAGGCCAACTTATGACAATTCCCCTCAAATTACATTGCTATAAAAGCACTCATATTTGTTTTAACATAGGGGTCATCATGGACCTTGCAATTGCCTGCTGTATGGCTACCCATGTACTGTACAATAACCATGACTTGACCGCAATTCATCTTAGATGATCTGTGACTCCACCTGCCTCATCACCAATATTGAGGCCAAGTGGCCGGGCTCCGTCCACGACTCCAGAGTATTCAGAGAGTCTGCACTGTGCAACAGCTTCGAGCAAGGTATAGCAAATATCATGTCATCTATAAATGCTTATTTCATGTAGAGGTGATCTAACATTGTATATTATCTACTATAGGTCATTACGATGGACTCCTAATTGGAGACAGGGGTTATGCATGCAAGCCCTACTTCATGACCCCCTATCCAGAGCCAGCACCAGGGCCTGAAGCCCGTTTCAACGGGGCTCATGCTCGGACGAGAGCCCGGATAGAAATGACCTTCGGCCAACTGAAGGGCAGATTCACGTGTCTGCGCGGGCTGCGGGTGGCACCAGACAGGGCATGTGACATCACTGTGGCCTGTGCAGTGCTCCACAATATAGCAACACTGAGGAAGGAGAGGGTCCCAGTCATCCTGGACCATCCTGAGGATGACCTACAGCCAGTCCACTTGGACGAGCAGACCGGACAGGCTGCAAGGAACAGAATTGCCCACCATCATTTTGGTTAGGTGTTGAGTTCATTTAGGTTAATGTTGGACTCATCTTACGTATTCCTCTTTTCATGTTTGCATGTTTAATCTATATGGTTCTAGGCTTTGCCACCCTCTTTGCTTTCAAGTTATACCCATTCATAGAGGAACATGTACAAGAAGAAGAAGAGATCCATATGTTGTACAATAAAGTCTTTATTTATTCTGACTGCTGCCCCGCCTGCCCGCCTGTAAATGAAAGTGCACACAAGAAAGAATTTCAGTTAAGTTGCATTTCATGCCAAAGCTCACAAATACTTTAGGCAAAGCTTCACATGGTTACACTTACATCCAGCTGCTGATCAATCAATTCCATCTCCTTGTGTAGTTTCCGTATTTTTATCCGGCGGTACTCATTCCGACCCACCGTCTCAGACTGTAGGAATTCAACCTCAGCCCGCAACTTCCGCTTATATAGTGATTTGACACTTTCACGGTCGTTCTAAAGAAAGAAAATGAATGTGTGGCGGTCAGATGGCAACTAAACTCAGACCTCCCCTCACAATGTGAGGGTATTAAATGATAACTCACCTCCCCATCCCCAGTTCCAGCAGAGTGAGAGGGGCCTGCAGGCTCCGGCCGTGATTCAGTACCTGGCTAAAGGAATGCATTGATTTAGTCCAAATACCACTCACAAGGAGTGAGTTGGATAGGAGTATTAGTTTCCACAACTTGTTTTTACCACATCACCGGAACATGCAGTTAGGGTGTCCTCGCCATCGTCTGCTGGACTGTCCGTCTGTTAGTGAATTAGGAATTATTAGGAACTTTGGAGAATTGTCTTTGGTTCTTTAAAGGACACACACAATGAACATGTATTGATGGTTTTATTTCGGTATTCTACAAAGCAAAGTAGTAGAACCTTTTATGAAAGAGAGAAAATGACCGACAACGTGTAGGCTGAAGCAGAGGCTTATAATTGCTATATACCCTTTTTACATTACATTATTTACCAAAACACCGACATAATTCAGTGGATGATATTGCAATGGTTTGGGATATTTTTCAATGATCTTCTGATTATTGATTTCTTTATTGCTAAAATAGAACCATTACACAATGATGCAGCAATATCAACTTACATCAGTGGTGTCCTCTGCATCAGCAGGTCCAAGGTTTTGCGGTTCGCGAGTTACAACTCCCTGGTACGTTGTACCAGTTTGGAATGGAGAAGTCTGTCGCTTAGTGGCTCACTTTCGTTTGCCTCTAGTGCACTCTCCTAGTCCCTCGCTCACATATCCCACTGGGTCTAGAGGCAGAAAAAGAGAGCTATTATGGGCTCAAAGGACCACTCCAGTTTCCAGATTCCTTTACTGGTCGTATCTTGTATAATTTAGCTCATAATAACCTGTACGTTGTTTCTAACAGACAAGAGAGAGGTTATTATGTAAAGTAATCCTGTTTTATTAAACTCATAATAACCCGCGCGTTGTTCTCAATAGACAAGAGAGAGGTTATCATGTAAAGTAATCCCGTTTTATTTAGCTCATAATAGCCAGTACGTTGTTTCTAACCGACGCGAGAGAGGTCATCTTGTAGCTAAATAGTTTTTGAATAGTTTCAGTTTTTCCACTCCTGCGCACCGTGACCTTATAAGGTGCGGGCGTAGACCAGTTACGAGGACGGTATACTCAGGACCAGGATCTGGCTAGCATACTGGGGTTTGTGGTTCGCGAGTTACAACTCCCTGGTACGTTGTACCAGTTTGGAATAGAGAAGTCGGTCGCTTAGTGGCTCACTTTCGTTTGCCTCTAGTGCACTCTCCTAGTCCCTCGCTCGCATATCCCACTGGGTCTAGAGGCAGAAAAAAGGAGCTATTATGGGCTCAAAGGACCACTCCAGTTTCCAGATTATTTTCTTGGTCGTGTCCTGTTTAATTTAGCTCATAGTAGCCAGTACGTTGTTTCTAACAGACAAGAGAGAGGCTACCATGTAACGTAGTGGTCGTCTTTATAATAGCCCGCGTTCTCTATGGAAGAGAATATATAGAGGGGGCTATCATTCTACTTTTTATTTTTTTATTTTTATTATTATTTTATATAGTCGTCTTCATAACAGTCCTTGCTCTGAGAGAGTAGAGGGAGTCATTATTTTATTTTGGTTATCGTGTAAATAGCCACCCGTATCCTCTTTTCCCTTTATGAAAAGAGCTAAGATAGAGTAAGGTCATTATGCTGTATGGTTGCAACAGTAACCCGTACTCCTTTCCTGGAAAGAGTAGAGTAGGTCACTATTTTATTAGTCGCAATGATAACTCGTACGGTTTTTAAGGAAAGGTAGAGCCAGTTATTACTTATATTTGTCGTACCTTATAATAACCCTTTGACTTTAATAAGAGAAATGAGAGGGGTTATCATATAATTTATTCGTTGCATCTTATAATAACCCATGGATTTGTAAGAGAAATGAGAGGGGTTATCATATAAGTGAACGCCGTGCATCCAGACTTTACCGTCCTCATTTTTATCATTATTATTATTATTATTATTCCCATCATAATTATTATTATTATTATTATTATTATTATTATTATTATTATTAATATTATTATTATTATAATAGTTCGCCCTTATTCCTAATAATTCACCGAGGTGAGGACACATCCGTCTGGACAATTATACTTAATATTATTATTATCACTGTTAAAGGTATTATTATTATTATTATTATTCCCATAATTGTTCATTATCATCCCACCGTAGGGGGAGAGTGTGAGTGTTAGCATACTAAGGTCCTCTCCAATTTGTAATCCTGTTATTAATGTAATCTTTCAGGGGGAAATTGGCTCCCTCTGTAGGTCATTTCTCACCCAGTGTAATCATCCCGTGACTAATATCAGATCTAGTTATTCCCACCCGATTACAATAGTGTGGAGAAACTGGTTGCGTTTCAATATTTGTTAGAACCGTTACTCTCAATAGCTTACTATCGTGAATCATGACAATCATTGTTATGATTAACTCCTAACGCCGAATTTTGAACCATCGCGGATCACCGGAAGTGCCGTGTCCGTAAAGAAAATACAATTCCCATGGTTCAACACTTCCATATTCGTTTCAGCGTCAATATCGTAAGCGTTAATTAATCACTCAATTTGATCCAAACTCACTTTAAACCTATTGCTAAACCATTGCCAACCTAACGTTTTACATCAAACATGTATTAGAGACACAGTCGTGATGATAATACTTGGAAACGTTTGATTCTAAAAACGTTAACTTGTCGCGTCGCCAATGAAATTGTTAGTATGTATTAATGTCTGTGTTCCCGAAGCAAACCCTTTGGATGATGGATGTTGAAAGGCAATGGAGTCCAGAGGGGCGACCATACCAGAAAAGGCTGCACATCTGATGAACCTCAATGTTACCATCATCATTACTATTATGACCTGTTTGTTATTACCATCACCATGATCTGATATTTGGGGACCCTGATGTAAACAACATGAAGGTCCCTCTCTGGCCTACATCCCCCCAACAACAGCTGTCCATATTGAACCGTACTATATTGCCCCCACTCTGCAGTCTGTTAACAAGGCTCTCCCCACTCACCCACCCACCTCCCCATGCTACTGATAACATTGTTCCTACAGTGTGGCATTGAAATTGTCAACCAGCTCACCTGTGGCAGTGAACAGGTCACCACCCCGGAGTGTGGTGTGGTGGCGAAGAAGGGATTAGTATACCACCTACCCCAGCAACAACGATATTCCATTTGTCCCTTCCAGTTTGATAAAGAAGAAGGTAACCTACAATGAAGTCTCTAGATATTTCCTAGCACCGGGCCACACCATATCATACCAACATCTGACCCCTAACCCCAGTCACCCGATGTCAGTATATTTCTGAGGCCTGTCCCTAGTATTAGGTCATTTGTTATCAGGCCATGTCTAAACAGGTTTTCCCCTTTTACAGGTCGAGTGCCCTGTCCCCTGGCATCAGAGGTCCAACCTTCCTATTGTGGTGGCCCCAGCCAATCCATATTAAAATAGTATGGCACATCATGCTATCCCCTAATACACTGTGTAGAGCCTACCCTCCTCCTGTGGTCGTGAAGGGGCCCCCCTAAAAGTTGTGTGCTAGTAAGGGGTATATCCTCTGTAGTGAGGCTGAGGGAGGAACGGACTCCCCAATACTGGGCCACACAACGACACGCCCAGTTCCATTACACTCTGTTTTAGTGACGTAGTGACAATACCGTCAAGGGGCCCAGTCATTATACTGCGTCCCCATCACAGGGCCACTGCTGGTTGCTCCGGGACCCCGTCCTCCTAGTCCATTAATGGAGTAGAAGGCCTCACACTATTGTTACCCCAGGGGAGGCCTGCTTTAACGGTACGTGCTCATTAAATTACACCTATTGATCTAGTGTCCCCACAGTACAGTGGTTAAACCCCCGTATCAGGTCCCAGACCCATGCAATCTAAGCTATTATTTAAGAGTATAAATTATATATTCTTTTCTTTTTTCTCATTATAGCCAATCTGCCCATATACATATGCATATGCATATATACACATGGTATCCCTCCATTGGCCGAGTTCAAAGTGGATATCATATCCCCAGGGCTGCATTATAGCATGTAAAGATATTTAACGTAAGCGACTGTACCTAATTATAACCCCGCCAGGTGTAATCATTCTGTAACCGATTTCAAATTCAATTTTACCTGCCTAATTACAATAGTGTGGAGAACTCGATTGCGTTTCAATACTTGTTGGGATCGTTAACCACAATAGTTTATTATCATGAACATAACCATTATTGTTATGATTCACTCATAATGTCGAACCTTGAACCCTTGCGGACTACAGGAAGTGCAGTGTCCGCAAAGAAAATACAGTTCCCATGGTTCAACGCTTCCATATCCGCATCTGCGTCGAAATCGTGAGCGTAAACTAAACACTCAGTTTGATTCAAACTCCCTTTAATTCTATTACTAAACCATTTCCAACCTAACGTTTTACATTCCACATGTATTAGAGACATAGTCATGAAGATGATACTTGGAAACGTTTGATTCTAAAAACGTTAAATTGTCGCGTCACTAATAAAGTTGTTGATATGTAATAATGTAAAAGGGGGGGGGGCCCTCTGCTGGTTGTTCCAAGGTACTGTAACACCAGTTTATTGATGGCCCAGGAGGCCTCTTATTAGTATTATTTTAGAGAAGGACCTTTCCCATTGTACATGTTTGTGTACATTGATGTACTCTGAAAGAGGTCCTTTCCCATGGCATATGCTTGTGTGCCTGTTGTAGTGGTTCTGGATGATGGATGGTGATGGGTAATAGCACAGGGAGGGGTTATCCCCCAGTAACCTGTACAACCAAAATTTAAACATTGTTCTTGTTATTAATATCCCTCCCATTATTATCACTGTAGTCAACCTGTCACTAACCCCCACTGTCATTATAACCATTGTAATCAACCTTATCTTCATTATCATTATGAATATACTGTTATTGATATTGTTGATCCTATAGTGTGGTAATGTAAACAGTCCAAGCACTGTCGTGTGGCAGTGAGGGGGTTATCCCTTTGCAGAGCGGCGGTGTGAGTATAAACTCAGATCACCCAAGGTCACAATATAATATATCAAATTCAATCTACACCTCACCTAGTCACCTGGTAACAATGTAATTCAGAGATCCATCCATCGTACCAGGTTCCTAGCACCGGGCCACACCATATCATACCAACATCTGACCCCTAACCCCCAGTCCCCCGACGCCAGTATAGTTCTGAGGCCTGTCCCTAGTATTTAGGTTATTTATTATCAGGTCATGTCTACCAAGGTTTTCCCTTTAACAGGTCAAATCCCCTGACCCATGGCATCAGAGGTCTGACCTCCACAGTGAGGTAGCCCAAGCCCATTTATATTAAATTAGTTTAGCACAATATGATGTCCCCTAATACACTGTGTAAAGCCTCCCCCCCTCCCTGTGGTCGTGTAGGGGCCTCCCCAAGACGTTATGTGCTAGTAAAGGGTATATCCTCTGTAGAGAGGCTAAAGAAAGGTCAGACCAGTCTATTGATGGCCCAGGAGGCCTCATATTAGTATTACTTTGGAGGAGGTCCTTACCCATGGCATATGCTTGTGTACATTGATGTTACTTTGGAGAAGGTCCTTTCCCATGGCATATGCTTGTGTACATTGATGTTACATTGATGTTACTTTGGAGAAAGTCCTCTCCCATGGCATGTGCTTGTGTACTTGATGTAGTGGTTCTGGATGTCGGATGATGACGGGTAACAGAACAGAGAGGGGTTATCCCCCCAGTAACATCTGTATAACCAATATTAAAACATTGTTCTCGTTATTAATATTTTTTTATTATTTTTCCACTACTATCACTGTAGTCAGTCTGACACTACCCCACACTGTCATTATAACCATTGCAGTCATCCTTCCCCTCCTTTATCATTATGAATATTTACCATTATTGATATTATTGATCCTGTAGTTTGGTAATGAAAAAAAATAATTCCAACCACTGTCGGTGGCAGTGAGGGGGTTGCCCCTTTGCAGAGCGGTGGTGTGAGTATAATCTCAAATCCTACAAGGTCACCTTGTATTGTTTCAAGACACACTATATCGCATCAAGCCCCTTGGTAACAATGTAATTCAGAGATCCACTCATCGTACCTAATACAGTTCAGTGGACCCTGCTATTTCCCAGTAAACCAACTACATGTTGTCTGTCAACAGTGTGGTAGTGGAAAGTCCCCCTCCCTAATGTATGGTAATGAGTTATACGATGCCTTTCAAACCGTCATGCTGTCCCCCAACCCCCCAGTTACATATCAATCACTTGGAGTGTGGTAACGGAAGGTTCGACACCTGTAGCAGGGCAGTTAGAGATCAGCCTCCGTCTCATGACAGTGAAAGGTCAACCTCCCATTGTTTGGTATTTGAAAGGGCTGATTAATTGTTATGTGGTAGTGAAACAGGGTTACTCCAGTAGGTTCCTAAATTAAATTTGATACAATAATTAAATGGTTGATTGAATGAGTAGTTTAGTCGTCGATTGATTGATTGATTCGTTGTTTGGGTGTGGTTGATCGATTAACAGATTGATTGATAGGTTGAATGAACCATTGATTGATTGATTAATTGATTGATTTATTAGTTAGCTAGGGTTAGAGCTTAAGTCAGGATCAAGGTTTTGAGGCCCAGCTAGGGTCTCAAGAGCCGTTTGGGGTCAAAGGGTTCAAACTGGTCCGTCCTTAGTAGTCGGACCAGGTTAGTGCCTAGGTTAAGGCCCTGGTCTAAGGTTAGTATAAAGGTTTTATGAATCATTTGGGGTCTCGAGGCTAGGCTTCGGAGTTCATCAGTGGCTAATTATGGTCAGCGTCTATGTTAGGGTCCAGGTTATGAGGTAAACAAAAGAGTTCCCCAATGTTACCCGGGGTAAGCGGAGTATCAGGGGTCAAATAGAGTTCCAGGGAGGCAAGGGAAAAGGAAACGGGTGTGGTCAGTACCTCCCAGAGGGATTTCCCCAAAATCTTTGGTTCATTTCCGTCCTAAATGGAGTAACATCATATCCACTACCTTCATCGTTTAACCTTGCCCCCCCTGAATATGTTCCATAAGATCATGCCTTGTAAGAAGGTACATGGTCCTCTGGAACTTAGTCTATGTTTTATTTTTAAAAATTTAATATTATTGGTGATTGCCCGTCCCTTCAGGGGGTAGGAGGGGTTACACCCTGTCTTGACCGGTACCGTCTAAGGGTAGGGGTCTCTGTTTTTGTTTATTTTTTAGACGAGTTTTTTTATATTTTTTTAGAAAAAATTATATATATATATATATATATATATATGTACATATATATATACCCTTTTTCCTTTTTTTTCCTATATATATATTCTTTTTTTTCATTTTTTTCTTTTTTTTGGGGGGGGGGGGGGGGGTTGAACACTATGTTCCGTCTGACCGTACCCTGTGAGAAGGAAGAGGGTCATCTGGAATTGATTAGATTAATCTGTGTGGTTTCATTTAAGGTTTAGGGCCCCCACTTGCCCGTGTCCTTTTCAGGGGGGGTGGGAACCTGGATGTGACCAGAAGGTCCTTAAGGGTTTTGTTCCTTCTGTACGCCGAGATGATTTTCCACTCCTTCATTACGTGTCGGTTTCTCTGTGCCTGGGTGAAGTTGGTTTTGAGTTGTGTGTTTATGTCTACGGTGTATTGCGAGTAGGTGGTTATGAGGGGTAGGAGCGAGGGTTGTAGAATTGGTGTGTCATGTGGTGTTCTGTCTTTGAGGTAGTGACGTTTAGCCCACCTCAGCTCAGTCCTTGTGTAGCCTCTAGTTTTAAGGGCTGTGCACAAGATGTTGTTAGCCTGTTTTCTATCAGAGTCCTGGCTACAGATCCTCTGGAACCTCAGGAATTGGGCCTTTAGGAGTCCCTTAAAGGTGTGTTTAGGGTGGAAACTATCTCTGTGTAGTAGTGCGTGGGTGTCTGTGGGTTTGAAAAAGACTCTTGTTTCCAAGATTCCTGTTTCCTCGAAGTTGGTTCCTTTGTATGTTACTGTGTCGAGGAACTCAACTTCGGTTTCGTGTGTGACGTACTTGACTGTTATGGAGTCATGGTGTCGGTTCATTGTGTCTATAAACTTCTGGAACTGGGGGAGGCCGTGTGGCCAGGTACCCCAGATATCGTCCAGGTATCTAAAGTATTTGGTCGGTAGGTGAGTGCATTTTGGGAAGAGTCTCCTCCCATTCTGCCATGTAGATGTCTGCGTAGGCTGGTGCAAACTTTTTGCCCATTGCTGTGCCCTTTATTTGTAGGTACCATTTGTTATTGAACATAAAGTCGTTCCTAGTTAGGCCCATTTCTAAGAGCGTCATGAGTGCTGCGTCTGGTCTTTTTCTGTCTGGGTACTTTAGAAAGCAGGCACGAATTGCTCCCAGACCCTGTTCTGTGTCGATGTTTGTGTAGAGGCTATCAACGTCTATTGTGAAAAGGAAGGAGGGTTCTGTTATCCTAGTGTTTTTGATCTTGTCAATGAAGTCACCTGTGTCCTTAACATAGCTTTTGTGCCTATTGGAAAGTGGGTTTAAGAAGTGGTCTATATATTCAGCTATTGCGTAGCTCTCGCTGTCACAGTCCGAGATGATTGGTCTGCCAGCCGGTATTTCAAACGGGAAGGCCCACTTATCAGGGGTTTTGTGAATCTTAGGTAGGAGATAGAGCATTCTCGGTCTAGGGGTGAGTGGTCCCCGCAGGTATTCCCACTGTTTTTCGTTGATAAAACCTCTAAGCGTAAGGTAGTCTAGGATATGTTTGATTTCACTACTGGTTTCGGCGAAGATGGGGGTCTCTAGGGGTTTGTAATATTTTGTATCCGCAAGCTGTCTGTTCGCTTCCCTCACGTATTGTTCCTTGCCAAGTATAACGATTGCGCTGCCCTTGTCTGCCGGTTTAATGACTATGTCCTGATTGTTGGCTAACTGTATTAATGCCTCCTCCTCCGGGCCAGACAGGTTCTGTTCCGCCGTGTTTGGACGTGTTCGTGTCCTCTTAACCGATTCTAAATTACATCTGATTAGGTCGTGGGTTGCCGCGTTGATTTGGTGATTCCGAGGCGTCCAGTTGGACGCGTGTACAAATGGTAGCTTGGTGCCTCCGCCATTGTCTAAGTCCGCAAAGAAGGATCCTAATTTGATTCATCTGTGGTATCGTTCTACATCGATTTTCAGTCTTTCCGCTTTACCTTTATCTGTTCCCTTTGTGGGTACGAAGGAGAGGCCTTTCATGAGGGCGTTGATTTGGTTCGTTGTGGGTTGGAAGTCCGGGGCTAGATTGATTATAGACTTTTCCCAGTTTTCCGGGGCGTCATCCTGTTTTATCATTAAATTTAGATGTTGGTTCCAATTTTCTAGCATGGCGTTGCCCGTGTCTTCCGTCCATTTAAATTGATTTTTCCGTGTTTTGAATTGTTCAGATTCTAGTTTGGGTATCGCGTGTCCTGTTTGGGTAATCTGGTTATTCAGAAGTCCTAGGTTACTTAAGACCTGACGTGGTAGTCGGCCGTTGGCGTTGATTAGCGGAATGTGTATCCTCGCGGTCGGGAAGGTGCCCTTCGCCGCTCGGCAGAGTTGTCGTAGGAGTTGGCCTGATAGTATGGAGGGTTTTGCTTTTCTATCATGTATACCGAAAGATAATATTACGTGTTTGGTTATGTTTGTCGTTGGTGTTTGGTATTTAAGGATGCGTATGGCATCCCTAATTTTTGCCTTTGGGTAGCTGTCTACTTGTATCCGGTTGTTTTTGATGGGTGGTAGTAAGGATGTGTTGTCGTCACCCAGGATGAGGATTTCGCGAGTTACAATTAGGGGGGGTTTTCCGTATTTCATTTCGCCGTAACCGTGTTTTGTGATCTGGCTCCATTCTCCTCTGTTACGTGGGTCCGTTGCCGTTTTTTTCTTTTTCTTTTTTAAGGGTACGTTGTGTTTCGGTTTACGTTTCGGTTTCTCATTCTTCTTTTTGAAGGGGTTCATGGTGGGAAGGTAGTTTTACCCGTCTACGGGCGGGCCCTTAGTCTTGGGGTTGGTCGTACGTATTACTCCGTTCTATTGGGGTGGCCCCTTTTCAGGGTCCCTAAGTTCTGTGGTGTGTTCGGTAGTGGTTCGCCACTTCTTAAGTCCTGGGCTATATAACCTACATGAAGGGTGCTCCGTAGATACTTACCCAAAATACTTACCCGCACTTTTTTGCGATTAAAATAGTCCCTGTCCTATTAATGTTGATGATAACCTGTACTTTTATAAGAGAAAGAAGGGAGGTTATAATCGTACTAATTTTGACTCTGGAACATATTTTGTTCGTTTTATAGATCTATTGATAGATCCATCTATTTAAACGTGACGAACGGGGTCTTTCGGGGGGGGGGGGGGGTGTGGGGGGGGGGGGGCCGGAGTAGTCCGGTCCCTGCGCGGTGTGCTTTTTTCGGGGGATTTTTTACATGTGTCGCTCCAATACCCTTTCCCACATTGCCCACATGTGGATCCCTGTTTGCTGGGTCCAGTGGATGTGGTCCTGTTGCGTTTGGAATTTCCTGTATCCCAGTAATGGGATGTAAAGTATGTTGTCGCGTATGGCTTCATTTAAGCTATCTATGTTGACTAGCATAGAGTCTTTTAGGCGGTAGGAGGCGTCTATGCACGCCATGTATACGAGCGCCCTCGGGAATGCCCTTTTGGCCACTGTATTCAGTCTCTTTACGTTCCTAACCGCCAAATGCCCATTGCAGGTTTGTTTGTCATTGATGCCGAACGACAGAAGTATTGCCCTAACATTAGGAGACGTTTCAAGGCGCTCAAGTATTTGAATTGCGTGTTGGATTTTGGCACCCGGGTAGCTATCGACCTGTATTAAGTTATTATGGATGGGGGGTAAGTTCTTTAAGTTAGAGTCCCCCATGATGACAATTTCCCTATGTATGTTTAGTCTCCAGTTATCTTTAACCCCATGGCTTTCATGTCGTTCGTACCAGGGTGACTGTGGCGTGGTTTCGGGTGGCGGTGTTGTGGTTTCGGATCTTATAGGGGTTGAGTGCGCGGTGGGTCCTAGTTTTTGGGTGGGTCCGGGTCCCGGGGACGGGTTGCGTCCTGGGGTTTCATGGGTCCGTATAGGACCCAGCGAGAGCTCTGGGGAGAGGGGTGCGTCCATACGTGTTGCCTCGAAAATAAAATTAAAATCGGATGTCTCGTGTAGAGTGAGGTCAAATATCGAGGTGGGGTCAGGTTCGTACGGTACCATGGTGTGGCCCGTGGTTCCTGATGTCCCTTCGTCACCGGCGTCTATGTGTGCCGAGGATGTTGTGGTTGTGGCCACGGTTCCCTCATGGGCTGCGTACGCGTAGAAGGCGCCCCTGCGAGTGCTTTTGTCGAGGTCTACGTGGTCAACGAGTAAGGCCTGATTAATAGGCAAAACTCTCTCCGTCCTGGCCGTATTAGGATCGCTACCAACATTATGGGGTTGGTTCCCCCGGTTCGGGTTCTGACTTGTGGTAGGTGTGTGTCTACGTTTAAGCGTGTTACCGTACCCAATTGTCTCTGCAGATGGTTGGGGTGTACACGTCTTTTCCGTCTCAGGGGCAGGTCTGGGTTCGTCACCTGAGGACGATGTTGCTGCCTGCGCCTGTTCCGACTCGTGGTCCAACTTAATTTGGAGTACCTGTTGTTCAAAGACCCTGTAGGCCTGTGGAGTCATGAATTTGGTGCGGTGACT
Organism: Notolepis coatsorum; assembly: GCF_963971535.1. Taxonomy (NCBI): domain Eukaryota; kingdom Metazoa; phylum Chordata; class Actinopteri; order Aulopiformes; family Paralepididae; genus Notolepis; species Notolepis coatsorum. The sequence goes on from NC_140179.1 coordinate 103,554,012, forward strand.
GGTCCAGCTTATGGCTGTGACCAGGGCCTCCTTCCATAGTGTTATACTAAGCGTGGTAAAGGCTTTAAGGGCCGTAACGGTGCTAGCGCGGCGGAACTGATACTCCCTTCTCAAGTGGTCCAGGGTATCTTTGTGCCAGTTGGAGTTACTGTCATCGGACAGTCTCCTCGTGACCTCGGTTTGTACCTTTTCCTTTTTGGCTAACTTTCTAATATGTACCAAGCGAGACGCGAGGGCCTTAGTGATGGGTTGTTCCAATTGGAACCCCTGGTAGTCCGCTATTAGCTGATCCTGTATCGTTTTAATCAGGCGAAACTGCTCATCACTCCATTTTGGGTGGGCAGGTGCTTTCGGGGGGGGAGGAGGAGACGCCATAGTTGTTTTGATTCTGTTAAGTTAAATTCTATTTAGTAGATCGCTAGTGCTATTACGTCTCTATGAAGATGGACCGGAGCTCCTGGATTGGTCCCCCGGCGTGGTCTCCGTCGGCGTGTTTGTGCTGTTGAAATTAGCCAATGGTCAGTTGAGAAGCCTCGAGTGGGTCCTGTATTTCTATTATATAATATACATATATATACATACGTCTACATCTAAATACCCATGTGTTTACCCCCCCATCACACCTAGTTACCTGGTGTCAACATGGCTCAGAGGCCCAGACATTGCACCAGCAACCTAATTCAAAGGTCCAGTTGTTGTGCCATGTCCCCCATCAATATGCCCAGTCCCATCAAACTACATCTAGATACATGGTGTCCACACAGCTCAGAGGCCCCGTCATTACACCAGGTCCCAAATTAAATTGCCGGGTTCCATTGAATTACACCTAGTTGCATAGTGTCAAGACAGTGCAGAGGTCCAGCCATTAGACCGGGTTCCATATTAATATACTAAGTTCTATTAAATTATACCTAGTTATATAGTGTCATTTGATTGAGAGAGAGAGAGAGTATATATAGAGGGAGTTAATATTGATTGATTGAACGATTGACCGATTACTTGATTGAATGAATGGTCGATTAATTGATTGATTAATTGGTGTCAATTTTACGGATAGACTCTTCAGTAATGTAACTCTGGGTCATCAGGCGTTTCGGCCGTAGTGCAACTCCGTGTATTAATATTTTTGCTGGAATATGAAGGATCATACGACATTGACAAGCTGTTCAATGCAATACCATGGCACAGATTGTATTAATTCACTCACTCACCATTCTGAATTATATTCTTATGCTTGGTTTTCACCTGCTCCCATGTCCTTTTGGACTCTGGGTTGTTTCTATACATGGGGGTTGAAAGCACTCATAATTATATGACAGTGTTGGTAGTACACCCTAGCATATCATCATTGTAGGAAATTAATAAGGTGGACTCATGAATAATGTAAGAATAGAGAGGATCACACGCAATTTCATTTCACTGCTTCAATGTATTGAATGTCTGACCTAATACATATCCTCATATACGTATCTATTAATCCATATCAATTATATGAATACGCTTTGGGCTTTTGTATCTACTTATTCTGAAGGTTGTGATAATGAATAATATACATTTGCCCAACACTTACGCATTTAACGTATCCGCGATGTGTTGCCACGCACTCTGCCTTGCCCTCGCAGCGGTGGCAGTGTTGGACTTTATCATGATGGTGCTCTTGTGGTCTTCATATGTGCGCATGAGCAATTCCTGCTCAGCGGGGTGGAAGAAATTTGCTCTCGCCGCTTTCGCCATTTTCGCTCTGACATCTGCATTTCTGCACTCGATCTAGCCTTTTGAGGTGACGCGGCCGCGCGCAATTATCCAGAGTCGTCAAGTCCGGCTTGAGTTAACGAGAGTCAATCGGCCTTTGGGGAACCTGAATAGCCTGGCTTCAATCATCTCGTTAACTGAATCTGGATAATGACATCTTGATCGACTTAGTTGAACCAGGTACAAGAAACAGGGCCCAGCTCTTTCTGTTCGCCCCACTTCGGCCGTTGTGGTCCTTAATATTCTTGTAGTCACTTTTAATTTTTTTTAACTTCTCCCTGCACTGCTGGAAAGACCTTTGGAAGCCGTGGTCGGCCATCAGTGTAGCTATGGTTTTAAACACTTTCTCGTTCCGCGTCGCTCCATCTAGCTCTCGCTGTATCCTCTCCTCGGCAATCAAACCGAGGAACGTCTGCACCTCTTCGAACGACCACAGATCTATTTTGCGAGCAAGTACCTGGTACCAGGTACTTTGGTAATGGAAAACCGAAAATACCGAGTAGAGTAGGTACCATGCAGTGGAAAAGGGGCATTACACAGACAGAGTACAACACTTGAGTAGTTACATAATATAGAAAGATTAGTACAATTCATATATGAAAAAATAATGCTGACCAGGCCCACGTTCCGGATGTTCCATCATGAACCTCGCCACGTCAATGTTCTCTCCCCCCTTGTCACTGCGCACGCGTAGAGGCAAACCATGTACATGTACAGCTCCAAGGAAACTGTGGAGAACAGTTGAAGCCCTGGTGTTGTTGCTGGCATGGACGAACATGATCTTCCTACTGAAGGCATCAATCCCTCCATGAATGACTATTCTCCAGCTGTGGAGTGAGAACAGAAAGTATGTGATCAAACAGCCAAAATATGTCCTTGCAAGCATTGACAATCTGTTGGTCATCAGTGAGTGATCATCATTTGCACTACAACAGCTATAGATTAGGAAGCCGGTGGGGTACACAGCAGAGATAAAACATTATTCCACAACTGTGAGAAAGACTGGACATATTGAGCTTGTCGATCAATTACATTTACAACATTGCTATTTTAGCCTGCATTGAGAAATTAGCAGTCATCTCCTATGCATCCGTAACTAATTACGCTTGGCAATCCACCTGCAAGGTTTGTTACCACACAAAGAGACAGAAGCCTGCAGTGCTATTCATGAGCTGAGCAAAAGTCTTTCATATACAGTTTGGTTGTTCACTATTGTAACTCAGATCCAATCATGGCACACTGGCAGTGTTGTAAGGATTATCCAAGATCACAAAGTAGCAGACAAACTTTACACAGTGGCGTAATCTATGTAACAACAAATGTAATACATGAAATTGGACACGTGGAAACAATCCTCGCAGAGCATGGCTTTCTTTTGCTTAAAGATGGTGTTCATACCCGTAGATGATATAGGAATTTGAAAATTGCATTACTATTGTGCAAGTTAAATTAAAGACATTTTAATGCTGCAGTGTTTGCCAATAACAATAATTGAAATAAAGGTGGGTCCAAGCTGTTCCCAAGCAACACAATTCCAGCAAAACCATCTATAGGCATTGGAGAAGGAACAGTCTGTGTGAAAAATCTGAACCATTCGGTGCAACCACCATGGTCAAAACTGGCCTTTGAGCCTTTCCATTTACTGCCATACAAGAATAAGGAATACCAAGTACAGTTAACATTAGTCATTCATGCCCGCTGCATTTAAATCCAAAACGGAGTTGGAGCTTTTAGTTTGTCCACATGAGGTGGTCATTTAGTTACTCATTTAGTATCTTACCGGATTAGTTTGATTGCCATCTATGTGCCACAGAGAGAGAGGAGCTGGTACAGAGTAGGGCCGTCTGGGAATGACACGTAGTTGAAGACCACGGAGCACAATACCAACTGGATCAACCGCTCGTACCGCCTCTTGGATTCTTTGTTGCTGGACCCTTGATGAACAAATGTGTGTTTAAAAAAAAATAGCAGTGATAAGTCTTCAAAACAACAATATAAAAACAATATAAATTAAATCAACCTATGGTGACACATGTGGCAGTACTATGCACTATATACTACTAGGTAGGTAGGGGTTGACGGTATAAACGGTTGACATCATCAACTACGGCAACTTAGGACGCTCAAACCTATTACATCACGCTCTCTCGACGTTGTCAAACATGTAGACTAAATTTAAGTTATGTTGGAGTTTTATTGTGTTTGAGTTGTTTGAGGGAAAGAAACCTGCTGTAGTTTTTATTTTCACTTTGTGCCGCTTGATCTTATTGTATTTCATGAAAAAAGTGTTTTTCAGAGATGGAAGTAACTTGAGAAAAGGTTTTGCATTTTTCTATTGCAGTTTTGCATATTAAATGTTCTTAAAATACCTCTGTACTATGTGAAATATGTCATTAATACAAGAGTACAGTAATAGCTGCCAGTGTTTTACCCCTTCAGAAGCATTTATATAGACATTTTAAGATAAATGAATATACCGTGATATATACCGTTACCGTCTATGCTTCAAATTCTATCGTGATATAAATTTTAGACCATACCATCCAGCCCTATGTGGCACTACGTGTTTACACTGGCAGCCCACAGGATTTCCAAAAGACATGATAACCATTTCATTACTTACCGGAGACCAAGTGAAATTAGATGTCCAGTGATGACCTTGTAGCCAGTATTTGGACAATTAGCAATGAAATCTGACACTAGCTGCCTCAGATTTTCATCACTAATGTCACTGTCTGGCGAATAGATAGATTTTTTCCCCTTAACAATTGTATGTTTTGAGCCGTACTGTACTGTACCCATTCTGCAATCTGTTAATAAACTAAAGGAGACAACAGACAAGAATTTCATTTTTTTATTTAAAATAAGACATCATTGGAAGAGTTTGGCATGTAGCCTAGAACATACAAGAAATACATTTTTTTCTTTAAAATTAGACGTCATTGGAAGAGTTTGGCATGTAGCCTACTACTAGAGGCATGAACATCCATCCTTGCCTTTAGAGGCTTTTATAGCTCGTTCCACACGGGTGTTCTCCTGTGAAAACCATTGACACAAGAAGACAGTGATGTGGTCAGTTTACTGCATTTAGCACAGAGACAACAGAGTGGAACAAACAGCCTCACCTGATCGGAGATGCTTTTTCCATATCGAGTCAGTGTGGCACAGTGCTCACAGTTATTTGTCATGAGTTGATAACTCGTACTGTTTTTTAACAGGTCGATGATGGTCGCCAACTGTCGTTCTCTGGGTTGTTCCTTCAATCCACCATCTGAACGAGTGGTATTCTCATAGTGGTGATCTACCACCGGTTCAGCCTTTTTCTTGTTGGCTGCTAGAGTGTCGAATTTACAGCCTCCTCCAGCTGCAAAATAATGTAGCCAAGAGTAAAGACACTAACCCTATCAAAACAGCAGTCAAAGTGTATATTTTAAGCACTACATTTGTTTAGCAAAATATGAGCTTATAAAAATCTCTGCACATTGCATCGGAAACCGGATGATTTAGATGCGAGAACATGACGCTGTCCTAAGTAAGAGGAGACCCAGAGCTTTTGATTTTTCTAAATGTTATAAAACTACACTACCCAGCTCACACCAGCCGCAGTCAAAGCTGCAGCTGCTTGACGTGGGAAAAAATCTAATCTAAGATCCTCTTAACAATTGTATGTATTGAGCTGTACTGTACTGTACCCATTCTGCAATCTGTTAATAAACTTTTCAATCAATCAATCAATAGATAGGCCATACTGCCTCATTCTGCGCCGGATTGTGCCGACGCTGACACCGTATACTACTGCAATTTCAGGAACAGTGAAGCGTTGTTCAATGAGATACTGCAATTGGTCTTGAGTGATGATGTCCAATGGCTGGTACATTTCTCATCTGCAATTCCTCCAAGGCTGCATGCAATGTTGCAAATATCTCTTCTTCATTGTGGAGCGTACAAGTAGCTGCCAATCTAGACATAATGTGAATGATGCTCTCTAGGCGGTAGTAGAAATGGTCCAGATCTGCATTCCCAGAATGCAGTTGCTCACTTAATGTGGATAATAATTCTGCGATATTGTCTAAAACCTCCTGAGGAATTGTTCCGTGTTGGCTGTGGAAAAAAAGATTTAGGACAAATTATTATATATATACAACAGTTGACCAATGGTTAATGGATAGACCACCGCAACACTTCCGGTATTCTGAAATCATGGGAGAGAGAGCGGGGGGAGAAAATGTATGTGGTTGTAACTACGGGTGTGGGGGGGGGGGGGGCTGATCCAATAGACTTGTATACGCCTCCTGAACACTGAGCGACCAATTCCAAGTCGATCTGTGCTTTCTCGGCCGAGCTATAGTCACTTTTACGCACCTACTCCCAAACGCGTATGGAGTCTAGGTTAATCAATCTGCGCATGCAAAGTTTGGGAGTAGGTCTAAAAGTCTATTGGATCATGTCTACAGCACCCCCACAGCCATAGCTACAACAACTTAATTGACAGATTGCAGAATGGGTAGAATACAGTACGGCTCAATACAAACAATTGTTAAGGGGATGCAGACCAGAGAAAGACTTTCGTCTTGTTTACATCATTTACACATTTTCAATTCATCAAGACATTTATGACATACAGATATACAGTAGTTTCATCCTGACATTTATGACATACAAGATACAAATATACAGTACTGTTTATGAGAAAGATCATACAAAATATATATATACATTCGAGGGCGAAGAAACTGTACATTGGAGGGGGTTGGGTGGGTGGGTTTGGACATTTACCGGGCCAGTTTCAAATAGAAGCCACCCGTAGGTGCTCTTTGAGAGCGGTTTTGAAGGTGGGTAGGGATTCACATTTTTTTACGGTTGTGGGTAGGGCGTTCCACATTGATGTGGCATAATTGCGAAACGTGTTTAGTCCCTTGTTTGAGCCGAATCTGGGTTGAACATGACTTGTGGAACTCCCTCTGGTGTTGTGGTCGTGGAATTCACTGACCTTTGGGAAGTATTTCGACATGTACATGGGTATCTTAGTGGTGTAGTGTATCTTTTAGACCAGGCCCATTGCAAGTTGCTGTATACTCTACTCGTATACTCTAAGGCAGCCATCCTAGGTTGTCAAAATGGGCAGGGGTGAGGTGGGTTCTAGGGGTAAGGTCAAGTAGTAGTCTGACAATTTTGTTTTGTGATGTTTGTAATCTTGTTTTGGCACCCAATTGTCAGTATACCAGGTCTCCTGGCTCCTTCGACGAGACGCTGACCCGCTCCTTGGACGAGCCCTCACACTGCTTGCCCTTCCCCTTTGCAGCCCACGACCTGTCAATTACACAAATATACAATGATTACCATAACTAACTAGCCTACCCCGTACACCCTACTGTAGACAAACATCCCTATAACATGTAGTTAGAAACTTTGTGTGAGAGAGTGAGGCCTGGTACTTACCCCTCTGGCTAGGATGAACGAATGGATCAATGAAGGTCCCAGTGTCCTCAGTCACTTCTGGAATCACAGAAAACTAATAAATACATTATATTTGATTTATTGTCCTTCATGACATCTTATTTACATGATGTCTGTAATGGATATAGCATTATTCTCACCTATATTGGATGGATGCTGCCCGCTTGTTCCCTCACCAGGATCAGTCTCCGTGTCTGAGGCTAAAATCCTTGGACGAGCCCTCACACTGCTTGCCCTTCCCCTTGCCCTTTGCAGCCCAACACCTGTCAATTACACAAATATACAATGATTACCATAACTAACTAGCCTACCCCGTACACCCTAATGTAGACAAACATTCCTAATCACAGAAACGTAATAAATACATTAGATTTGATTTATTGTCCTTCATGACATCTTATTTACATGTCTGTAATGGATATAGCATTATTCTCACCTATATTGGATGGAATATTCTGCCTGCTTATTCCCTCACCAGGATCAGTCTCTGTGTCTGAGGCTAAGATTACACAATCAAGGGTCAATACATATACAAGTAATACACAAATAACAGTAAGTTATAGAGACAGAGACACACCACAGCGTTCTCACCTAAAAAGGACTGAGTGAATGAATGAATGAAAAACTTTATTTACAGATTGCAGAATGGGTACAGTACAGTACAGCTCAATACATACAATTGTTAAGGGGATGCAGACCAGAGAAAGACTTTCGTCTTGTTTACATCAGGGTCCCCCATTTTCAATTCATCGTACTCGTTCATCGAGTGATGGGCCTTGCGGTTCCCTCTCCCTCAGCAGACTCCGTTTAGGAGGCTGGGGTCAGAAAAAGCACAAATAACAGTAAGTTAGACAGACAGACCGTTGATAAGAATACTTTTTCATAGCAGAAAAAGAGAGCGGGTGAGGGGGTTGGAGAGGAGGAACAGAGACATAGATATAGACAGACAGAGACACAGAGAGAGAGACTCTTTCATAGAGAGACACAGACAGAGATACACCACAGCGTTCTTACCTAAATAGGACGGAGTGATAGGTATTCCAGTTCCCTCGTCATCAGCAGACTCCGTTTCGGTGGCTGGGGTCAGAAAGGCAAGCACAAATAACAGTAAGTTAGACAGACAGTTGATAATAATACCTTTTCATAGCAGAGAAAGAGAGGGTGAGGGGGGGGGGGTTGGAGAGGAGGAACAGAGATAGACACAGAGACTCTTTCATAGAGATATACCACAGCGTTCTCACCTTCACCTAAATAGGACGGAGTGGTAGGTCTTCCAGTTCCCTCGTCATCAGACTCCGTTTCGGAGGCTGGGGTCAGAAAGGCAAGCACAAATAACAGTACCAAGCACATTCCAACATACCAACCACACCCCCGTGACAGCCAATCAGGAGACCCAGACAATAAGTGACAGGGGAGACAAGTAGGCTGGTAAAGCTATGCCTCCTAAAATGTGAATCGGAAATACAGAAATACCTCTGTTTATAGTCCCCAGCGAAACAAACAACAAGCAGGTCTGTCAGCCTGTCGAGGGAGGCGATAACGAGGTTGTTTCTGGGGGGAATACATTTTCATGAGCACCGTGTTGTGATTTCAGGGGCGGGACTTCCTACCTGATTCCCACTTTCGGCCGTAGTGCTTTACCAGGCTTTATCTCTCGAGATAAAGCTGGGAACGAGGTTAGGAGACAGGGAGCCAAGTGACAGGTGTCAGAATGGTGGGCGGTTCTCAGACAGCTGTCAGAGAACCAGAGCGTAACACATTACGCCACCTCCTCTGCCTTTCTTCCAGCGATGCCCTCGTGCCATATGATTGATATAGTATTCCTCTTCGACCCAGTCTTCTTGCCAACTGTGGCAAAGGTCTCGTGGAAAGCAGTGATACGCCTCGTGAAGACCTGGCATGCGAGGGAGCATTATTACCTTCTGAAGGTCAACACTTCTCATGGAGGTGTCCGCTGTATGCTCCCTCGCTGCATCCTCCTTGTAGCACTGCCTGGCTCTCCCTGCACGGTTCCTGTGTTCCTCCCACTTGGTGCAGATGGCGCAGTCTCCTTTTTCACTGTTGGCGTGGCATGCTTTCATGTGAGTGTCATGCAGCAGGCAGTGCTCACACTCCTCTCCCAATTTCGTAAAACTGATGTTCTTCTTCTTAATCTCCCTTCTGTAGGTTTGGTATGAACATTTGAAGTTTTTTTTCTCTACCAAGTCACCGTGCATCTGTTTCACCGTCACTTCGCTTGGGAGGTACTTGCGCAGGGGTGCATGTTCTCGCCTATAATGGCTGATAGTGGGATTGAATGACTCAATGTGTTCGTGAATTGGGGCCATGTCTAATTTGTTCTTCAGCGGATGCTTGCCTCTTTTTTCTTTAGGTGGTGTCACGCTGGTAAGGGTGCTGTGGCCAATTACTGTTTGTATTAGTCTGTAATTTTTGGGGTGGTATCCTAATGTTGTCAGAAAGAATGTTTTACACACATCTTGTGCATTGCCATTTTCATCCTTAACACTTTGACGACCGATGGGCTTAGTCTAATTAGTGGCTAGAGGACCGGGGAATGTAAACAAACATGTGGGTTTTCTAACAGCTATATCTATACTTTATAGTGTTGCTATCTGTCCATTCTCATTGTCAATTGAGTGCATAAACCGTCCCTTCAGAATAGCTTAAAGAAAAAAAAATCCATCGGTAGGTTGTCATTTTATAGCGCAGCGAATATAAGCTTTATCGCAGATTTTGTATCTATTTTCTGGAAAGCTAGTTATAGAGCTAACGGCTACTAGCGTTATATTCAACGGCATTTCCGTTGTATATATGCTAATGAAATAACATAAACTGCTTATGATCCGGACTATCCCAGAGCATCTATGGATGAAAGGGGGGCGGCGGGGAACGTCGATTAGTATTATTGATTACCAATAGAGTGTCCGTGTAAGTAGCCACATTCACAGATCGATTGCTTGCGTTGCACATCAAGCTCCGATCCGGCTATAAATTAGGTGATAAATGTCTTACCGTCAGCCCGTGTGATACCCGGCAGCATTTCCCCGTTATCGATCGGCATCTGGTAGATCGATGTCCATTGGTTGATGATAAATCCCCTTATTCCATGGTGAAATCTCCGCTTTAAAACTTGATACACGGTGCATGCTGTTCGTTTGTGATCAGAGTAATATGATACTCCGTTGGAGGGTAAAAAATTAAATATTCCATTCGCCCACAATGATACTGCAGTGATACTGCAGTGGAGCGATGGCGCCCCTAAGAGGATCTGGCCGGTATTGCATGTTGCCGATTCCACAGAGGCGGGTAGATCTGCAGAGTCGATCGGGGATCTTGATCCGGTTAACACTTTGAGCGTTAATCTCGGGTTTACGATTGTGACGTTGAAAGCCACGTCACTGCTTTTCTCTGGATTTTTTTTAAATAGCGAACTGAAATCATATTGCATCACGCGAGCCTACCGTTGGAGATCCAGGGGCCGCCGGCGATCAGATGTGAAAAAAGCACCCCCTATCGTCTCCCAGATGGTAAATCACCCTTTTGGAATGGACTCATTGAAAATGGATGGGGGGAAAAAAATATTCCAGTCCACATTTTCCAGTCCACTGATGCAGTTCATTCTGGAGCCTCTGAGCCACGGCGATCATGGGTTATACTGTACACACGTTGGATCAATATACTTATCGATTTTTTCTAATGGTGATCAGGAATTGGAATATACCATTTGGATACCATCTGATGTCAGGTAAGGAATCTATGTTATCAGTGTTAGGATAATCAGACTCGTTTTCATGGAGATATAAGCGTTTCCACTATGTGATATGGCTGTTTCACTGTAAAAGCCATGAGGAAATAATAGCAGCGATTATCAGCGCACGGCACGAGCGTGCTTGTGCACACACATATACTATCAACCATCTAGCGTTTATTTGAAAACGATTCATAAATAGACCGACAAATGATAACATTCTGGAATATTCCAGTAAAAGGCGATTATCATGGAATGTGTTGTTTTTTCTTCGAAACCGAGTGGTTTTCAAAATGCTATAAAAAGGAAATGAAGCGATAAAAACACAATCTGCTTTGCCAATGTTGACTGGTTGATAAGCGATGGGCAGATTAGACACAGTATAATTTAAAACATAGATTAGGCGATATTAACGTTACATGGGCCGTGGACCGTGGCATCAACGGGGTAAAAAAAATAACAACTTGCCACGGCTATATACGTGCCTCTGGTCCACAACGCATGGCACCGAAACACGTATTTATACGTGGCCGTCCCCATTGTGTTAATGTAGTAGGTCAGGGACTTCCCTCGTCTGCTATGACCTTCTGTTGTTTTTATTTCTATTTCTCGCTTGGAGATGTTGTGGAAGATGAACGATCTTTTGTCCATGTAGGTCATCTCACAGTAAGACTGGAACGTATTCTTCCTTCGATCTTCGGTAAACTTGCTGCTAAATATTTTTTCTGTAAACTTGCTGCTACATTTATTGCCATTTCAATAATCAATTGGCTTCTTGGCTGTCAGATGAAGTGGAACGTTGGTTGGTTCTGCTTAAATACAACTCTGGTTTACCAGCGCGCCAAGGTTCGGAGGCGCCAGAATGGGGCTTGAGCTTGAACCGGTGTGAAATCGCACAGAGAGAGAGAGAAGCAGTACTACCATAGACACGGTTTTCGTTGAGATGCAATATACTGTAGATTATTTTAACTGACAACCTATTTGCTGACGACCTATTTGCTATCAGTGAGAGGGTAACATCCCAGTAATATGATCATTCAGACTGTAGTTACTGCGGTGTACATATGGGATATTACTAGGGGTGCACCGATATGAAAATTGGCCACCGATACCGATTGTTCAACTAACACAATCGGCCGATACCGATACTTGTGGCAAAAAATAAGTATTTGTAATTTTTTTTAATATTTTTTTTAATATATTATTATTATTATTATTATTATTATTTTTTTTTTTAATGAAACTACTGTATATTTGTATGTTTGTATTTGTAGGCCTCTTTACTTACTTAAAAAAAGGAAACATCAAGAAATATGTTTATGGTATCACTATCCCTCTCCCAGTATCGTCTGGCGGCCTGCAGAGGGATACTATTTTCTCAACCAGAGCTTTCAACCAATGCAATGGAACCATTCTGGCGGCCTGCAGCGGGATACTATTCTCTCAACCAGAGCTTTCAACCAATGCAATGGAACCATTTTGATTGACAGTCGATTCGGCCAATTACGCCACACCGCTAGCACCCACCTCCTGCTGTTCTTACCACCAATCGGCAAGCGTTTATTCATTTTCTACTTCGGGGCATGCCGCCATTGATCTGCTTGCGAGAATGCGAGTCAAACTCAGAACCACAACAAGCTAATACGTTAGCTGCCCGGCAGTGCCCGCCGACCAGCGCGCTCCACAGGATGGCCAAACGAGACACAATGATTTTACTGCAACAAATGTTATAATAAAACAAAGCCTTTCTATACATTTGTCTGGTTGAAAACCTTTAACAGATTGCAGAATGGGTAGTTGGGTACGGAATGGAACCGAACTATGAACGGCTTGCTTGCTATCTTCGGGTAAATACTATGCTGATGTAATTGAACGTCTAACTAACTATATAACGTTAATGCCACAAAACGAATGTTTGTGTCATTTTAACAGCAGATACTTTCTTAAATGCCATCCTCCCGACAGAGCGGTGTTGATGGGGAGCTCTGATGGGTTCGCTTGGTTGTGTTATTAGCATTGAACAGCTAACCGAAAGCTAGCGTTAACTAATGTTAAAGGTTTAGCCATAACGTTACGTTGGCTAAAGTTGGGGCTATTCATAATCCAGCAATAATGGCTGCAGACCTGCAAGCAAAGTACAGCAAGTTGGCAAAGGAGTATTCCAACGTAAATCACATTTTCACCAGTAACGTTAGTCTTCTGCCTCCCGGTAGCTCATGCTAGCTCATGTTAGCGTCGTCACTGAGCGACCACCTCGCATACACAATTAATGACATGTTGCGGACAGCCATATCGGTGACAATGTTTAGCTTTTAGTGCCAAATGATAAGAGTCTGAAGCGGAGTCTCAAAAGAGAATGTTGAATATTTAGTAGTAACTTTGATGCAGTAGCTTGTGTGTGTGTGTGGGGGTAGTTGGGTACGGAATGAGCAACGGAATGGAACTGAGCTATGAACGGACTCGGAGTAATGCCTTGCTGCTATGGGTAATAATAATATGCTGATGTTATTGTCCGTGTAACACTAACTATATAACGTTAATGCCACAAAACGAATGCCTTGTTAATCATAAGTAGTAACTTTGATGCAGTAGCTTGTGTGTGTGTGTGTGGGGGACGGCGGGCGTTGTGCAGGTAGGTCGCGAGTGAACTTTTCTTTTTTTGCCTTTTGACGCTACACAAATTGATGGTTATTTATCGGCGACTGCTATCGGCACATTTGAGCTTATCGATAGCAGTCAACAAGGCACTTATCGGCCGATACCGATACCCGACCGATATATCGGTGCACCCCTAGATATTACACTTATGGCTTGTACGATATCACGCTGAGAAATAACCTTCGGGAAAACCATATTTAACTGCAATCGGCGTTTACTACTATGCGCAGTAACTGCAGCTTCATTCATTCATTCATATCAGGCGGAACACATACAGAGTGCAGTAACTTCCTCTACTGCGGTTTGCCTAATTTCAGGCCATGATTGTGTCTAGGGAAAACATTTACAGAGCGCAGTAACTTTTTTACTGCGGTCTGCCTGGGTTTTGAGTGTGATTTTGTAGTTACTGCAGTTTTTAAAACCCCATATCTCCAAAACTGAGCGACATTAACACTTGGATGCCACGGACGACATAACACGTGTTATCAGCCCGCCCCCTGAATGCCCAGCACGACAATTATCGTTTTATTTTTTTTATTAGGGATCTGAATTCATATTTCATCAACCGAGTCTACCGTTGGGAAACCAGCCCCATCAGGAGTTCAGATGTAAAAAAAAAAGCGCCCCCTATCGTCTACCAGATGGTAATGCACCCTTTTGGAATGGACTCAATGAAAATGGATGAAAAAAAAAATCTGGAATCCACATTTGACTTCTCACGCATGTACCCCGAGCCGATCGGATTCATTGTGGAGCATCAGAACAGCGTGGAATATGTATTTACAGTATGTAGCATTGGATCAATAAAAGGATCGATTTTTGGAATGGCGATCAGGAATTGGAATAATCTTTTTGGATACCATCTGATCTCAGGTAAGGAATCTATTTTACCAGTCTTAGGATAATCAGACCTGTTTTCATGGAGATATAAGCTTTTCCCCTATATGTGATATGGCTGTTTGGCTGTGCGAGCGATCAGGAAATATATCGGATCAGACCATGCAGGAGAGTTAAAGCCATATTTACCCCACTGAGGAAGACCATGCAGGAGAGAGTTAAAGCCATATTTACCCCACTGAGGAAGACCACGCAGTAGAGAGTTAAAGCCATATTTACCCCACTGAGGAAGAAGACCATGCAGGAGAGAGTTAAAGCCATATTTACCCCACTGAAGAGGAAGACAATGAAGAAAGGTCATCTGCTGCTTCTTCAGCCGCCATATTGACACAATCTCCACTGGAAGCCCATGGACCCGAAAGACGTGCTACACCACCAGGTCAGCCGTTTCCCGAGCCGAGGGGAGCTTGGGAAGGGGAATTAAGTGGGCCGCCTTGGAGAACCGGTCCACCACCACCAGGATGGCAGTGAACCCATCCGATAGGGGAAGGCCGGAAATAAAATCCAGGGATATGTATGGAAATGTTCTTGGGGGTTAGTACAGGTGCACTCCTTGTGCAGTCCGGGAGAAGGGAGACACAGGCTGTGTCGGGGGTGAGAGCAGGAGCACTCCTTTGTGCAGTATCAGCACGGGATGTCCGGGTAGGGGGGACACTGGAGCGGAGGTCCTGGGCACACGGAGAACAAAGGTTAGATCAGGAAATATCAATGAGTACAGCAAGGCTTAGGTTCAGTCTCCTTACTTGGAACTTAAGGTAGTTTAACACTCCCACGACGAGGAGACAGGATCTGCCTGCTGAAGTACCTTCTGGCTGATGAGTGGATGAGTGACAGCTGTGTTGATGAGGGGATGGGTGACAGCTGTGTTGAGTGGAGAGCTGGCAGCGTGCGAGGGTGTGGGAGAGGATGAGGAGTGAAGAAGGTGTGTGGAGGATGTGGAGGGATGATGAGGAGGAATGAGGAAGGCCCTCGCTGTGATTACAACAGGACCCCCCCCCTCTACGGGCGCCTCCTGGCGACCCCCCGGGCTTGCCAGGGTTGGCCCAATGGAAATCCCGGATGAGGTCCGGATCCAGGATCAACCCGCGGGAGACCCAGCTGCGCTCCTCTGGGCCGTAGCCCTCCCAGTCAACGAGGCATTGGAAGCCGCGGCGACGCACGTCCAGCAGCTGCCGGATGATGTAGGCCGGGTGGTCGTCGATGACCAGCGGAGGGGGAGGCTCCGGAGCTGGGGGAGACAGGGGACTGGAGACCACCGGCTTCAACTGGGAAACATGAAACGAGGGGTGAATGCGCATGATGGAGGGACGCTGGAGTTTGACGACTGAGGGGTTAATAATGGATAGTATTTTATAGGGACCAACAAAACGGGGGGTGAGTTTACGGGACACAGACTTGAGCGGCAGGTCCAGGGCTGTACGCTAAGCTTTTTCACTAGGGGCACACTTGCCCCTAGAGGGGCAAAATATATGTTTTAGGGGCACATTTTTAAATAACAATTTTACCATTATAGTGCAAAAAAATATGTTCCTCCTGCCTCATTACTGTGGTCCTTTTATTTAACATTTAAGTGCTTTTGTTGTCAGGTTTGTATCTTTTATAATGAACCAACTAGGGCTGGGCGATATGGCCTAAATATGATATCACGATATTTTCTGACCTTTCGGCGATACACGATACACATCACGATGTTTTTCTTTTTTACCCCAAACAATTCATTATGAGGCTTACCAAGACAGTATGAGTTTGCAAGCTAACATTAAAGACAAAATAAAATACCCATGCATTTAGCATTTTTATATTATATATTAGATTTAGATTATTGGATTATTAGATTATATATTGCATATATTTAGCAATGAGATATTATATGATTTAGATTTAGAAATATGATGAATTGAAAATGGGGGACCCTGATGTAAACAAGACAAAAGTCTTTCTCTGGTCTGCATCCCCTTAACAATTGTATGTATTGAGCTGTACTGTACCCATTCTGCAATATGTTAATAAAGATTTCAATCAATCAATCAATCAATCAATCAATAGCATTTTAGCATTTTTATGAAACTACTGTATATTTGTATGTCTCTAAATGTTTTGATGAATTGAAAATAGAGGACCCTTATGTAAAAAAGCCGAAAGTCTTTCTCTGGTCTTCATCCTCCTGTACTGTATTGTACCCATTATGCAATCTGTTAATAAAGTTCTCATTCATTCATTCTGACGGAAAACAGAATAATTTTGATTGACAGTAGAGTCTGCCAATTACGTCACAACGCTTGCACCCGCCCTGCTGTTCTTAGCACCAATCGGCAAGCGCATTCGTTTTTGACTTCCTGAATGCCCTGTGTGTTGACAACAACAAAGCTACTAACATTAGCTCCCCGCGGCCCACGAGTAGGAGACCAGTGCTCTGCAGGATGACTAAATGAGGCATAATGATTTTACCTCAACGAATGTTATAATAAAAGCCTTTCCATACATCTGTCTGATTGAAAACTTTATTAACAGACCGCGGAATGGGCATATCTCAGCACGGGCTGAGATATGAACGAGTAACGTGTGGACCAGATTGACGCGACACAAGGTTTACACAACAGCCCCCACCCCTTGTTTTATTGTATTTGTACCTGTACTACCTGCTGTCAGCTGTTTATCTCTCTCTGTGAGCTTGATTAGCTCACGTTAGCTCCGCGGCTAACCCTGAACTAAATCAATGACTAGGTTCTAAAGCATTTCGAGTAGTTTTCACTGCACATAGAAGCAGCCAAACAGCGGGAGAATTTCGGGAGCATATGGCCAAAACCCAGTTAGGAACCATCGATTCCCATCCCTACTACTAACTTTACTTTTCTTAATAGCTAAATCAGACAGTCAGCCAGTCTATCAGAGTGAGTGCTCAGTTGATTTTCCCCGCTGATCATACCTGAGTGCTCAGCGTCATCACACGCCTTGGATCATTTAGGAGTGAAATGCGAATGCAAGGCTTGAAATCCCTACTCGCAAGCCCGCCCCCAAATATTATTTACCAATCGCAACGGCCAATTAAAGGGGCAATTTGCGACGAGATCATCGCAGCGTACAGCCCTGAAGTCCCGGGACGAGAGCCAAACCATCTGACCTGGTTGATAGTCGGGAGCCGGGAGCCGGTGGCGGTCGGCGAAGCGGCGGTTCTGCTCAGCGGAGCGGAGCAGCCCTCGTGTCCTCCCATATCCTCCTGCAGCGGCGAAGGTGGTCCTGCACCGACGGAACAGCGATCTCCTCCTCCTGTGCAGGGAACAGTGGGGGTTGGTAGCCCAGAGAGGACTCGAAGGGGGACTGACCTGTGGCCACGGAGGACAGACTGGCAGTACACCACCACAACATCACTCATAAGCTCCCTCGCCATTACCAGATTTTTTCCCACCTTCAGTCCATCCATTATTTTTGTTTTTGTCTCCAAACACTTCAATGTTAATTCATACTTTCGGGGTGTCTTATACCAACACCCCATTACAATGCCACACTGCTTTTACAGCTTTCAGCAGCTGCATCATAGTAGTCCTCTCCTCCCCTTCTATGTCTACCTCCACGGTAAGCTTTCTCTCATAAATTGTTTCACTTTCATTATTTGCCTGCCTGGGACGCTGTCCGCCGTTCACATTTTCCATAGCCCTTAAATCCGTCCTTTACAATTGACCAAAAACCAGCAAAAGAGCCTCAAGGCACACAAACAATTCAATTTAAATTAGTTAATCTCCCTCAAACAGCACAAAGCTGCCAGGGTTAAACAAACACAACTCAATTTAAGTGACAAAATAGGAGAAAAACTTACCATGTAGATACAATATATACTTACTAATTTGAAAACTCTGCTACTCTGGAAACACACCTCACTCTCTCACACCCAAACTGACACTGACTCTCAGCACACCTGCTCTCAATCACCAATCAGCGCGTGTTCAGGTTGGTATGGCCGTAAGCAGAATAACCTGCCGACAAAAGCCCACTTATAGATATAGAATGGCAAGAAACAATTGCCATTAGTTGTGTGTGTGGTGTTTTATGAGGGATCAGTAGCACCTCCTTGCTGTGCAAAAAGCGTACTGCACCTGGTATTCCCAGGCGGTCTCCCATCCAAGTACTAACCAGGCCCGAACCTGCTTATTTTTTGTATTTGTATTTTATTAAGGATCCCCATTTGTTACGAATGACAGGTAAGTGAGAGTTCCAGTTGTCGAGGAAATGAGACGGAGAATTGTTTACTCTTCAAAACAGGTTTAACTCTTTATTTCAAGAGCACAAGAGTAATTAATATACACAGAGAGTTGGGTCAGCACTTGTCCAAGCGGTCCTGCCCGTAGTGTCAAGGGAAGCTCTAGCAAAGGATAAGAGACTGAGCAGACATTATATGGGCACATACCAAACATTCCAACGTGTCAATTAGTGACAGCTAGTCTGACAGCCAGTGACAGCACCCAGGTGTGACAGACAATCAGCAGTGACATACAAAGTGAACCCAAAACAACAGGAAGTAAACCAGTCAGACAGACAGTAGGATACTATCCTAAGGAGGATAGGACCCAGAATGTTACAGTATTTCCCCCCGACGAACGGCACCTGACGTTCACCTAGGGGCCTCGGGATGCAGCCGCCGGAAATCATCGATCAGGCTGGGATATAAAATGTCCCGTTGAGGCACCCAAGAACGCTCTTCTACCCCGTACCCCTCCCAATCCACCAAAAACTGAAACCCCCTACCCCTCCGCCCTCAACTCAGGATTCTCCGCACCGTATAGACAGGCTGACCATCAATAATGCGGGGCGGAGGAACCGCAGGAAGTGGCTGGGACAAGGGCGATGAGAGGAATGGCTTCAACAGGGACACATGAAACATCGGATGGACCCTCATAGTGGCCGGAAGGTGTAGCCTGTAAGCCATAGGATTCACCCGACAGGCTGACCATCAATAATGTGGGGCGGAGGAACCGCAGGAAGTGGCGGGGACAAGGGCGATGAGAGGACTGGCTTCAACAGGGACACATGAAACGTCGGATGGACCCTCATAGAGGCCGGAAGGCGTAGCCTGTAAGCCATAGGATTCACCCGACGCACCACTTTAAAGGGGCCTATAAAGCGAGGAGCCAGCTTCCTGGACTCCACCCGGAGAGGGAGATCACGAGTGGAAAGCCAAACCCGCTGTCCCGGATGAAAAACCGGAGCCGGACAACGCTTGCGGTTGGCTTACCGCTGAGCCTTAACCGAGGCCTTCTGCAGCGCCGTCCGCACCCTGTTCCACGTCCTGCGACAACGAGCCACATGTGCCTGGGCCGACGGCACCTCCACCTCCTGTTCGGGAAACAAAGGAGGTTGAAAACCATATTGACACTGAAAGGGAGACATACCAGTAGAGGAGGAGAGGAGGGTATTATGCGCATACTCAGCCCAGGCCAACCTCCTAATCCATGTCGCCGGACACCCAGCAATGTAGCACCTCAGAACGCCCTCCAGATCCTGGTTGACATGCTCCGTCTGCCCGTTCGTCTGTGGATGAAACCCAGACGAAAGGCTGACGGAGGCGCCGAGACCGGCGGCGAACGCCTTCCAGAACCTGGAGGCGAACTAAGGACCCCGGTCAGACACAATATCCACTGGAAGCCCATGGACCCGAAAGACGTGCTGCACCACCAGGTCAGCCGTCTCCCGAGCCGATGGAAGCTTGGGGAGGGGAATGAAGTGGGCCGCCTTGGAGAACCGGTCCACCACCACCAGGATGGCAGTGAATCCATCCGACAGGGGAAGGCCGGAAATAAAATCCAGGGATATGTGGAATAGGAAGTGGTCGGAGGAGACCCGCCGGAGCACGGCGAGAGGTGCACACCGGACAGGCCGCCACAAATGAGCGTGTATCCCCCCCCCCCCCCTCCGTCGGCCACCAAAACCTCCTACGGATAAACTCCAGGGTTCTGGCGGCCCCAGGGTGGCCGGTGAGCGAGGATGTATGTGCCCATTGCAGCAGGCGCGAGCGTACCACCCTGGGCACATACATCCGGCCCGGAGGACCCCCACCAGGATCGGGCTCCCGTGCCTGAGCCGATCTTACCACCCTATCTATGCCCCATGACACGGGTGCCAAAATTAAGGCATGTGGAATAATAGGGTGGGGCTTCTCCCCTCGACCCGGAAGATCAAACTGACGTGACAGGGCGTCAGGTTTGATGTTCTTGGAACCGGGTTGATAGGAGATGGAAAATCGAAATCGAGTGAAGAATAACGCCCACCTGGCCTGGCGAGCATTAAGGCGTTTAGCCCCTTGGATGTAAGCCAAGTTCTTATGGTCAGTCCAAACAATGAAAGGATGTGCCACCCCCTCTAACCAATGTCTCCATTCCTCCAGTGCCAATTTGATTGCCAACAACTCCCGATTACCCACGTCGTAGTTACGCTCGGCCGGGGACAGCCGGCGCGAAAAGAAGGCACAAGGATGCACCGTACCGTCCTTTAAACATCTCTGAGAGATTACCCCTCCCACCGCGGTGTCAGAGGCATCCACCTCCACAATGAATGGAGCTTCTGCGTCGTGACGGATTAGTACAGGGGCGGAGGTAAATCGACGTTTGAGGTCGCAGAAGGCCGACTCTGCTCTGACTTAGTGAGAGCTGTTAATGGATTAACTAAGGCGCTAAAATTGCGAATAAAGCGCCTGTAAAAATTTGCAAAGCCCAAAAACCGTTGTAACTCCTTGAGCGACGAAGGCCGTGGCCAATCCAAGACTGCACTCACCTTGGCTGGATCCATGCGAAGATCGCCCTTCGTCAACACAAAGCCCAGGAAGGAAATGGTGTCAGTGTGAAAAACACACTTCTCTGCCTTAACAAACAGTTGATGCTTTTTTTTTTTTTTTCTTTTTACTTTGGCCATTCCGCTGGCTCTTTTTTGCGTTTATCGCATTTACTCTGGTCAAGAATGACCGACAGAAACAGGCTGAATGGGTACAGATGGGGGGGAAGACACTCTGGGAAAGGCACGGCTGCAGTCCGGGATTCGAACTCGCTAAACCCCAGATCCGTGACGAGCACGGTTGTCCCCGGCGCCGAAATAGCGCTCGAGGTACGCGGTGAGCTACTGGAGCTCCCCTAAACAGTTGATGCTTAAGGAGACGTTGAAGCACCTCACGAACGTGCAGTTGGTGTTGCACCATATCGCGAGAAAAAATAAGGATGTCATCCAAATACACAAACACTGACACCCCAATTAGATCCCGCAGCACGTCGTTGACCAGGGCTTGGAAAACTGCCGGAGCATTAGCTAAACCAAAAGGCATGACTAAATACTCATAATGCCCATTAGGAGTATTAAATGCAGTTTTCCACTCGTCTCCTTCTCTAATCCTGACCAAGTTGTATGCATTACGTAAGTCAAGTTTAGAAAAGACCTGTGCCCCCTGTAAGCACTCAAAGGCGGTGTCCATGAGGGGTAAAGGATAACGGTTCTTGATGGAAACGTCGTTCAACCCCCTATAATCTATGCACGGCCGCTGATCTCCATCTTTTTTAGCCACACAAAAGAAGCCTTGCGCCTGCAGGGGATGTGGACGGTCGGATATGCCCCGCGGACAGTGCCTCTCGAATGTAAGTGTTCATGGACACTGTCTCAGGGCGAGAGAGAGAGAACATCCGCCCCCGGGGTGGAGAAGCGCCGGGTAGAAGATCAATGGGGCAGTCGTAAGGTCTATGAGGCGGTAGTGCGTCAGCACGCGTTTTACTAGAAACGTCCGCCAGGTCACAATAGACCGCAGGAACACCTGCTAAATCGGGGTTGGGGGATAATAAAGAATCTGCAACGTCCACCGTCAACCTGGAGAGACAAAAGAGGGGGGGGGGGGGGGGGGGGACGGATGAACTCTCGCCAGCGTCAGCGCTGACGCCGCTTCCCATGGAGAGTTCACCCGTAGCCCAATTAATAAGAGGATTATGCATCACAAGCCAAGGGTGACCTAAAACAATGTCAGAATGGGGAGACATGACAACAAACATTTTTGAACCCACAGTTTCCCGGTGCGCTGGGTAATAAGTCCATTGCCGAGCGGTCGGCCGTCTAGCGAATGGACAGGGATGGGCACCTCTAGTGTTTCTAAGGGAACCCCCCATTCTAGAGCCACCCCCACATGGATCAAGTTGCCCGCAGCCCCCGAATCCACTAAAGCCTTGGCCGCTTCAGAGAGGCTCAGCGCTCCCAGCTGCATGGGCTCGTCATCGCCCGGTGCTCTCTCATGGGCTGGTATGCTGGCCGTTCGACACTAGGAGAGGGGCGGAAGAGTACCTGTGACGAAGCCTCCCTCTTGCGCTCCCTCTCCCGGTGACGATTATCCAATCGTATGGCCAGGTTGATCAGCAGATCCAGGCGCTCGGGTAGCTCCCGTGTAGCCATCTCGTCCTGCATGCGAGTGGAGAGACCATGCAGGAAGTGGACACAACAAGGAATCTCAGGCCAGGCCGCCTCTCGAGCCACAATGCGGAAATCAATGGCGTAGTCTGCTACGGCGCGAATGCCCTGCCGGCAGGACATAAGTCGACCTCCAGCCTCGTAAATGGAAATCACCTGGCCTGGAGGTATCGAATACACGACATAACTCCAGGGTGAAGGCATCCGCATCGCGGCAGACCACAGACCCACTCTCCCACTCCGCTGTGGCCCAAGAGAGAGCACGACCTGTAAGGAGGGTTATAATGTACGCTACCCGAGACACCTCACTGGGGAAAGTACGCGGTTGCAATTGAAAAATGAGAGAGCACTGGGCGATGAACTCACGACAGCCGGTTGAAGCCCCTCCATAGCGATCCGGCGCCGCGTGGCTCTCGGTACTCCTCCCGATCTACCGGATACCCCCGCTCTCCGTCCCCGCCGATCGATGACACTCCTGCTGCTGATCTCATCGCTGGTGTCGTCCCAGCGGGCCTGGTTCACCGCCGCCAACGCTGTCTCCGCCGTCTCCTGAGAAGACAGGGAAATATCTCCCAGTCGACCCAGCTCGACCCCGACTGCCATCTGCCGCTCCATCACGATTCTGATCTGGTCCCGTAGGCTAACCATTTCGTCCCGCATCTCCTCGTTGGAACTCATGATTGGCTAGAGCTTCTGTTACGAACGGGGTAAGTGAGTTCCAAGTTGTCGAGAAGAATGAGACAGAGAATAGGTTACTCTTCCAAAACAGGTTCCACTGTTTATTAATAGGATAAGAGTATTCAAGTACAGAGAGAGAGACTTAGGTCAGCGCTTTGTTCCAGCTGTAATATTGTCCGTAGTTTTAGGTGAAGCTCTAGCAAACGTTAAATAGGCACATACCAAACATTCCACGCTGTCAATAAGTGACAGCAGTCTGACATCCAATGACAGCACCCAGGTGTGACAGACAATTAGTGATGACAGCAAATCTGTGGTGACATACAAGGTGAACCCACAACAACAGGAAGTGACCCAGGTAGACAGTAGGATAGGCTCCCGAACGTTACACAGGCCAGTCTGTGCGTTCTGGTGGGGCTGGTGCAGGTCTTTCCGCACCTACAACACGAATAATATAACATAAGTTTTCTATGCAACCTATAGGAAAGGTAGGCATATCCTTGTACTGGGTTACTATAGCCTACTTACCAGCGTTTCTGTTCCCGGGGGAGGACACCACGGCTGGAGGGGCGCGTCCACATTTATTTTGCTTACCTAAAACACATAATAGACATCAGTTTGCTATATGTGATGGCTGTTAAATAGTAAGTAGGATGTTATAGGCTATAGCACTCACCAGACAGGATATTGCTCCATTTCTCCCTGTCTGTGGTGGAGGGGGTCCAGTATGACTTTAGACTTCTCTCGCACCTATGCCCTGTCACTGTCATGATCTCCCTGGTGTCGAGACCTGCCTCGGAGGCTGTGGTTGGTATAACGCTGCGAGAGTCCGGCTGCGAGGCTGATGGTGGGCATCATTTGGCCTAGATGATTATGCCCCATATTCTCCTTGACTCTGTGTTTAATTCATGCTGTGGTCTCTTCAGCGGATGGTGGAAAAGGGCAGTAGCACAAGAGGGTAACAGGTAGAGCTATTTTTTTAGACTGGCCACGGGGCAGGTGGAGTCGCCGGGCGTTGAAAACATTGTTCCTCTGTACATCTCCTTGCAGGGATCCCTGGCGTCTTTTTTGACTCGATGTTGTGCGTCAGGACAAAATATTATTTTCTGTTCTCGTCAACTTTCAGCTCGAAGGAATCTCTTCTCATCTCCCTCGTTCCCTCTCGTCCCCTCCTGGCCAGGTGTAATTGAATATCGAACTGATAGGTTTTTAGGTCATTGATGGGTATATCAGTTCATGATGTCTGGTAATATCTTATATCTAAAGGCCCCAATGTATAATATTCCTGATGGGGCCTGGAGCAGTGGCTCTGTGTGTCTGTGCTCTCCTCCTCCCTGAATATGACCTGATGACCCCGTTCTGCATCCATCCTGAGGCTCCCTCCTCACAGACACACACCCACACACACAGGACCCCTCTCCCCACACAGACCCATGCACACACAAGCAGATCTCCTATTGATGCTTGCGTCTGACGACTGGCCGGCGCACAAGCACGCACGCATATACACCCACACACTGATAGAAAGTGCGTACACACACAGATAAACACACATAGGATTAATGGACATCATAAATACATGAACTGCCTTGGTTAAGTATCACAAAGAGTCATAGTTAAAGACAAATTACTAAAGTGAGGACACGACCCCAAGTCTGGTCTCATACACACTGATTCAAACGCATACACAATTATCTACACACGGACACACAACCGGTCAAATGCGGGGGACCCAAGGGAACACTTATCGTTCGGCCCCCACCCTTAATGAGAGACACGTGCTGGGGCAACCCCTCCCTCTACTTCTCTTCCCGCCTAAAGTTTCTTTGTCTTCAGGCTATGACGATGACAGCTATCAATCATTAAGCCAGGAGGAGGGGTGGAAACGACAAATGTATAAATGATGTGACGATGTATTGTACGAGACCACCACTTGGCACTGGCTCGCTCCGTGTGTGGAGGTGCGTGGTCCGGATTGTGATCTATTTGTGCTGTGAGGATTCCAGTAAAACTTTACAGACTGCCATCTGACTCTGTCTCATCTCTCTGTTCACCTCGCCGACATTCAATTAAAAGAACCCAGGGTTAATTTACAGTATATCTTGATCCTTATCAAGTGGAGGCACCGTGGTTAAATTTAAAGGGCTCGTCCGGTGGGAATATCCTTTCAGAACCACACTTTGCGCACAAGTCCAGTCGCCGAAGTTGGTGCCAACACACTGGACTTGCGCAGGATGGCCATGTCCGCTGTGGTGATGCCAGGATGGTGTCGGCTGGTGTCTTGGCCATTTTTACGCAGCTTTTTAATTACAGACTTAAACACCCCGTTACATGGATCAAAAGAAGTACTCTTCATTGCATCCATTTTAGAAAAATTTCTGCAGATTCCTGCGCGCAGGGCCATGTAGCTTGCCACAGAGTAAGCCGTTCCTTTGGTTGTTTGAACGGATGCGTAAAATACCCGGAGTGCCTGGTTAAATTCTTCAGCGCTGACCTCTCCGTCCACATCTAGTGGTCTCTTCGTCTCCTTCAGCCAGTCCTGAAACACCCCCATTGCCCACACTGTACTTTTCTTGGTGTTTTTTTCATGTCGGTCCTCTTCAATTCGATCCACCTCATTTTCACCGACATCTCGATGTCTTTTAGTGCCTGTCTCCGTGGCTGCTTTCTCAACCTTAACGTGAACGGTTGTAATTTTTTTCGTTGTCTTACTTTGTTTTGCCGGGGGGGACCATTCGTGATTTAAATCGAAATGAATGTTAAAATCCTCAACACTGGCCATTGTGGATGTAACTTATGCAGTCGTTTTGAAAAGTAGGCTATACAAACAACAGGCCTCTGTTCTGGCTCCGCTGTCATCATCACACACACTCCGCTGTCAGTGCAGCCGCAGCAGGTGTGTCTGATTGGCTGCACTGATGCAGTGTGTCAGTGGGCTTGATTGCGAACAGCTGCGCACAGCGGTCATTATTGTTCGGCAGAGGTCCGTTATCGAGTAATAACGGACCTCTGACGAGCGCTATTTGTTTGTTTGTTTGTTTGTTTATTTACACATATAAAAACAGTTACATATATAATACAATATAGTCCACAAGGGATGTGTAGGAGAATTGCCTAAAAACCCTCAAGGGGCTTGCATGTGGCATTCACCAGGAAGCAAAATTACATTATATCAAGATAAATATAAAATTTAAAATAAAATAAAATCCCCCCCCCCCGAACAAACAAACACACACAAGCAGGCCTACATAGACACCGAAGTAGGCACCCCATGCCATACGATTTCTGGTATAGAGAAAACAATCAATGACAGTAAGAATATATAATAAAACGAAAATACAATAACAAAATACATCAAGCCATCAGACTACAGTTTGTAAAGGAAGTCCATATGGGAAATATTGGTGATCTAGGAGATGAGATTTCAGTGCTCTTTTGAATTTCAGAAAAGAAAATTCCAAAATATGTGGAGGCAAAGAGTTCCACAACTTTGACCCTCGGTAGAGCAAACAAAACTGAGATTGGGAAGTGCGGGAAAAGGGTGGTCTAAGCAAACAGGAACTACGTGTGGGGTAATTATGAATTTGGTGATTGTGGGCAAACATGTCATGAAAAAAAGGGGGAAGGGCTCTGTTTAAAGAACTATGCACAAATAAACCAGTCTGAAGATGATTCACTTGATAAACACTGAGGATACCTAACTTATGGAATAGAGGCTGAGAAGAATGACTTCGATGTACACAGCTGATTATTTTTAGAGCTCGTTTCTGCAGACGGTATATGGGCTCAAGTTTGGTCTGATGCGTACTACCCCAAACTAAATTACAGTAATTGATATATGGGTAAACCATAGAGTAATATAACATTATGGCAACCTCGGTGCTCAGCAAGTGACGTGTTTTTCCAAGAATACCAATACTCTTGGCCATTTTTGTAGTTATGGCTGTGATATGAGGTTTCCATGATAGGGATTCATCAAGCAGAACACCAAGGAATCGTGTAAAACACACCCTAGCCTGTCTCCGTGGCTGCTTTCTCAACCTTAACGTGAACGGTTGTAATTTTTTTCGTTGTCTTACTTTGTTTAATGTTAAAATCCTCAACACTGGCCATTGTGGATGTAACTTATGCAGTCGTTTTGAAAAGTAGGCTATACAAACAACTGGCCTCTGTTCTGGCTCCGCTGTCATCGTCACACACACTCCGCTGTCAGTGCAGCCGTGGCAGGTGTCTTATTGGCTGCACTGATGCAGTGTGTCAGTGGGCTTGATTGCGAACAGCTGCGCACAGCGGTCATTATTGTTCGGCAGAGGTCCGTTATCGAGTAATAACGGACCTCTGACGAGCGCTATTGACCAATCACAAGCAAGCATTTTGGCGAATGTGAAAACGCCATGTAATAACACTGGTTAAGCTTAGGCGACTCTTTCGAAGTTGGTTAAGGTTAGAGTTTGGAATCAGGACTGGCGTTCTATCGCCATGCTCTAAGACAAACTCTAACCTTAACCAACTTAGAAAGAGTGCCTAAGCTTAACCGGCGAAAGAACTTGCCGTCACACGATTGGTGCACATGTCACATGACCAGAAACGTCAGTGGCCAATCAGATTCGCAAAACGCACAAAATGGTTGGTATTCGAATAGACGCGTCCCGGTCGCGTGAACACTTAAGGCAACCAACTTGCGTTCAGCTTTTCTCTGATTGGCCACGACCCCCACGTGACCGTGCGCTAGCCCGCCCCCTTTTGCCGCTCCAGCGGCAGAGGAGCTGTAATGTTATGTCCGAATCGAATCACGCGAATACACAACGCATTTATCAAAACAACTACGCGATTCACTCGTCACTGTACATCAGTGGAGGCTGCTGACTGATTAACTAGAAACTGTACATTGTAACGTTATATAATGTATAATGTTATTTCGCGTTTTCGTCACTGTACATCAGTGGAGGCTGCTGACTGATTAACTAGAAACTGTACATTGTAACGTTATATAATGTATAATGTTATTTCACGTTTTTAACGTCATAAAACAGCTACCAGATTCACGCGTCACTGTACATCAGTGGAGGCTGCTGACTGATTAACTAGAAACTGTACGCTGTAACGTTATATGTTATTTCGCGTTTTTAACGTCATAAAACAACTACCATAAACATCCCCAACGCTGCAACACCCCCATTCCTCCCAGGTGTCAGGCGTCAGGCTCCTCATTCGCTTCCATTCATTTTTGGGACCATGTTCAAATATCATACTTCTGAAGTATAAACAAACTACTGCTGTGACGATTTTGAATATCTTAACATGTATTTACCACGTTCCTCTGCACGAGGCCACAGATGGGTTTTATGTAACACAAGGACAATGAATGAAATGAATGAAAACTTTATTTAACAGATTGCAACATTATTGCTATCATACTTCTGAAGTATAATCAGAGAGACGCGTCACTCTCTGCCGTGCGCTGCAGCGTGGCGCAACACACAGAGCGGCAGGGCGCGAATAAGGGCGTGGGCTAGCGCGGTCACGTGGCCGTGTGGCCAATCAGAGAAACGCTGAACGAAAAGCTGAACGCAAGTTGGTTGCCTTAAGTGTTCACGCGTCCCGGTCACATATGGTCAAAGGGGCGTGGCACTCAATGTGTTAATATTCGGGATAATTCTACCACAAAAGGTAACGTTTTTGACAAATATTGAAACGCAGTTAGTTTCTCCTCCCTATTGTTAGCCATGTAGCAACAATTAGATCTGAAATTAGTTTCAAAATGGTTGCACTGTGGTGATAATAAAAAAGTACAGTCGATTTCATTATCTGTTCTTATGCACGCCTGGTGATACTAAATCCAAATTGAACTTGGGCATTTGAAAGATAATATATGTATATATATATAAATGTGCGAATTGGCTATAATAAGGTAATTTATAAGCCTCCTATTCTATATTCTATAATAATATTTCAAATTGCATTGGTCCGGATGGGATAATTCAGTACTGTATCTACAGAACCTTCCGTTTAAACATCTTCCCTTTATTAATTTCCTTTCGATTTTTTGTACACATGATCTCAAGAAGGTACTGAACGAGATCAGTGGCAGTTTTTAATGTTTGGTCATTATTAGCATGGTGTTATTCACTGTCAAAGATGCAAAGAAAAATCATAATCTATATTCTCCTTTGTTTCATCACAATTTAAGCAAGCCTAGTAATAGACACAATATTTCTGACACTGTGAATACATTCCCTGAGGTCCGTAGATGTCCCTAGATACCAATAATATGAAAATGGGCCTTGTAGAAGTGGAGCAATATTCCATTGTATGACAACTATTAAAGAACTTGAACTATATACTTTAGGTGGATTTTCAGAAAATATTCCACATGGAAGAGGTTAAACCCCTCCGGGCGGAGAATGTTAGTACAGGGAAGCCTAGAGGTTCACTCGATCACATTGAAAAGCGTCCGGGAGTGCGGCTAGGTGGCGCAGTGGGCAAGGCGCTCGCCACCAACACAGGAGATGCTGGGTTCGAGCCCAGCTCTCTGCGTTGCTACCAGCTTGGCTGGTCGTTCATACTAATACAATTGGCAGTATTAGGGGGTGGGAAGCTGGTAGGTGGGGATCGGACGTTGTGGACAGCGACTCCTACAGGTCGGCTGGTGCGCCTGCGCAGTAGAATCAGGAAGCGACGAGGGCGGCGTATCCCTCCCACGCAGACCCTCGCCACTGAGAGATTACGCTGTGCAGGTGAAAAGATGCGACGGCTGCCTCCTCGAGTACCGGAGGGGACGCGTGATGCAAGGCTTCGTCCACATTGCAGCCGGCTTGTGGGAGGCATGGCCTAACAGCGTTCGAGACAGGGGAGGGTAGAATTGGACAATGCGAAATTGGGGACGGGAGAAAAATTAAAAAATGGGGAGAAAAGTAGATAAAAAAAAGATAAGTGTCCGGGACACTCGGATTATGTCGGGATTATGTCGTGGACCAGATGGACATCAGATGGCGATCAAACAATTGGAATATTATTTTTGGAATAGCCCGGATCAAAGGTAAGGACTATCTGACGTCAATTCCAGCTTGATCCTGCAATGATTTCATACCGATCCAGCTGATCAGCGTGTGTGGTGTTCAAATTAGCCCGGATCACTCCGAAACTATACTTATATTCACCACGGGATAACGCGCGAACGTATACATGATTTTTTTTCTTCTTTTTTGCATGTTCGACGGAAGATACTGACTGTCAAATGACCATAGTATTGTCTCCATAGCTATAATTTAGAATATAGATATAGTTCTACAAACAAGGTGACGCACCCCTATCTTTAAAGCGTGGCCCAGCTAGAACAGGATGAGGAAAATGGCCGGCGCTGAATGAGTTAATGTCATTATGAATTGAAAATGGGGGACCCTGATATAAACAAGACGAACGTTTTTCTCTGGTCTGCATCCCCTAACAATTGTGTGTATTGAGCCGTACTGTATTGTACCCATTCTGCATTCTGCAATCTGTTAATAAAGTTTTCAATCAATCAATCAATCGGGTGGAGAGGAGACGCACAGACATGAGAGAGGAGATGAGATGTACCAAAATCCATTGCGGTGTGAAAATATGCCGCGAAACATTAATATCTTTGGAACCGTTTGTGGTAAATAGTATCTGAATCGGGAGATGATCTTCTCTCGTCACAATTGAAATTGTATTTCTCCGTCGCGCAAAAGCTGGCTGGCAGTTGCATTGAATAATATACTTGCTCTGAAAGTCTGCAAACTTGCGCATAACGGAGTATATAGAGAGATGGCTCTATAGAAGAGGTCCCCAACATCGGGTCGCGGACCGGTACCTGGCCGTGGATCATTTGGTACCGGGCCGCAAAGAAAGAATAATGTTGTTTAAAAGGAAATGTCTTATTTTCATTTGTCTTCCAGCTATTTTACTTTGAAAAACTGCCACTTCCGCCCGTGTCTCCTCACTCTTTCGTGAAATAAGTCGAAAGACCCGTTAATTCACTCACAGCTCTGGCTGTGGTTGTAGGATACATGCTTATAATCAGGTTGTATGCACCCGAGTCTCCCGAACACAGAGACAGCGTACATACGCTGAGCTATGGTAACTAAGCATTGTCCAACTAACACCTCTCCCGAAGGCTAACTGGCCATGTCCGCCTCCATTCATTGTGCTAAACTAGGCTAACGTGCAGCCAGATAGCTTTCTACTGAACGCCCAGAGAGGAAACTGGTATCTATCTTATTGTCGCTCTCTGGAGAAGATAGGCCTGTGAACTCTGTAGTGTAGCACATCGTTACAGTAGGCCATATTAATATGAATCTATTCACATTAAGCAGAAGCCACCAGTGTTTAAATTAACTCACTTTAAATACTTTAACATTACACCATATTTTTTACTTTGCACCACATTTTTACCAAATTTTTGTATTTTGTACAGTTGTGTATAATATATATTTTTATAGTATTTGTTTTTACCTCTATTTTGTACTTATATTAATACAATCTTGAATCTTGATTACTATCTTGACTAGCTCTCTCTCATTGGCAGAATACTCTCATCAGAATACCAAAGCCAGAATGGCTGTCCTCAGACTCTGAGGTGTTAAGTGGGGGAGGGGGGTTACAGTATAATAGCACTGATTTCTGGGTAGAGTAGTCTATTATGCATAGTTAAGATAATGGCTCAGTTCTTTTCAGGCCCCCTGGCTCTCAAATAGGAATTGTGTTAGTGTCATGGTTCATAAGACATATATTGAAAAGTATCTGCCCGATGTGTACAAGTGATGGCTTATTTAGTAGGTAAGAACATGTACTTTGAAATGAAATGATGCTTGCTCAACATGACCCTATTATTTGTGTCTGGTCCCATCTTATTATCAAAAAAATGGGATACCACCACAAGATGGCGCCACAGCCCACAGAAAAACGGGACGCTTCTATGGAGAAGAGGTTGGGTTCTTTTCAGAGCCTTGAGTCAACAATGTAGCCAGATGGGAGGAAAACCTTTCTGCAGAGGGCTTTTATCTTCCCATGTGGTCGTTTGGAGTATAAAGGGTAAATCTTCTACAGAGCATAGAACAGAGATTGCCACTACCACGTAACCTGGAGTTTGTGGCCTTCACCTACTTGCACCCTAGCTACACACACTCGGAGCAGGCACCACTGGAGCTTCGAGATGTTAAGTGCCTTGCTCAAAGACACAAAGGGGGTCAGTCACCTCATCATTCCAGTCCTCAGAAGGGTGGGGCTCACAGTGTAGTAGTAGTAGTAGTAGTAGTAGTAGTAGTAATAATGCATGTTGTTTGTAGTATGTTACTGTTATGTAGGTTCTTTGCTGTTATTGTATAGCGTGGAAGTGTTGTAATACACCCTGACATATTTATGATTGAAATTCATACAGTATATTTAGGATCGAATTGATGCAAATTAAGTAAAACATTTAGTCTTTTGATGGAAATAATGCAAAATAATACAAAAATGTGAATCATTGCCACAGAAACACACACTTATTAATAATGATGTCATTGTCTTGCTTCTACTATGGAAACATAATATTATTCCATAAAGTCCTACTTCTATTACACATACAAATGACAGTGATATGTGCTGTGTTTTTAATCAATGTTTTTCTTTTAACTGCCAGATGGGCCAAAGACTCTTCTCATTGAGTGGACAATGAAGTTGTATTCTATTCTATATTCATAATAAAGATAGGAAAAGAACATGAATGTATATTGGTAGTTAGTGATTATGAGATGGGAAGCTAATTTTGGAGGCAGACTGCTGACTGTGTGTTGGGGAAACTTTTTTTTATTTTTGTGTTGCACCAAAATGAAATGTTGCTTCATTAAGTTTTTTTTTTCTTTATCTCTGTTAGGAATCTAAAGAGCTAATCAATGGTATTGTATATGGGGAATGCAATATGTCATAATCTGATTATGTTGGCCCTATACCAAACAACTGATGTACAGCATATTCAGTGCTTTTTTAATGTAACTTGTAGTTGCTGTCCGTTGCTGTTGCACATCTCTCTTGAAAAGGAGACATCCTTTGTGAAAATGGAAAATGAAACAACATTTTAAAATAAATTATAAAAAAAAAACATAAAATAAAATGAAAATGTATGTGTTGTTTTCTCTGCAAATCACAAGTAAAACTAAACATCTTATTTCTTAACATTCTCTGGGAGCAACAAACGACTCTTGTCGCCTGAATGTGAGCAGCGTCTTTACACAGTCAAACAATTAGAGCACTGCATTATCCAACCTGCTGACTGTAATTTAATTAACTTCCTCCCCCTCTGGCTTCACCCAGCCGGATAATACACACGTTCATTAACAACGGAATCCAATATCTGCTACGCATACTTCTACTTATTTTCATTTCCTGTAAAAAAAGGTCACAAGCAGCCACTTCCAGCCCAAGAAGATTGGTGTTTAGAAAAAGTGTGTAATAATGAATTTACATTCCTCAGCATAGCTGAGGGTGCATACGAGTGTTACAGGTCCGGTCTGTGATTTCAGCACTGTTTGTTTACCAATGATTTAAGTGTTATTAGTGAAATATGAGTTTATAGAAATCTCAGCGCATTGAGTCAGAAACCAGCGCATATTGCCGGGAGGAAGTAGCGCAGCCAAAAGTGAGTGTAGTCTTTTGAAGGAAGAGACCCAGGGCTTTCGAATTTAGAAAAACTACACTACACCCCTGTCAAACTTTGAGCCGTCTGACGTGAAATTATTTTTCAATGTAATTTTCGGGATCATATCTCTCGGGTCGAACAAGCCTGAACGTTACTGCCATAAGATATAACATAGTTTGTTGCTCTACCTTTCTGTGAACGTCTGGAAAAAACTGCGGCTGAATCAGATGAAAAATGGCGGAGCAATTTACAAAAAAGTAACTGCTTACAGTAGATTTCATTAAAATGTTTGCTGCCCTGTCAGGGGCGCCTGGTGGTACTAAATCTAGAGTGAACTCTGCCATTGGAAAGAGGAGATTTGGGCCGATCCATAGATGTGTGAGTTGGCCATAATAAGGTAATATATAGGCTTGATATTCTATATTTCAAATTGCATGTGTCCGGGACCGTATGGCAAAATTCAGTACTGTATCTACAAAACCCCCTGTATCATCTGCCCTTTATTAATATCATTAGATTTTTTGTACACTTGATCTCAAGAAGGTGATGAATGATCTAAATCTTGCACGGCATGGTGTTATTCACCGTCAATGTGATATTCTCCTTTGGTTCATTACAATTTACTCAAGCCTAGTAACAGACACAATATTCCTGACACTGGAAATACATTCCATGAGGTCCACAGATGTCCCTATACCAAGAACATGCAAATGGACCTTGTAGAAGTGGAGCAATCGTCCATTTACTTAGGTATGTATTGTTAGGCACATTTTATGAAAATATGGCTAGGGCTTAACACTTTCAGAGCCCTTGGTTAACCTTGATTTACCCCGTTGAATGCCACCATCCACTTCAATGTTAGCGTTAAAAACGCCTAATCTATGTTTTAAATTATGGCTATGTGTCTAATCTGCCCCGTCGCTTATCAATGACAAAGCTGACCGTTCCTTTTTGTTATTTCAGAGTCAGGCCCAGCTTCTGAGTCAGAGGAGGAGGAAGCGGTTGAGGAAGCGGTGCCTTCTAGGCAGAGGGGTAAGTTAGGCCTCACTCTCTCACACTGACTCATTCACTCACACACGTTTCTAACTATGTATTATATGAATGTGTGTCTACAGTATAGGGTGTACATGGTAGACTAGTTAATTATTGTAATATTTTCTTTTTTTGATCTACTTTTTCTCCCATTTTCTATTTTTCTCCCATCCCAATTTTCGTATCGTCCAATTCTACCCTCCCCTGTCTCGAACGCTGTTTCATGCCTCCCACAAGCCGGCTGCAATGTGGACGAAGCCTTACATCACGTGTCCCCTCCGGTACTCGAGGAAGCAGCCGTCGCATCTTTTCACCTGCACAGTGAGATCTCTCAGCGTCGGGGGTCTGCGTTTTTTGGAGGGCACGCCACCCCCGTCGCTTCCTGATTCTGCTGCGCAGGTGCACCAACCGACCTGTAGAAGTCGCTGTCCACAACGTCCGATCCCCACCCATCAGCTTCCCACCCCCTAATACTGCCAAGCTTGATTTTAGGTGCTTTGTGGTTAAATCTTTGCCTTTTTCATTTCAGGATTTCATGTAAGGGATCCCAAACCCCCTGATTTCACCCCCTCTATATTCCCCCATCGCCATGGTTCAGGGGGGATGGAGAAGATAAGGCGGTTTCACAATGCCCAAAGAAGAGCGGAGAGCCCCATCAAACCAGATCATCCTGCACACTATGTTCATCATGACCATATCTATACTCTTTCTCCTGGAGATTATGCACCCAATCAGGAGCTAGATGAGGCCAGGAGAGAGCGAGGTAAATTAGTCAAATCTGTTGGCATTCTGTACAAAACAAGGGAGCTGTTAAATCAGAAATGTTTGCATATATTGCATTTTTCACGTTGTGCCATACATGTCATATTGTGTTGAGGTTTGTCTGGGGGAATGTTTATAAAACAAATATAGATCCTATTATTAAACTAATGAACATTCATTCATTCATGAGGCCAGGAGAGAGCGAGATGAGGCCAGGAGAGAGATATGAGGCCAGGAGAGAGAGATGAGGCCAGCAGAGAGAGAGATGCTGCGCTGGAGAACTGGTCCAAAGAGCGATTGTCCGCAGATGCTTTCCGAGGGAATGACACAAAGTGCAAGCCTTACTTGGAATGGGTTCAGTGCTCACTATCAGTACCTGAATCAATTCATCACATCCTCTGATTCCAAACATTTGCGACTATCAACAGAAGACCAGCTAGTCCTATGTTTACTTAAGCTGCGGTTGAATCCACCACTTTCTTTGCTGAGCCAAGTTCTTGGAGTAGGGCTGTCAACGGTGCGGGACATCTTTCAGCGTTGGCTGAATCTCCTCCATGCCAAAAGTAGCTTCCTGATACACTGGCCCGACTGAGACATCATCAGAGACGCCACCCACCCCCCCATTAATGAAAGCCAAATTTCCCCGCCTGACTTCAATTATTGACTGTTTTGAAATTCGAATGGATCACCCAAAGCCCCTCAAAGCCAGAGCTAAATGTTGTTAAGTACTTCATTGCATGTAGTCCTGCAGGCAGCATCATCTTCCTCTCCAAAGGCTGGGGTGGGAGAGCCTGTGATGTTAAGATTGTGAGGGAGTCTGGCTTCCTCTCACCTCTGTACCACCAACCAGGGGACCAGGTAATGTTGCTTTCTACACACAGTATCATGATCATTATGAATGGTTTAAATGCTTTTGTACTCATGGTCAGTTTTTGTTAGGGATAGTGTTGGACCCAATTGCGGAACAGAACGAGGAGAGAATAGGCAGACGAGACGTGGAGTCAGAGGTGAATTATATCAAAACATTTCTTTACTTCAAAAGAGGGCAGCAACAAAGATATTCACAAAAATACTTCCAAAGGCAGCAGCAAAATACAAAACAAAGAATAGCACAGCTGAAGACTGGGAGAGGGCAAAATACAAAAACAAAGAATTAATCTCATAAAGAGAGCAAGTCCAAAAAACACAAAACAAAGTTACTGCAGGGAAACTTACTATGAAACAGGAGAACAAGGACGTGGATAACAAACATGGAACCGAAACAGCAAACAAGGATCTCAAAACAATGAACCGACACTGGAGTACAGGAAGCACACAGCAGATATAGGCAGACTAATTAAGACATGGGACACAGGAGGGCTAATTACCAACGAGGCACACAAGGGGAGAGAACCAAGTCCAAACACTCTGGGGAAATAAACAAGGAAGCACACAGAACTAAAAACACAAGAAAAGACTGAACACTAGACAGAGTAAACAACCACCATACAAGGAACTAATAAAACAATTAACAAGGGAACAAGACTAAAGATAACACAAGGCTAAAACACATGGGAGACAACACAAAAGCCAAGAATAAAAGTCTGTGCAAAGGTGGGGGCTGTTGAGGAGTAGAGGAAAGTCTGTGCAAGGGTGGGGGCTGTTGAGGAGGATGGGAAAGTCTGTGCAAGGGTGGGGGCTGTTGAGGAGGATGGACAGGAGAGAAAGGTCCAGGGACGGCTGGACCCTCACAGTTTTAATTTAATCTGTTGTTTTTTTGAAACTGTACATAGCCATTTTGTTATTTACATTTTATATAGTATAATATCTACATTCTGTTATCTGCACTGCACACTTTTTAGAACTTTAGTCATCTTTATTTTAGTCAAACTGCTATGGTTGAGTGTCACGCTTCCTCCGGTCCTGCGGGACCGGACGGCAACCCTCCTCCAGGTTCGGCTAGATCAGGTGTCGGACCGTCTCAACTCCCCTTCCATACACCCCTTCATAATACAACATTGCCAACCGGTGGGCTCACTAACCTGATTACTATTATTTACTGCCATTTATGTTTATTATGTTTATTGTCTGTGTTGTCGTTGTTGTCTCCACTTTGTTAGACTTGTGTTCCCCTGTCTGTGTTTTGTAAATATGTTTTAGTCTTGTTGTTCAATTGTTATTGTTTTTCCCAGTGTGCTCTGTGTTCTGTTGTTTCTGTCTACCACACATGTGTCCTGTTTGTAATTACCCTCTGTCTCTAATTAGTGTTTTGTATATTAGGTGTTGTGGGCCAGCAGTCACTTGCTGGTTCATTGTTTAATGTTACCGTTGTTGTCAGTCGTGTTTGTTGTTTTCTGTTTTAAGTAAAGACCTTTATTATTCATCACTACGCCGTCTCCTGTTTCCTGTTATACCTCTCCGTTCTACACTGCAAACTGAGTTCCACCACATCATGCCAGCAAAGCGGCACCACCGTAACAGAATGAACCAGCCATTCCGGGACGAGCAGTAAAGGACGGAGACGGGGCGAGCTTTGCGCTCGGAATATTGGGCGCTTCGGTCCTGTGTGCCGACCAGGCGGCCGCTCGGGGTCTGGCACCGTGGCACGGAGTGGCCGGCCCAGCGGCGCCGATGACACTGGGTGCTTTCGCCACGGCCACTCCTGTGCCGGATCCCTGGGTGGGGAGTCGCCTGGTCCGCAGGGGAGCGTCTGGGAAGGGGCGCGGATCCCGACGCCACAGCACCAGGGGGAGACGGGGTTCCCAGGACCGCAGGTCCTCCTCGCCGTCCTGGTCGAGGTCTCCTCAGCCCTGGGAGGTTCCGGAGGACGAGCCACCACCATGGCAGACCTGGAGGACGACGCCGGATTCTGCTGCCGGAGGGACCCCAGTCGGGGGTCCTGCACCGCGTCCTGCCGCCAGGGAGCCTCCGGTTCGGGGTTCGGCGGTGGGTTTCGCCGCCGAGGAGACCCCAGCCCCAGGTGCCACTCCATCCTCCCCTGTTCCAGTCCTCCTCGTCAACCCCCTCCCCCCGACCCAGTTCCCAAGGGCCCCGTTCCTCGACCCCCCCCTTCCCCCAGCCCCTCGCTGCCGGTGCGGCATCCCTCCCACCCTTCCCGTTCCCGGGGGGCCTGCTGGGTCGCCTGGGAGTCAACCTTCGAGGGCGGGGTACTGTCACGCTTCCTCCGGTCCTGCGGGACCGGACGGCAACCCTCCTCCCGGTTCACCTAGATCCATACACCCCTTCATAATACAACATTGCCAACCGGTGGGCTGATGCAGATCTGGCATCAGCTCACTAATCAGTAACCTGATTACTATTATTTACTGCCATTTATGTTTATTATGTTTATTGTCTGTGTTGTCGTTGTTGTCTCCACTTTGTTAGATTTGTGTTCCCCTGTCTGTGTTTTGTAAATATGTTTTAGTCTTGTTGTTCAATTGTTATTGTTTTTCCCAGTGTGCTCTGTGTTCTGTTGTTTCTGTCTACCACACCTGTGTCCTGTTTGTAATTACCCTCTGTCTCTAATTAGTGTTTTGTATATTAGGTGTTGTGGGCCAGCAGTCACTTGCTGGTTCATTGTTTAATGTTACCGTTGTTGTCAGTCGTGTTTGTTGTTTTCTGTTTTAAGTAAAGACCTTTATTATTCATCACTACGCCGTCTCCTGTTTCCTGTTATACCTCTCTGTTCTACACTGCAAACTGAGTTCCACCACATCATGCCAGCAAAGCGGCACCACCGTAACACACTATGGCGTCCGTTCACGAGTATATACGTGTTTCGATTCCATGCGTTGTGGTCCAGAGCCACGAGTATACTCGTGACGAGTTGTTATTGTTTTATTCCATATTTATAACGCTCCCCGATCTGGAACGGTCCCCGATCCACTTGCAGGATCTTTCCACATATTTGATTTTCGAAACATGCAGTACCGGCCAGATCCGCTTAGGGGCGCCATCGCTCCACTGCAGTATCATTATGGGGATTTAAAAAAAAAAAAAAAACGTTTAC
The DNA here is from genome assembly GCF_963971535.1 of Notolepis coatsorum. Taxonomy (NCBI): domain Eukaryota; kingdom Metazoa; phylum Chordata; class Actinopteri; order Aulopiformes; family Paralepididae; genus Notolepis; species Notolepis coatsorum. The sequence goes on from NC_140179.1 coordinate 103,594,050, forward strand.
AGTCCTGTGGGCGGATCATAGAGCCTCGATTCCAAACGAAGACCCTCCATCTTTGATCAGCTTGCCGAACGTATTTTTCAGCGTGGAATAATGGGATTTATGATTAGCCAATGTACATATCGATCTACCAGAATCCGATGACTGGTGAGGAAATGCTGCCGGCAATCACATGGCCTGACGGCAGCATGTCAGTGTTTCTGCTCAGTGTTTGTCTGTTAATAGTGATTTTTTTGTGGATTTAGCACCATTTTCTACTTTTTTTACTATGGTTTTATGTTGATTATTTATATATTGTTTGAAATACCTGCTTTGCCCTGCAAACAGTGGCCGATTCCTTATCTATTGAGAGCTACTCTACTCTCCAATCTGCGGCCTAATCAGCAGCAGCCCTCCTGCTAGTCTAATTCCCAACCAGGCTACACCTGCCATCCACCACCAGGCCCAGGCAGGCTACAGCTACCATCCACCACCAGGCCCAGGCAGGCTACAGCTGCCATCCACCACCAGGCCCAGGCAGGCTACAGCTACCATTCACCACCAGGCCCAGGCAGGCTACAGCTGCCATCCACCACCAGGCCCAGGCAGGCTACAGCTACCATCCACCACCAGGCCCAGGCAAGCTACAGCTGCCATCCACCACCAGGCCCAGGCAGGCTACAGCTACCATCCACCACCAGGCCCAGGCTACAGCTGCCATCCACCACCAGGCCCAGGCAGGCTACAGCAGCTAATCCACCAAGCAAACATAAATATGTATCTCCTTTTTTGCACACTGCTGGTTCTAAATCTACCTGGATTACCCCAGGTCCAGGAATTGAAGCAAGGACATGTAATTGGATTTCCCACATCAGGTGATATGCAGTTCACAAGGACTTCAGCTGTACCCACACACCAACTCCATGAATATATCTCCTGCCAGATATATTTGTATGATCTGCTCGCCTTGTCGAAAAACACGACTCAGTCAGGTAACAGAGAAATGCACTCTTCACACAGTAAAAATTTGAAATGCATCATTATGCTCTTACTTTTGATATCAGGAAATGTGCAGTCCAACCCCGGCCCAAATGACTGTGTACAATCCCTGCAAACTCCCATGGACTTTAAAATCAGATCAGGCTTAGGCCTACTGCACTTAAATGTCAGAAGTCTGCTCCCAAAAATGGACATGTTAAAAACCTGGGCAGATGCGACAGATGCGGATGTAATGGTGTTGTCAGAAACATGGCTTAAGAAAGGGGTATCAAATGAAGAGATTGCCATTGGTGGCTATAATGTTTTTAGATCAGATCGAGTAAATAAAGGAGGGGGAATTGCGATCTATGTGAAATCCATCTACAACAGCACTGTCACCCTGTCCTTGACTAAAGCCAAATACTTTGAACTATTGGCTGTCAAAGTGAACACATCCAGGGTGTCTGACGTCACCATTGTTGGCTGCTATAGACCACCCTCCGCTGCAAGCAGTGCTCTCTCCTCTCTCTCCGACATCCTACACAAATTAAATGTTTCAGAGTTTATTCTTTTGGGGGATTTAAATTGGGATTGGCTGGCTTCGGCCTCTGAACCTTTTAAAGACATTTCTGCCCCAACTCGACCCAACCACAAAGCGCCGCAAACACCCACACTATTGGACATTATTATAACAAACTGTCCACACAAATACAACGCCACAGGGATTTTTTGTAATGAGGTGAGCGATCATTGTGCAATTGTGTGTGTACGCAATACCAAGCTTCCTAAAACCAAACCACGCTTTATATTTAAAATACTTTTTAAAAACTTTGAAGAACATGATTTATATCATAGCGACATTGAGAAAGTTTCCCTCATGTCTGATGTTGATGCTGCTTGGGATTCTTTTCTGATGACATTTATGTCTATTTGTGATAAGCATGCCCCCATCAAAAAGTATAGGATCAGCGGAAGAGATAATCCTTGGTTTTCAGATAATATATCAACTTCTCTGAGACAAAGAGATGCTGCATGGGCAAAAGCTAGGAAATCGAATGCCCCTGCAGACTGGACCTCTTTTAGATCTCTCAGAAATAAGTGTACACGTTTGATTAGAACATCAAAATCAGAATTCTATTTGAAAGCAGTCACTGAAAATCTGAATAATCCAACAACATTTTGGAAATTGGTTAAATCTGTAGCTGGTACAAGTGATTGCGCCAGCCTTCCAGACCACCTTAAGACAGATGGCAGTGAGATCAAAGATAAAAGTAACATTGTAAGGATTTTTAATGAACATTTTATCTCTGCTGGATCCATTTTGAATAATTCTGATACTGTGCCCTACACCTCGGCGGGACGCCCAATGGTGCCCCCGGCTGTAAGCTCTGTTGTGAATCCTTTCCACTTTAAGCCTATCACTGTCACTGAAGTCTGTAAAGCCCTGAAAGACATAGACTGTAAAAAGTCAGCAGGCCCGGACAACCTACACCCAGTCCTCCTAAAGACAGCTGCTGATTTTATTGCTGAGCCCATTGCCTCAATTTTTTATCTTAGTTTTGTGACTAGTACCATACCCAAAGTGTGGAAGTCTGCTTTTGTCCTTCCATTATTAAAAAGTGGGGACCCCTCAGATGTTAATAATTATCGCCCCATTTCTAAGCTCCCTGTCCTGGCCAACGTTTTTTAATCCTTTGTGAACATTCAACTAAAGCAATTCCTATTAGAAAATAACATCCTAAGTGAGGTTCAGTCAGGCTTCAGGTCTGGACATGGTACCATAACTGCAGCTATGCTAGTGGCTAATGACATAATCAACACACTTGACAATAAACAACATTGTGCAGCATTGTTTGTTGATTTATCAAAAGCATTTGACTCCGTATACCACAAACTATTACTGGATAGACTGGACAACATTGGCATTGGACAGGAAGCGGTAAATTGGTTCAGAAATTACCTCTCAGACAGAACACAATGTATATTTGCAGAGAACTACAAATCAAGTTTTTTAGAAATCAACAAAGGTGTTCCCCAAAGGTCTATTTTGGCTCCGGTTTTATTATCTATTTTTATAAATTACCTGGGAAATAAAATCCAGACAGCCAAGATGCATCTTTATGCGGACGATACAATCCTGTATACAAGTGCTCCCTCCCTTACTCAGGTGATTGAGAACCTCCAGGCTGCGTTTAATTGTTTTCAAACCTCCCTTTTTGATCTTAAACTAGTTTTAAATGCAAAGAAAACTAAATCCATGATGTTCACAAGGGCTCGCTCACAGCCAGTGAATCATGTTCATATCGTTACGCTAAAGGGAGCAACCATAGAACAATTTTCATCCTACAAGTATATTGGGCTATGGCTGGATGAAAAGCTATCTTTTAAAGTGCATATTGGAAACCTCACAAAGAAACTTAAACTAAAACTTGTTTTTTTCTTTCGCAACAAACGATGCTTTTCTTTTGAGGCAAAAAAGAAACTTGTTCAAGCCACATTCCTGTCTGTAATTGACTATGGTGACATAATATATAATGCATGCTGCCTCTTCAATGCTAAAAAAGCTAGACAGTGTGTATCATGCTTCTCTGCGCTTCATCACTAGTGCCAAAGGGCTTACTCACCATTGTGTGCTTTACCAAATGGTAGGATGCACCTCTCTGTACGTACGGAGGAAATCCCACATGTTTGTTTTTATATATAAGGCCATCCTAGGGAAGCTTCCCCGTTATCTTTCCAACCTAATTAGCTTTGCCTCTAGCAGCTACCATACCAGGTCCACAAGATGGCTACTTTAAAAAAAAAAAAACGAGAATAAACACTGAACTAGGAAGAACAGCTTTTTCAAGCTTCACACCTTGGGCATGGAATGGGCTACAGGACCATATCCACTTAGATACCCTGGTCTCCCTCTGCGAGTTTAGGTCTGTATTACATAACTTCCTACAGGAAGAGTGTCGCTGCTTTCTCTAGTCGGGTCCCAGCTGCAAAACTGCAGAGTTACTGTATTGCCCTGTATTTTACTGTCGTACACTTTTACTGTTATGTAGACTGTTCTGTTTTGTGTTTTTATGTTTACGTGTGATGTATTGTGTATTGTGTACATGCACTTTTATTATGTTGTGTGATGTACCGCACATTTTATTGCTGTCTGATGTTTGCGGGTGTTATTGCTGTCATCTTGGCCAGGTCTCCCTTGCAAAAGAGATCTTGTTTCTCAATGGGACTTCCTGGTTAAATAAAGGTTAAATTAAAAAAAAAAAAAAAAAATTGGCTACCTGAACGCACGCTTTTTTTTGGTCCACTTTTTCTCCCATTTTTCTATATTTTCTCCCATCCCAATTTCGTATCATCCAATTCAACCCTCCCCTGTCACGAACGCTGTGTCTTGCCTCCCACAAGCCGGCTGCAATGTGGACTAAGTCATACATAGCACACACAAGTCCCCTCCGGTACTTGAGGTAACAACAGTCGCATCTTTTCACCTGCGCAGCTCGATCTCTCAGTGGTGAGGAGTAACGCGTGGGAGGCTCACGCTGCCCCCGACACTTCCTGATTCTACTGCGCAGGCGCACCAACCGACCTGTAGGAGTCGCTGTCCACAACGCCCGATCCCCACCCATCAGTTTCCCACCCCCTAATACGGCCAATGTGTATTAGTATGAACGACCAGCTAAACTGAAAGCAATGTGGAGCGCTGGGCTCGAACAGGCGAGCCCAGCGTCTCTGCATTCGTGGCGAGCGCCTTGCCCACTACGCCACGTAGCCGCCATCCTGAACGCACACTCTATTGCTAATCAATAATACTGATCGGCGTTCCCCGCCGCCCCCATTTCATCCATAGATGCTCTGTAATAGTCCGGATGCTACGCAGTTTGTTTTATTTCATTCGTATATATACAGCAGAAATGGCGTTTGATATAACGGCGCAAACGTTTAGCCTTTTTTGCAGCCTCCTGAAGAAAAGCCTAGACGAAAAGCGCGATAAACCTTATATTCACGACGCTATAAAATGACAACCAACCGATGGATTTTTATTTTCTTTAAGCCATTATGAAGGCACGGTTTATGCACTCAAGTGACAATGAGAATGGACAGATAGCAATACTATAAATGATATATATAGCTCTTAAAAAGTACATCGGTTTGTTGACAATCCTCTGTCCTCTGAGGCCTAAATCGCTGCAAGACTGCGGTCGCCAAATAGAATTTCACTCTTTCTTGCTGTAAGGTACTGAAATACGTGACAATAAATGAACCTGAATCTGTACTATAAACACTTAACAATACCTCTGACACATTACTTGTTTCAGAACTTCTCTCTGCTCGGCGCCACAATCTACACTCCAGCCTTCACTCAGGAAGCAACTCTACACTCTACACTCCAGCCTTCACTCAGGAAGCAACTCTACACTCTACACTCCAGCCTTCACTCAGGAAGCAACTCCCTGCAAAAGATGTCGAGGAGTCAACAATGAAGTCGAGGATCCGGATCCACGTTGGTAAGTTAATTTATTAGTCTATTAGGTAATTTTTCTATAATTAAGTATGGAAATACAGAAGCTGATTTATAAAAATACAGGTGTATCTTAATACATTTGAATATTACAACACGTTAATGTCCCCATGGGCCGTACACGTCTTCTTTAACACGTTCCTTGCCGGCCATTGTACCCATCAAAGTACCCTCTCTGCCAGCGCTATAAGGACGCGTTCACACCTACCCTGTTTTTAGTCCCTTTAGATCAATAGTCCGTTTCGTTTGTACAGGTGTGAACACAAACCGAACTATTTTGAGGACCAAACAACCGAACCATGGTCCTCTTGAAAAGTTGGGACTCGGTTCGTTTAAAAGTGGACCATGGTGCGTTTGCTGTTGGTGTGAACGTGATAGAACTTTATATAGTACCTAATCTAGAGCAAATGAGTGACAGGCGCCTAGTGGCGGCTGGCGCGCGACCCAACTCAAATGAATGAGAGGCGCCAAGTGACAAGCGGTCGCGCGACCCAACTCTTCCCCAAAGAGCGCGCAGGCGCAACTCCACCTAATAACGTCATCCTCACATTAGCTTACACAGGTACTGTATCTCTCAGTGGCAAAAAAAGAAATAGAAAAAGACAGCAATGAGTCGAGGATCAACGTGGGGGAACGACGAGGTGAAGGCTCTTCTAGACATTAAGGGCAGAAGATGCCATTTCTAAATTATTAGTAGAAACTCATAAAAATACTGAGGTGTTTAAATTATTTAGTGAGAAGCTGAAAGAGAGGGGGGTCGATCGGTCTGGAGAACAATGCCAATTGAAAGTAAAAAAAACTTCTGCAGAGTTACCTGAAAGTTCGCAATCTCCTACGGAAGTCTGGTAGCTCCGGGGATGAAAAAGATAGATGCCCATGGTACGACGAGCTTGATGGTATCCTGAGTACCAGACCAACGAGCAACCCCCCACAAATGTGATTGAATCATATGCCTCACCACCGACTCCCTCACCAACAGAGGAGGATGACACCAGCGACGTAGAGTCAGGTAAACGGTGGTTTTGTTAAGGTTATTGAAGTGGAGAGGAGGAGGAGAGGAATAAAGAAAAAACAGTTATGTTGATGCTATCAAGTCTCCCGTGATTTTACTTTACTATAGTGTAAAGGTATAGGCAGACTATTCCTCGGTTACACATGTATACCTATTTAGGTATTGATATACATGAATGAATTGGCTAGCAGTATGCCCCGGTAAATGTCAAAATCCCCTCCCCCTCCCCACCCAGCCCCCACTAATGTAGTTTATTCCCCTTCGGATATATATATATTTTTTAATGATGTTCTCTCTTTCTTACACAGTACCATATATTTGTATCATATGTCTTGTATGTCACATGTCTTGATGAATTGAAAATGGAGGACCCTGATGTAAACAAGACGAAAGTATTTTTCTGGTCTTCATCCTCTTAGCAGTTGTGTGTATTGAGCCGTACTGTATTGGACCCATTTTGCAATCTGTTAATAAAGTTTTCAATCAATCAATCCTACATTAAATTAGCTGATTACATTAGTATAGGCCTACTCGCTTGTTTTAATTCAGTTTGACAACAGTGCAATGATACATTTCATCAACAGGGAACACTTCATTGTTGTGCAGTGACATGGATTCCAACAGGTCTGCTGAGGTTGAGAGCAGTCAAACCTGGGCTATACCTGGTGCCCAATGCCGCAAAAGAAAGGGAAAATCAGATCGGGGTGATGGGCTTCAACAATATCTGGTCGAATTAAAGAGGCAGCGGGAAGAAAATGATGTTGCAGATAAAAAACGCAAACCGGAGTCTGGGGCGAGCATACCGGCCGGGCGATATTCCGGGCGACTATGTCGCAGAAGAGATTTTCTCAAATATCCTGCACCATCAGATTCGATGACTGGACGACTCGTCAACCCGATAAGGTATTTATTATTTATTTTATAAATATTTCATGCCTTGTGTTGCTAATCTGTGCATTTATTTATTTATTTATGATATATGATATATGATGTGGGACCATATTGTATTGGCCTCATCTAATGATTTTTATTTGGTTTATCTTGTTTGACTATATATTTGATTTGATTTTATTAGGGATCCCCATTAGCTGGTGCGATAGCAACCAGCTAGTCTTCCTGGGGTCCACACACAAAAAAACACACAAAAACAATCACTATTGCAAAAAACGAAATTATTAAAAGTCAGTACACACAATGCATATATATAGCTGGCACCCATCCGTGATATGTGGGACATGTGGGTGGCGAGTCTACCGCTGGCCTTCAACTGCATTTTCAACCACTTTACTGACAAGCTAGCAGGAAACTTAGAGGGTATGGGATATAGACAATTATGTGGGCAATATAGAACAGCTGACAGATTAGAAATATAATTTATTGTTCAAAAGTTATGATAATTATAGTGATAGTAATAAAACAATTCCGTCTAAAAATTCACTTGAATGGGTTTATGATGAATATCTGTTTGTGGGTATTGTTACAAAGGGTCAGATTAAACCGAATATATATATTTATTGCCTGAGATCCTATGTATAATATTTGTATATCGTTTGATATCCCTTGTATATTCTTTGTACATATACACGGAATATCCCTTTACCTGGTACAGGACAGACCATAATATTCGTTCTCCTATTGGAAGCGATCCCCTAGGCGCCAGTGACTTACCCCCTAGAGCTGACTTGAAAGCTACCGACATGACTTGTCTTAACATGCCCGCTTCTGCCCATGAATACGGCTACCGAAAGCAGAGCGGCACTATTTGTCCACCGTACGTATAAATATGACCAGCGAATACAGAACTTCCTTTTCAGTTCGCCTTCAGTTCAGTCTGGTTCAGTTACCAAGTAAAGCCTTACCCACTACGCAACGTGCGGTACAGCAGGGCTCGTATTGCCTCAAATAGAGTCGTGTTTATCCTACTACGTTTGTTTAACGTATCGTTCGCTACTTACTAGTAAAGGCCTTCATTACGAGTCAAAGACCACGTGAAGTGAGTAATTGTGCGTCTACATAGAGCACTTATTGCCGCGTGCTAATAAGGATAGTAACGTCAAGTTCAACTGTGAACCACGGACCAACCGGAGGATTTACCCCGGTGATTGCAGAGCCACTTTCCGGCAAGGATTATTATTCTTCATTGCTTTGACCAAGCTGCCGGAGCAGAGAACCGTCTACCCCGCTGCTGTGGGATCTACACCTGCCCGTAAGGACATCACTCGAGCCCGTCTCTGTCGTACCAGAGGCTCCACGGCTTTCACCTGCGCGGCGCGCACCCTGGGACCAGGCTGCCTTTCCCCGCTGACACAGGGGTGATATCGCCTCCGTGGACCCTTGACTTTCATAGAGCATTGCCTCCCTCTGCTGGCTTACAACCGGTAGTACACCCCCCTTCCCAGAATATCCCTAGATCTAAGTCCTAACATTCATTATTGATTTGCCTGCACATTCTTTGCCTTATAAGTGCATCTAAAGTGAACAAAGTAATGTAATATCATATTCTTACTGTAATAAATATTCTAAACGAGTATTTGTGTGAAAACCGTGTTATTGTGGAGAAGTTCGCATCATATACCTTTGTACGGTATTGGCCAGTAATGTACATAGACGGTAGTAGTTTAATGATACTAATACTTGATTAATACAGTCAGGGAATTGTACCCCTCAGTTACAGGTATGCTCAAAGTAATATATTATTCATATCTTTCATATTTGCTACAGAAATGATTACAAAAATCTTGTCCGGCCACCACATTTCAACAAACAACTGCATTCTGAATTAATTTAGCCTTGTAGTTTTCTAATCCCATCGTTTATTTGTTATATTTTTATTGATTAAACATAAGTCAGTTACTGTACATGACACTGTACATGTCAAATATGCTAAGGTAAACTAGCTTTAACTTATTGCTTATGGAGCAGTGTCCCCATTTATCCCAGAGGAGTTGATAAACACTGCAGCTGTATTATGTAAGAAATACATACAGTATATAATAATTGTATATAATAATTGTAAAGTGTTTTTTGATGTTTTTTTTGTTGTTTTGGTGTAAATCTAATATAATATATAATCTATAAATGCTGCTATATGATCTGATAAAGTATACAGTATTCACATAAGGTGCTATAGGTTCCTAGTTGGAGGTCTGGCAGCAGTCCCTGCCCACTGGTGTGGAGCCTGATGGCCGCTGGTATGAAGGACTGGCCGAGGCGGTTAGTTGAGTGTGGGGGGGGGGGGGGGGGGCTTCTCATCTTGACTAGCTCGTCATAGAGGGGGTGGGAGGGATTCTCCAGGATAGCAGCCAGCTTCCTTCTCATCCTCCTCTCTGCCTTTAGATCCTCGGAGCAGCCGCCCAGCTCCGGCGGGGAGTCGCTGAAGGAAACTGTCCTTCTGTAAACTAACTCTAAGGCCCCGTTTAGACGGAAACGCTAGCAGGTGAATCCGCAAAAATATTTTTTCAGATGTGCCTTTCGTTTATACGGAAACGGCGGTTTTACGGGGTGAAACCGTAAAAAAGTGAGACCACCTTCCTGGGTGGAATTCCTAGAAACGGTAAACCTTTGAGCTCTCGTCTAAACTGTCAAACCGCATAAAACGATGACGAAAGGGTCGTCAAGGCTCTCGTCGCGCCTACTGCTTACATCACAGGCATGCGCCAGTAGCCTAGAAGCGTAAACAAAGCATGTCTGATTCTATCCATGGCGATCACCTGAAGGCTACATTGGCAGTACTTTTAAATACACAAGAATCTGTCCCGCGGCTATCACAACTATTATGACTGGACCCACTGTCTGTGAGTGACTCTGCTTTGGTCCAATCACATTCCCCACCCACACTCTGCGAATCAGAGGCAGAGTAGGGCGGGTCTTCACAGCACGTCATGTGACATATGCGCCAATCGTGTGACAGCGGGGCTCCGTTGTCTCGAGTTGTTACAGCCTCGTCTGCACGGAGAATTCCACCCCAAAACGCTTGTCTAAACGCAAAATTAAAAGTGAAACCGCAAGACGACTTTTGCGGTTTCTGTTCAGACTTCCATCCCAAAACGCTCGTCTAAACGTAGCCTAAGTTACATTGTTAATTTAGTTTGTATTTACTTTTCTAGTTTAAGTTAATTCAATTAAAGAAATTGTAACTATTACATTTAAAACATTTATGCATAATAATCATCTGTTCTGTGCGCAACCGAGGGAACATGTAACAATTGTATGTAGTGAGCTGTACTGTACTGTACCCATTCTGCAATCTGTTAATAAAGTTTTCAATCAATCAATAAAGTTGAATATCTATTATCAATTCCACAGACAAAGGCGTGGTCTTCTCACAGATATGGCTACCACCGCTGAAGTGAAGCGGATGTTGGACCACCTTTTTCCAGGGAACGAGATTCTACTCAACTATATCATCCATTACACGTTAGGGTATAAAATTCAACAAAATTCATTCTGCTTCGCAGAGGTGAGAGGAAGATTTTAAATACAAAGAAAATATTTAAATACATAAAATCAATGCAGAGAGCAAGAATATTGGAAGGGTAATAATCCCCCCCCCCCCTCTCCTCCAGTTCATGGATATCCGCAGGGAAGCGGAGAAAAGAGTGGTGGCAGAAGCGGTGGCAAGAGTGGCGGCAGAAGTGGCGGCAGAAGCCGGAGTAAGTCACTTGAAACCACAAATTGTGTGTGTGTGAGTGGATGACCTGGATAAAGTCACATGGACGTCTGCGTTGACGAGCAGCTGGTGGCGTTCAAGGGGCGCTGCTCATTCCGGCAATATATGCCGTAGAAGCCGGAATAAAGGTTTGATTGATTGATTGAAAACTTTACTAACGGATTGCAGAATGGGTACAATACAGTACAGCTCAATACACACAATTGAGACAGAACTTCCGGGTCTGGGCCCTATGTGACGTCCTACGCCTGGGCGATACAGCCCTACCTGGGCAGAGCGTGCCCAGGTGCCCCTCCAGAGAAGCAGCTGGGGAAGCGGGTGGTGACAGACCTCACAGCTGGCCTGGGGGTATCATTTTCTTCTTCTCCTGCTCTCTTTACCAGGGGTGGCAGCGCCATAGCCCTCTGATCATCACAGGCGGAACGGCCATGTGGATGGATGTTAAAGGTAAATCACTTAACACTTTGAGCGCCACTCACGAGATATCTCGGGTTTTTAATAGTGACGTGGAATGCCACTCACGAGATTTCTCGGATTTTTTTTCCCCGATTTTCATGAACTAGACATCGGCAGCCATCTTGCTACCACATTTCTGAACGTCTAGACATGCAACTTCGCTCGAATCCGCTAGGTGGCAGTATAGCCCTATGTTGTAACACATGTATAATGTTATCAGTCAATCTACCTGCATTATTATAAGGATGATGGATCTCTGGGCCCCATTCCCGGTACCTGGTTCAACTAAGTCGATCAAGATGTCATTATCCAGATTCAGTTAACGAGATGATTGAAGCCAGGCTATTCATGTTCCCCGAAGGCCGATTGACTCTCGTTAACTCAAGCCGGACTTGACGACTCTGGATAATTGCGCACGGCCGCGTCACCTCAAAAGGCATCAGAGATCGAGTGCAGAAATGCAGATGTCAGAGCGAAAATGGCGAAAGCGGCGAGAGCAAACTTCTTCCACCCCGCTGAGCAGGAATTGCTCATGCGAACATATGAAGACCACAAGAGCACCATCATGATAAAGTCCAACACTGCCACCGCTGCGAGGGCAAGGCAGAGTGCGTGGCAACACATCGCTGATACATTAAATGCGTAAGTGTTGGGCAAATGTATATTATTCATTATCACAACCTTCAGAATAAGTAGATACAAAAGCCCAAAGCGTATTCATATAATTGATATGGATTAATAGATACGTATATGAGGATATGTATTAGGTCAGACATTCAATACATTGAAGCAGTGAAATGAAATTGCGTGTGATCCTCTCTATTCTTACATTATTCATGAGTCCACCTTAATCATTTCCTACAATAATGATATGCTAGGGTGTACTACCAACACTGTCATATAATTATGAGTGCTTTCAACCCCCATGTATAGAAACAACCCAGAGTCCAAAAGGACATGGGAGCAGGTGAAAACCAAGCATAAGAATATAATTCAGAATGGTGAGTGAGTGAATTAATACAATCTGTGCCATGGTATTGCATTGAACAGCTTGTCAATGTCGTATGATCCTTCATATTCCAGCAAACAAAAAGAGGTCCGACATGGCCAAGACGGGGGGGGGGCCGAAGACCCCTGACTTCACTCCTGCGGAGGAGCTGGCCCTCCAGCACAACAGGGGAAGACCCATCATGGAGGGTGTAGCTGGGGGCAGCTCCTCCGCCTCCGGGAGTAATCCTAGGAGCCCTCATCCCAGAGGTATAGGTGCACTTCATTCTATGAGTCTCTTTCATGATTATTCATTTAGTTAACCATCGTCACATTTTGCAGTGTTTGGACCTGCTGATGCAGAGGAGACCACTGATGTAAGTTGATATTGCTGCATCATTGTGTAATGGTTCTATTTTAGCAATAAAGAAATCAATAATCAGAAGATCATTGAAAAATATCCCAAACCATTGCAATATCATCCACTGAATTATGTCGGTGTTTTTGGTAAATAATGTAATGTAAAAAGGGTATATAGCAATTATAAGCCTCTGCTTCAGCCTACACGTTGTCGGTCATTTTCTCTCTTTCATAAAAGGTTCTACTACTTTGCTTTGTAGAATACCGAAATAAAACCATCAATACATGTTCATTGTGTGTCCTTTAAAGAACCAAAGACAATTCTCCAAAGTTCCTAATAATTCCTAATTCACTAACAGACGGACAGTCCAGCAGACGATGGCGAGGACACCCTAACTGCATGTTCCGGTGATGTGGTAAAAACAAGTTGTGGAAACTAATACTCCTATCCAACTCACTCCTTGTGAGTGGTATTTGGACTAAATCAATGCATTCCTTTAGCCAGGTACTGAATCACGGCCGGAGCCTGCAGGCCCCTCTCACTCTGCTGGAACTGGGGATGGGGAGGTGAGTTATCATTTAATACCCTCACATTGTGAGGGGAGGTCTGAGTTTAGTTGCCATCTGACCGCCACACATTCATTTTCTTTCTTTAGAACGACCGTGAAAGTGTGAAATCACTATACAAGCGGAAGTTGCGGGCTGAGGTTGCATTCTTACAGTCGGAGATGGCGGGTCGGAACGAGTACCGCCGGCTAAAAATGCGGAAACTACACAAAGAAATAGAATTGATTGATCGGCAGCTGGCTGTGAGTTGTGAAGCTTTGCCTAAAGTATTTGTGAGCTTTGGCATGAAATGCAACTTAACTGAAATTCTTTCTTGTGTGCACTTTCATTTACAGGCGGACAGCAGTCAAAATAAATAAAGACTTTATTGTACACCATATGGATCTCTTCTTCTTCTTGTACATGTTCCTCTATGAATGGGTATAACTTGAAAGCAAAGAGGGTGGCAAAGCCTATAACCATATAAATTAAACATGCAAACATGAAAAGAGGAATACGTAAGATGAGTCCAACATTGACCTAAATTAACTCAACACCTAACCAAAATGATGGTGGGCAATTCTGTTCCTTGCAGCCTGTCCGGTCTGCTCGTCCAAGTGGACTGGCTGTAGGTCATCCTCAGGATGGTCCAGGATGACTGGGACCCTCTCCTTCCTCAGTGTTGCCACATTGTGGAGCACTGCACAGGCCACAGTGATGTCACATGCCCTGTCTGGTGCCACCCGCAGCCCGCGCAGACACGTGAATCTGGCCTTCAGTTGGCCGAAGGTCATTTCTATCCGGGCTCTCGTCCGAGCATGAGCCCCGTTGAAACGGGCTTCAGGCCCTGGTGCTGGCTCTGGATAGGGGGTCATGAAGTAGGGCTTGCATGCATAACCCCTGTCTCCAATTAGGAGTCCATCGTAATGACCTATAGTAGATAATATACAATGTTAGATCACCTCTACATGAAATAAGCATTTATAGATGACATGATATTTGCTATACCTTGCTCGAAGCTGTTGCACAGTGCAGACTCTCTGAATACTCTGGAGTCGTGGACGGAGCCCGGCCACTTGGCCTCAATATTGGTGATGAGGCAGGTGGAGTCACAGATCAGATGAATTGCGGTCAAGTCATGGTTATTGTACAGTACATGGGTAGCCATACAGCAGGCAATTGCAAGGTCCATGATGACCCCTATGTTAAAACAAATATGATTGCTTTTATAGCAATGTAATTTGAGGGGAATTGTCATAAGTTGGCCTACCTGCACATTAATGCTGTGATAGCCTTTTCGATTCACAAAATCACCCTCGTTTGGGCCAGAGGGTGCTTTGAGTTTGATGTGCGTGCAGTCCACTGCGCCAATGACATTTGGAAACTCTGCATAATAATAATGAGCTCCGTAAGGAATAGTGATATATGAATGCACTTTAATTAAATGGTGGAATATTGAATAACTCAATTACCCGCAATTCCATAGAAGCCCTCTTTGATTACATTCACTTGGACGGCCAGGGAATGTAATGTAGTCATCCATGAACGTCTTCAAGGCCAAATATACTTTGCGAACAGCACGGCATGCAGCGGCTTTGCTGATGTTCTCCGCATCGCCTACGGTGTACAGAAAGGTACCACTGGCAAAGAAACGCAAGGCAATGCAGAGGGTCTGGGTGACAGTCAACGCTCTGCTGCGGCGTGTTTGATTAACAAGGTGTGGCCCGAGAAGGTCTTGGAGGAAAATGATTCCTCGTCTGCTAAATCTATAGCGCTCGTACAGGAACTCATTAGTATAAGCTAACGGATCTTGGCGATCTCTAAGCACTCTCTCTCTCTATGAACTGCTAATCGGACTATGATTGCTCCTTCGTCAATCGGATCTCTGAGGAAGGGACATGCCATTATTTGCGAGGGTGTGGCCACAATCCACGCATAACGTTTCAATTTATGCTTGAATTAAACAGAATCCAGGCGCTCCTCTCCTTCCTCGCTCCTCATACACAGCGGAGAATATGAAGGGAATCCGAGCCGAACGAGCGATAGGTTTCAATCATTAAGGATGTCCCCGCGGGATTCACATTTGCAATGCTGCGCGTTGTTAAAATAACCATTATAATGTGTACATCGCACCGAGCGAGCGCCACGGTATATATAACGTGCATTATTTAGGACAAAGTGAATTTAGTATCAGCATTTTGGGTCTATTTTACATTTCAAAAGACCCCTCTGGAAGAATGGAGCACAAAAACGTAATTCAGAATGGTATAACGCAGATCCTAGGCTGTGGGAATAATTTCAGGAAACGAGCTGTCACTTTCTTTGCGGGGGCGTGGCTCTGCTTGATCCGGCTAACTTGAACTTAAACTCTGCTTTCGACCAGGCTCAAACTTTTGGATCTGTTGTCATGGTGATTTGAACAATCCAAGTACGGGGAATCGGAAAGTCAGGCTTAAGTCAGACTTACCCGAAAGTTATCCGGCTAACTCAGTTATCCAGGTACGGGGAACGGGGCCCTGCTGTGATTGGTCGATAGTAAAGATCGTGACGATCATGACCTGCCCACCTGATATTTAACCTGAGCACAAGCAGCGTGAGCTCAGTGCGTCTTCGGATTTTGTGAATACAGTTATTATCATTGAGAGAGAGAGATAGCGAGAGATAGATAGATAGATAGAAATACAAGGACCTAAGAGAAGTCTTCTTCGATAAAATAAACAAAATTGATGCACAGTTTATCCATCTCCCTGATCACCAAAAGCTACTATACATGTGTGGGGAGAAAAGTCAGTGTACAGCATTAGCTGCATAATATGTAGACGGTTGTCACAAAATAAGAGAACAAGCCCTGTAAAATGTATCTGAATGGCCACACTTGAAAAATGACTACCCGATCGAGTGACTATTTTGTAAATTAATATGTTTCTTGTTGATTGTCCTTACTGTTATTACTAATGTTATGATATTTTATTGCTTAATATATATGTTATTGTTTGTATGTTGAACTTGCTTTGGCAATAAGTATGTTAATATTTCATGCCAATAAAGCCTATTTGAATTTGAATTTAGATAGATAGAGAGAGATTAGCGTTTTGATTTGATTTTGAGCATTTAGCATTGATAGTAGTATTGATAGTATTTCTAGTAGTAGTAGTGATTGATAATATATTTTCTTCATTTTGTAATACTTATTTTCTTTTGTAGTACCAGGTAATATTAGTTGCACGTACTGTAGCAAGCACAGCACTTTTAGATAAGTGCTTAGTCCGTGTTTTAGTAACACTAGTTAGTAGATTTTTATAGCCGTTTTTATAGTAATAGTTGAGAGTAGGTATTCACAATGCGGAGAATGAGGAAGTCGTCTAGGAGAGGCAAACTCCCGGACCGATACGTGCAGACCACACTGCCGTTCGCCCCGGCCCCGGTAGCACCAGCACTAGCTGCCGCTGGGCCAAGCCATGCACCTCCGCCTCAGGTGAGGCCACCGCCTCCGGCACCGATCAGTCCTCCGGCCGTGGCGGCTGCCGCCGGCCCTCCGGTGTTGATCAGTTCTCCGGTCGTGGCCGCTGCCACCGGCTCTCCGGTAACGATCGATTCGCCGCCCCCCCCCCCCCCCCCCCCCCCGGTCAGAGCCACAAGGAAGCGAGTTGCCAAGACCCGGCATGTGTCGCCGCCGTCGTCACACAGCTTGGACGAGTCTGAGATCGACATTGCTGTAGATGATCTTGACGAGTGGACGCCAGGTAATTTCAATCCAATAAATGGTCAATTCAAGGCATGTGTAACTCGAATATATATATATGCATGTGTTTATTGAATCCATGTGCGTGATGTATCTCGTATGATCGAATGTTTGTAGATACATTGCAAGCTAATATATTCATGTGTAGCGTATGTATATGATCAGCGACTGTGGGTCTTTGAAAAGTGCTATAAAAATCAATGAATTATTATTGTGTCGCTATATTGCGTCTAACGCGGGGTATATACACAGTAACGCGAATATATGCATGTGTTTAGTCAATGTAATGAAAAGCAAAGTGCACGGCCTAGATGTATGGCCTGGTTTATGATTGAATGTTTGACCATTGATGCTAACTGATTTATTATATATATCTTTATAGGTAAAGGCAGATTGGACATGGAGGACGACATAGATGATGAACCCATGCAAGAACGTGAAGGGGTGTGGCCGTACAATAGAAGAATGGGTATGTATAATAGTACATATAATTCTAATTTGATTAGATTGTTAGAATGTTTTGTGACTGCATGATATAGCCACGTTGTGTCTTTGATGTTCTCTGATTCTTTGATCATGTGTGCCATGGTTACTCAATGCATGGTGCATGGCCTTTGATGTGTGCATCATGTTGTTGGCGTTGCATGTGGTGGTGTAGGGTACATATATAATATCAATTATACAATATATAATCGCAGATTGGGTACATATAATTCTAATTTGATTAGATTGTTAGAATGTTTTGTGACTGCATGATATAGCCACGTTGTGTCTTTGATGTTCTCTGATTCTTTGATCATGTGTGCCATGGTTACTCAATGCATGGTGCATGGCCTTTGATGTGTGCATCATGTTGTTGGCGTTGCATGTGGTGGTGTAGGGGCATACATATATAATATCAATTATACAATATATAATCGCAGATTGGGTACATATAATTCAATTTGATTAGACTTATGCCATTTTGTTAGGACATTTTGTTAGACATGACACTGTGATCTGTTAGGCATATGTCCAGGTGTTAGTATCCCCCCCCCCCCACCAGTAATGCTTTTAATGTGGGCCTTGTGTAGCCAGGTGTGAGTATCCGGCCCATCCCCGTATGCTTTTTGATGTCTCTCTCTCTCTGTCTCTATCTGTCTCTCTCTGATGATATGAGAGAGACAGAGAGAGAGATAGGATATGAGGAGAGGAGAGAATATCCCATCTCTCTCTCTGTCTCTCTCTCCCCCCCCCCCATCCCATCCCCCTCCCCCCCCCCCCCAGTAATGCTTTATGTCCGGCACATCCCCCGTATGCTTTTTGATGTTTCTCTCTCTCTCTCTCTCTCTCTCTCTCTCTCTCTCTCTCTCTCTCTCTCTCTCTCTCTCTCTCTGATGATATGAGAGAGAGACAGAGAGATAGAGATATCCCATCTCTCTCTCTGTCTCTCTCTGTCTCTCTCCCCCCCATCCCATCCCCCCGCGTGTGTGTCTATTCTCTCCTCTCCTCATATCCTATCTCTATCTCTCTCTCTGTCTCTCTCTCATATCATCAGAGAGAGAGACAGAGAGAGACAGATAGAGACAGAGAGAGAGAGAGACATCAAAAAGCATACGGGGGAGAGACAATGCGTATGGCAATGCTTTGGATGTCTCTCTATCTCTATCTGTCTCTGTCTCAGACAGAGAGACATCAAAAGCATTGCTATACGCACGCGTGTGTCTATTCTCTCCTCATATCCTATCTCTCTCTCTATCTCTCTCTATCTCTATCTCTCTAAATGGTGTGTGTCCTCTCCTCTCTCTCTCTCAAATCTGACTTTACTGTTTTTTATTGCAGATTCTGACACCGACTCTGTGGAGGAGGTTGAGGAAGGGGCAAGAGATGACATGGAGTCTGTTGACTCCGATGTCGACGTTGCCATGCGGCATGCAAGGAGACCATGCACACCTCCGATAGGTATGTATAGTGTATATATCTCGCTCTCTCTATCTCTCTCTCTTTCTCTCTCATGCATTGTGACAAAGCTGACGTCCCTTGTTATTTCAGCGAAAGGCCCAGCTGCTGAGGCAGAGACGGATGCTGAAGAAGAGGATCTTCATGCTAAGCAGTGGGGTGAGTTTTGATCACTATCTCACACTGACTCATTCACTCACACAAGTTTCTAAATATGTATTATATGAATGTGTCTACAGTGCATTGTAGTATACCAGTTCGTTATTGTAATCTCATAATTTACAGGCAAAGGTCGAGGCCGGGGCAGAGGCCAGGGCAGAGGCCGTAAAAGCACAGCTGGTGGGAGCGATGAGTGGATCAAAGGTACCGATAATTTTGTGCCACTCGAATTTACCTTTGATGCAGAGCCAGGACCACTACACGATGCGGCCACCATCACATCCACCAAACCCCTTGCCTTTCTGCGGCTGTTCCTCACTGATGAACTCATGGGTGGCATTGTACAGCAAACAAACTTGTACGCTGAACAAACAATGGCCGTCATTGATCCCAACAGGGAGAGTAACAGACTACGCAGGTGGACGCCTGTTACCGTTGCGGAGTTGTGGAAGTTCCTATGCATACTATTCCTAACGGGGATCGATCGGAAGCCGCAACTCTACATGTACTGGTCAACTCTAAAGTTTTTCCATTGCGCCTATTTCTCCAAAACAATGTCACGCAATAGATACCAGGTCATTTGGAGGTTCCTACATTTTAGCAACAATGAGACGACAGACAAGGCTGATAAAATGTACAAAGTACGCCCGGTCCTTGACTACCTTGTCAACCGATTCCGGGAGCTATTTCAGCCAGACAAGAATATTAGCATAGACGAGGGGATGCTGGCCTGGCGTGGCAAACTACAATTCAGAGTGTTCAGCCCCCTGAAGCCCACCAAATATGGGATCAGGTCATATGTGATCTGTGATTCTCACACTGGTTACTGCTTTTCACTGCGACCATTTTGTGGGGACTATGCACCCCTCAAGGACACGGTTGTTGGGCTCCTAGGACGTTTGTCAAATCAGGGGTACTGTCTGTTCATGGATAATTTCTACAACAGTGTGTCCCTGTCTGACATACTCCTACAGTTGAGGACCCACATCTGCGGTACCTTGAGGATGCACCGGGGAGAACCGGCGCAGATAAAGCGTGTAACCAATGTTGACCTGCCGGTGGGCGAGACCATGGCCCTGCACAACAATCGGGTCATGGTTATCGCCTGGAGAGACAAGCGGATTGTCAAAATGATCAGCAGCTTTCACCATGGCACTCTAATGGAAACACTCGTCTGGAAGAAGGGTCATAAGAAGAAGGTACCGGTCATGAAGCCAGACTGCGTGCTCACATATAATGTCTGCATGAACGGGGTCGACAAGTTAGATCAACATATCAGTTACTATCCGTTCATTAGGAAGACTGCAAAGTAGACCAAGAAGTTCGTAGTCTATTTGATTCAAATAGCCATGTGCCTATGTTCTGTACAGAGCCAGACAGCCAACAGGACCGCACAAGACACTTATGCAGTTCCAAATGCAAGTCATCGCTAACTTGTGTGATGAGGCAGATGCAGCCGATTTAGCTCGGACAGTGGCCAGTGCCGCAGGTGAGTCAGATGAGGCAGAGGCAGGTGCCGCAGGTGGGGGGGTGGGGGGTGTGAGGTGGGAGGGAGCTTCCAGGGCCCAAAAGACAGATCCGCACTGCAGGTTGGATGGCAAGCTAAAAATGCATGTTATGGAGAAGTACCCACCCACCCCAAAGAAGACGCATCCCACGAGAGAGTGCAGAGTCTGTAAGAAAAAAGGCATTAGGCGGGAAACCAGACCATACTGCTCGAAGTGTGGAGTCCCCCTACATCAAGAGTGTTTCACACCCTACCACACAAAGAGAGATTATGCTAGCTGAGCATTATCGCAATATATATATATATGGATGGGTGCGTACTTCCCCGTAGTATGTGTTATGATATATGAGTGTATACATTTAGTCATTTAGCTGACGCTTTTATCCAAAGTGACTTACAGGTTCTGTACGACAAGTCATCAGGACGGGCACAACTCTATCAGCTGAGTAACAATATGTGTCTGAGGCGGCCAGACGATGCAGAGCGTAGGGGTATTGAGGGTGTGTAGTATATTGTATAGTGTCTTGTAAATAGTGTAAGTATTTCACAATATAGGTATTACTGGTTGTACAGAACAAAGGTGTTGGCACACAGTAAATTTTGCTGAGTATATTTTACTCAAACTGAGTACATTTTACTCAAACTGTACTGGTCAACTCTAAAATGTTTCCATTGTGCCCATTTCTCCAACACAATGTCACGCAATAGATACCAGATCATTTGGAGGTTCCTACATTTTAGCAACAACGAGACAGCAGACAAGGCTGATAAACTGTACAAAGTACGCCCGGTCCTAGATCTGCCATTTTGTCAGGTCAACACTAAACATATTTTATATGTGCATCGGCCATTTTGCCAGGTCGAAAATGAATGGACTTGAATATATACACATTGTATGTTGTTTTTGCTACTTTATAGATATGTCCAGGTCAAAACAATGCACTGTACATGTTGTGCCTTACCTGAAGTGAACACATATTGTCCACTTCAAGTGTTATACACAGTTCATTATGCTTTTTTTATAGCATGTGAATGCACTTTACATGGTGTACCAAAATGGTGCTTTTATCTGAAGTGAATACATATTTTACACTCCAAGTGTTTATAGTGTGCCGAGTATGGGTTTATTGATCCCCTTGGGGGAAATTCAGGCATCATAGCAGCATGGGAAGGGGGGGGGGGGGGGGGGGGGTTACATGTGTCAGAATACCTGTGGACGACTACACCATGATATGCAGGTAAATTCATCACGAACAGCTGTGAAGACATATTAGTATGCTGAGATATACAGTAATTGTGTGAAATTGAAGCGATATATATATACATTATTATAAAAATGCATATGGCATGCAACGTAATCTATATAAAATATATCCCTATATGCATTGCATTTCATGAATGATAAAACACCAAGTGGTGTAGTGTACAATGTGTGGCATTATGCACTTGGAATAATTTATGTGCAATCATGATCCCCCCCCCCCCCCCCCCATTTATAGAATGTGAAGCGCGTATGCACAGTTTTGCTAAATTACTGCGTTTTCTATACATATTTTTGATTTACCTTGAAAATTTCTATATGTAATATTAGTATGCCGAGAGATGTATACAGTAATTGTGTGAAATTGAAGATATATATATATATACATTAGTATAAAAATACATATGGCATGCAACGTACTCTATATAAAAATATCCCTATATGCATTGCATTTCATGAATGCTAAAACACCAAGTGGTTTAGTGTACAATGTGTGACATTATGCACTTGGAATAAATGCAATCATGACCCCCCCCCCCCCCCCCCATTTATCGAATGTGAAGCGTATGCAGTTTTGCTAAATTGCTGCGTCTTCTATACATATTTTTGATTTACCTTGAAAATGTCTATATGTAATATTAGTATGCCGAGAGATGTATACGGTAATTGTGTGAAATTGAAGCGATATAGCTACACATTATTATAAAAATGCATATAGGCATACAACGTGATCGATACAAATATCTCTATTTGCCTTCATGCATTTCATGAATGATAAACACCACTAAGTGTTGTGTGTACAGTGCATGACATTATTGCACTTGGACAATGTGTTTCTGACGAGGAAATATGATTTTGCGCTGCTGCAGCAAAACGATCATATCTCGGCTTTGAGGAAATGCGGCTGGATTTGGGCTTGTGTTTACCTTTTTTGGCGTGGAATTGTGAACGAACGACGGCATGGATCAACAAACGGCTTTTGGCGTATTGTACATCAACTAGCATGTTGTCAAATGAGCCCAACCATTTCCACATAGCTAAAATAT
Source organism: Notolepis coatsorum (assembly GCF_963971535.1). Lineage (NCBI taxonomy): Eukaryota > Metazoa > Chordata > Actinopteri > Aulopiformes > Paralepididae > Notolepis > Notolepis coatsorum. Next base: position 103,617,203 of record NC_140179.1, read on the forward strand.
ATAATATAGAAATCTATCCACGGAAATCATGAGTTTTCGCTAAATCAGCCTCTTAAGAGTGTGGCATAGTGGGGGATTTAACGGCTCCCCCTAGTGGCGCTCTAGTGTATAACTCATCATATTATTATTATCTTTCTGGTATAACTCATATTATTGTCTTTCTAACTGATCATATTATCTTTCTAGTGTATAACTCATATTATTATCTTTCTAGTGTATCAACGCGGCGGCCCATATCCCATAGCAAACTTGATTCTACCATGTTTTTCACCTTCATGTTTTGCCCTCATGCCAGAAGAAGGCGGCACAGGTAAGGGTTAACTCACAGTTTGAAATGTCTTAAAGCCTTTTGGGCTGGTGAAGTGGGAGGGATCAATCACTGTGAGAATCACTTAGATCAATTTGTATTGAGAAATCACTAAAACTGCTAAAAAGGTCTGCATTTTGTCTCCCATGATGGTTGTGATATTTTCACATAAGACCTCCAAACCATACATTCATGGAAATCTATGTGATACAAATGTGTCGGACAATCGTTTTGTCTGCCAGAAACCAAGATAGTTTTTCCTACTTCCTACAAGGCGAAGGTCTCGTTCAATGCCTCCTAGGCAAGAAGAACAGGCTAGAGGTCCTTCCCAAGAGGAGCCGCTAAACAGCTACGAGCAGACCGTGGAGCAGACGCTTGTGAGCGAACAGGTCACTGGGATAGAGGGAGGAATAGACATAAGCGAGTGCCTTCAGGACTGTGAAGGTATTTCTTATTTTTATTATCATATGTTATTAACACTTTCAGTGCCAGGCCGTGTTTTCCTTTTTACCCGGTTGATGCCACGGCCCATGTAACGTTAATATCGCCTAATCTATGTTTTAAATTATGCTATGTGTCTAATCTGCCCATCGCTTATCAAATAATCATTTTCCAGTCAACATTGGCAAAGCAGATTGTGTTTTTATCGCTTCATTTCCTTTTTATAGCATTTTGAAAACCACTCGGTTTCGGAGAAAAAACAACACATCCCATGATAATCGCCTTTTACTGGAATATTCCAGAACGTTATCATTTGTCGGCCTATTTATGAATCGCATTTGTCTGTCTATTTATGAATCGTTTTCAAATAAACGCTAGATGGTCGATAGTATACAGTATGTGTGCGCACGCACGCTTGTGCCGTGCGCTGATAATCGCTGCTATTATTTCCTCATGGCTTTTACAGTGAAACAGCCATATCACATATAGTGGAAACGCTTATATCTCCATGAAAACGAGTCTGATTATCCTAACACTGATAACATAGATTCCTTACCTGACATCAGATGGTATCCAAATGGTATATTCCAATTCCTGATCACCATTCGAAAAAATCGATAAGTATATTGATCCAATGTGTGTACAGTATAACCCATGATCGCCGCGGCTCAGATGCTCCAGAATGAACTCTGGTAACTCCGGCTGCATCAGTGGACTGGAAAATGTGGACTGGAATATTTTTTCCCCCCATCCATTTTCATTGAGTCCATTCCAAAAGGGTGATTTACCATCTGGGAGACGATAGGGGGCGCTTTTTTCACATCTGATCGCCGGCGGCCCCTGGATCTCCAACGGTAGGCTCGCGTGATGCAATATGATTTCAGATCGCTAAAAAAAATTAAATAAAAAATCCTGAGAAAAGCTGTGACGTGGCTTTCAACGTCACAATCGTAAACCCGAGATTAGCCGTGAGTGGCGCTCAAAGTGTTAATATCATTATTTATGATCATTATTAGCCTACCATTTCCACAACTAAATGTCTTGTATGAGCAACACGTTTCATTTTACTTTTAAACTGGGTAGTTTGTCTGATATAAATGTGCCACGACTTTCTAGATCAGCCGATGGTGATGGTTTGGACCTCACCCCTGGAGGACACCCCCCCAGGGCCATCCCACCTCCAACCATCCACCTCGGTGCCCGGCAACTGTGAGGTCATCAACCAACTTTTATATGACGCGCAAAGTAGGCAGACCTCCGCCCAAGTCCAGCTTGTCAGTATCATGGCAAGTCTAAACGAGAACAATACCGGCCTGAGATGCAGGCCAAGCATAGCGCTATATGCAGCCAGCCATAGCGCTATGGTGGGGGTAATGGGCAGGATCGCCGCTGCGCTGGAGCAGGCCAATGTGGTCAGGTGTGAGAGGCCTGCACCAGATGCGTCGTCAGGAGAGGCTGGCCAGTGTGCCACTGCCACGCCAAAGCACTCTCCGAGGAACCAGGGAGAGGGGGGTGAGGAAATACACGTCTGCTCCACGGTCTGCTCGTAGCCATTTAGCGGGAGGGATTTGAATGAGACTTTCGCCTTGGTCCTCTTGAGGCCGTTCCACCTCCTGTTGCCAATCCAAACTGCCACATGCGCTCAGACTGATAGGAGAGCACAAGCACAAGAACTTGAGAGAGAAGTAATAAGATGTGAAGCACTTCATAAGACAGCGTCAACAGAGGACAATTGGAGACAATTAATTGTGGCCAGGGCCAAATTAAACCTTAATATTTCAAACGAAATTACAACAAAAATGAATTACGTTAGACAAAAGCATTACGAATTTGGCAATAAACCAAGTAAATTACTGGCCCATCAATTAAAGAAAGAACAAACTGAAAGAACTATTAAAGCAATTAATCTCAATGATAATATAACATATCAACCTAAAGAGATTAATCAAGCTTTCTTTGAATTCTACAATACACTTTACAAATCTCAAAGTTCTCATTCACAAGAACAACTGGACCAGTACTTACAAAATAAGAAATTGTCAAAATTGTCTGAATTAGACCAGCAATACCTTAACTCATCATTTACAAAAGAAGAGGTTCTGGCCACAATTAAGTTAATGCCCATAAATAAAAGCCCAGGACCAGATGGTTTTTCTGCTGAATTTTATAAAGAATTTTGGACTGAACTTCATCCCATTTTTATGGCAATGATGTATAATTTCTGTCACAACAGAATACTCCCTCAATCAATGAACCTAGCACATATCACAGTATTGCACAAAAGTGGCAAAGATCCTTTAAATTGTTCATCATATAGACCTATTAGTCTTTTAGATCACGATTACAAGATTATAACCAAATTATTAGCAAAAAGACTAGAAGATATTTTGCCTAAATTGATTAATCCAGACCAATCAGGTTTTATAAAAGGGAGATATTCTGCTGACAATATAAGGAGACTTTTAAATGTAATAAATCACAGCCCTTCTCTGTTCCTATCACTGGACGCAGAGAAGGCCTTCGATAGGGTTGAATGGAACTTTCTTTTTTCTATACTTGACAAGCTTAATATGGGACCAAACTTTATCGCTTGGATTATAGCAATCTATAAAAATCCTAAAGCAGCTGTCATTACCAATGGAGCTTCCTCTGATTTTTTTGCACTAGCGAGAGGGACAAGACAAGGATGCCCACTGTCGAGTTCACTCTTTGCGATGGTGATTGAATTGCTGGCGTCATGTGTACGAGACAATATTAACATTAAAGGACTGAAAATGAATAAGGAGGAACATAAAATATCCTTATACGCAGATGACATTATTTTATACATAAAAGACCCAGAACAGTCCTTATCACACTTATATAACGAAATAGAACAATTTGGAAAATACTCTGGATATAAGTTAAACTTTAATAAATCAAATGCTTGTCTCCTGCATATGACCCCAACCGAAACGATGTATAAAACATATCCTTTTAATTGGTCTCCAGAAGGGTTTAAATATTTGGGAATAAACATTACACCGCAACTAGAGAACTTGTACAGGGAAAACTATTGTCCTCTTATAGAAAAGATAAAAAATGATTTGTGTAAATGGTCCACGCTCCCATTATCTCTGCTGGGAAGAATAAATGTAATAAGAATGAACGTCCTTCCAAGACTAAATTTCCTTTTTCAAATGTTACCATATTACTTATCTACAGAATTTTTCAAATCTATGAATAGACCCATCTCAAAATGTATTTGGTGCAACAAAATGCATAGGATAAAGTTATTGACACTTGTGAAGCCAGAATCCATGGGAGGTCTCGGTCTCCCCAACCTCCAACATTATTTTTGGTCAGCCCAATTAAGAAATGTACTGTCATGGTCGTTGGGAAGACAGGACTCACAGTGGTTTCAGTTAGAAGCTAAATTTGTTGACCCGTTACCATTGGACTCTCTCATATTTATAAAACAATTTAAAAAGATAAGAAACATAGGTAATTGCTTCACTGTTTTTAACACACTGTGCTTGGAAGGACTGCTCAAAAAAACTGGGTATCACCAATTGTACCTCCATATACTCTCCTATCTATCACAATCCTGATCTAGATAAACATCTAAGATCAATTAATATACTCAAATGGGCTCAGTTGGGGATAAGTCAATTCAAAGACCTGTTTCATACAAATATGCAGTTAAAATCATTTATGGATTTAAGAACAGAATATGCCATCCCAAATACTGATTTCTTTAAATATTTACAAATGAGAAACATTATACACATACTGAGAAGAGAAAATAAACTAAGACTAGAATTACATGAAATAGAAGAAATACTAATGTCATCGACCACAATTAAAGGTAAAATTAGTGAATTTTATGACATCTTCTCCAAAGAATGTCACTCATCTTTTTTGCCTTTGTTGAGGATCTGGGAGACAGACCTAACCATGAAATTTGAAGAAAATACATGGCTAAATATTTGTGATAGAATACACTTTCCATTTACAAGTAACAAAATCAAAGAAGCTAATTTTAAATGTATCCATAAATTGTATCTAACTCCAATAAAAATGCATAAAATGTCTAGAGATAATTCAATAAACTGTCCTAGATGTAAAACTAACGAAGGAACATTTCTACACATGTTTTGGCACTGTGATAAACTAAAACGATTCTGGAATTGTATTCATTCATTTACAAAATCTGTATTAGAAACGGAATTTGACTTGTCTCCATGTGCCTACTTACTAAATGAATTACCAGAGATCCAGATAGATCCAAAAAAATATAGACTGCTGATTGTTATAACATACTTTGCCAAGAAATGTATTCTCCTGTTTTGGAAAAATGACTCTTCGCCCACTTTTGAGATGTTTCAAGATCAGATATCCCAGCTTCTTCCATTGGAGAGATTGACCTTGGAGGAGCGCGGCCGGGGGTGGATGTTCCGGGACCTTTGGTCTCCGCTGTTTTCTCGATTGAGCAGGGGGGCTGTTGATTGATACGGCTAGTGGCGGTATGTGAATATATCCGCATGCTGTCGCTGGCCGTGTCGATTGGTGGTTTTGCTGTTTGGTTGGGGGAGGGGTGGGGGCCTGGGTCTTGGGATGTATATCCCCGGTTGTGGGTTTTTTGGAGGTGGGTTTCCCTAGTGGAAGAAGTTGTACAACAGACGCGTAAGAGGCCTGTCTGTTGTATAACAATGATGTTGTTGTTGTCATTGTTGTTACTATTTATTATTGTTTATTTAAAAATACGTATGAGAAAAAATTAACAGTGTAAACAATATCATTAACTCTGAATATAAAAATATGAGAAAAGCAAACAAGACGCGGTCTCGGACTGGTGGGGGCCCCTGATTCGAGGTCTTGGTGAGTCGGAGTGTTAAAGAGGCATGATGCTCTGGTTCGCTGGGGCGCCGGATTTGGGATCCTCACGGGGTGGGGACCTTGGTTGTCGATACTGAAGATGACGGGTGCTCAGGCCAGTAAGCTGTCTATGAAGATGACCCTGCAGGATCTAGGATGTCACGTTAAGTCCCTGAGCCTGAGCGGCTGCTATTGGCTCTCCGACTCCACCATAAAGCAGCTGGTCCATTGCCGGGAGGTGAGGCACCTGGACCTCAGCGGCTGTCCTCTCACGTCGCACCGCCTGTTCCACCTCCTCTCCAAACTCTCCCGAGTCAGGTCGCTGGCGTTCGACGTGGCGCCGGGCTTCAGCTCCGGCCAGCTGAGCGTGAGGGTGGTCGAATCGCTGCGCCGCCTCTCGGCGCTGAAGCAGACACTCCTGACGACCAGTTACGGCGTGGTGCCCTACTGCGCCAACCTCCGCAGGTTGGCGCTGCAGTTTGAGATCCCAGACCCAGATGGGGGTCGCGTGTGGCCGATGCAGGATCAGGGCAGCGGGCCTCATTACAGTAAGCTGCAGGAGTTCAGTGCTAGAGTGGCCCCAGGAGAGATTAACCACATTCTGCTTTCTCGCTACATACGTTGCATTCGTGTCCTGCGTCTCCGAGTCCTCCTGGTGTCGGCCCCCGGCCCAGACCCCGACGACTTGCCTGCCGTCACATCTAGACAGAGCAACGGTGACCTTGTGGCCTTGCAGGTTCATCGCTCCCCGGTGGATTCAATCAAGGAGGCCCTACAGGGCAACGCCCCCAAGCACCTCTACTTCAACCGTTGCCCTGCAATGCGGGCGCAGGTCCTCCAATCACTGATAGAGGGCGTGGTCAAAGACGCCACAAAACTCATCAGCCTCAACCTCAGCGGGATAAGCGACCCAGAGTGCAGCACTGTGAGCGAGGAAGACAAGCTGAGCGCCGACACGATGAGTCAGCTGGTGACCAGCTGTCCCAACCTGAGGCACCTAAACCTGACGCACACGCACTATCACCATGACAGTACGGAGACGCACCTGTGTGTCAGTCTGTCCAAACTAAGAGACCTGCGCTCCCTGGCGCTGCCCGCTTGCGCCCTGTTGGAGGGTTCCAATGTGTACGTCGCCCCCGCGAACACCACCTCCCCGCTGTTGGGCCTGAAGAAGGGTCCGCGTGTGGGGCTCCTGGAGATGAGGTCCCCCCCCCCCCCCCCCCCGGCAGGAGCGGCACCGCGGGGCTGTTGACCGGCTGCCCCTACCTGGAGGAGCTGGAGCTGATGGGTCCCGGGTTCATCTCCGCCCTGCCCCGTCTGGAGCCGGCTCTGTCGTCCTCTTCTCATATACGGCGTGTCTGCCTCATCTCGGACAAAGGGACCTTTGCCCCCGAGGCTGTGGAGGACTTCATGGCGTGTTACGAAGAAGTTGTCATGTGCCACATGTTTATGGGCGAGAACCTGGCCGATTGTAATGAGTTGCAAGGAAAGCTACTGGGCAGGTTCTCGGCGAAGAGACCAGCCTTGAGCGTGGTCATCCAGCCCTTACAGTATGCAGGCCTACCTCTGGTCATCAGAGGCATACCCCTCCCCCTCCTGGACCAGATCACGTTGTTCCAGAGCCACGTGGCCCAAGCCACACCTTCACCAACGTGTAGGGTGACCAAAAGCACGCGATATTTTTGTCTGACCAAATGACAGGAGCTAGCTTGCTACCACAGTCGGCTGACCTGTATGAATTGATTTGAACATTATCCGATACAATACAATACGACTTATGGTTATAACATAACGTACATTATGTACCTTTTTTCCTGTGGTTGATCAGTACTTTATTTACGTTTTCTGACGAGACCACATTGATGGGGCATACAGCAGTGCTACAGGAAGTAATCATAGGTCACTGGTAGCTATTATGGGATAGCATTTTCATAGTACTTTGTCTTCTGGTCCCCAGATTGTTTTTGTATTTTTGGTAACAATTTCTGGAATATGTTTGTAAAGATTTTTTTTTCTACCAATTTTACAAACGGTCAATTTGTGTCTTTAATTTTTATTTGAGAAGTTTAATTAATAAATTAATAATAATGTTAAAAAAATAAAAAAGACTGATAGGAGATTGCGAATGTCTTGCTTGGCTACAGGCTACAGGTGTCGTGTTCTTGTTCAGTGGGGCATGTGTTTGGACCTCATCCGTCAGGACCTCAGAGTCGTGCTCCAGATGCCAAATGTATTTATTTTGTATATTCCGTATTGTATTATATAGTACCAGTGAAGATATTTTCTAATTACCGAATATTTTGAGGGAGCAAGTTGTATTTCATGTTTAGTTAGGATAATAGAACCTGTGTTTTGGTCGCATATCTTCATTGCATTATGTTTGTAATGTCCTATTCCAATTACATGTCACTTATAATTGTGCTATATTCTATTTTGCTATATTTAATTTAGTTTATATCCCATTTAATTGTTAAAAAGGGGAACAGATAAAAATAACAAGCAGACACAACTTTCAAACTGAAGTGGAACAGATTAGATCTATTGTCTGGTGTTCCACGAAATGTCAATGAACGAAATCCGTCCATAGAATCTGGCTGCTGTAGACGAAATGTAAGGTGCCATCGTGCCACTATAGCGATATATCTCCGCATGTGGCTTTATATTTGTCGGAACAAATTAGATTCTGTTTATAAGAGCATAATGCCAAAGCCCACAACGTTATATAACAATATTTAAATAATAAGTACAATTGCATGGGATCTCTGGGTAGCTGCTCAATATCTTTTATTTGATGTTGTCCTTCGAGATATTCTTTCACGGTCATGCCTGTCTGCACAATTACTGCTGCCATGATCACCTGTGAAGAGGCTCATTTACATAGAAAGGGGACATGTTCAGCCCATATTACCTCATTTAAATATACGGCAATTGCACGGATGCAATAGGGAGGTGTAGTGGTTACGTAATTTTTGTTTTTTCCTGTTCCAACCTCTGTTCCACTGAATGTATTTCCCCATTGCCCATTTCTAAAACGGTTTGTTGATTGTTTCTGAATTGAGGAGATATCTGGCTGATGAGGTCGAAACTATTTCACTCCAGTGTTCATCTCTCAAAAGGTATTGTTTTGAGAGATTTACCTGCATTCGAGGTTGTAATGTCCTGCCTTCATGATCCATGGTAGCTACTAGTAAGCTAGCAAACTCTCCGGACTGGGGAAGTGACAACACAGCAAGAAGGACCCCGCTTGCTTGGAGCGCTAGAAAAACGTGCTCCGATTACATCATATTTTAACGCACTGATAGGCTAAATGTATTTGCTTGACCTATTTAATTGGCTGCAATGATACCAGTGCACTGTGCGCGCTACGTCTCGCCCAGCTTTAGAGGTACTCTATATCATATCAAACAGTGACGTCATGTGAATCACAAAACAATGATTTATATTTGATATATTAACGTTATTGTGCATTTGAAACACAAACATACTTAAAATGAGTAAATATTATTCATTAAAACATGTTTATTTTATTTTTAGGGGTCTAAAATTAAAATAAAACATTTTCTTCTCCTGCTCTCTTTACCAGGGGAGGCAGCGCGAGTATGTGATCATCACAGGCGGAGTGGGCTTGTGGCTGGAGCTTCAAGGTAAATCACTTAACACTTTAACTGCCACACACGAGATATCTCGGGTTTATTTATATGTGGTTGAAAGCCACTCACGAGATTTCTCTGATTTTTTTTTTAGCGATCTGAAATCATATTGCATCACGCGAGCCTACCCGAGTATACACGAGCACCGCCGAAGATCATATGTGGAAAAAAGCGCCCCCTATCGTCTTTCAGATGACATAAGGGATTTTGGAATGGACTCAATGAAAATGGATGGGGAAAAAAATCCGGTACTCCACATTTTCCAGTCCACTGATCCAGCCGGGGTTACCACAGTTCATTCTGGAGCCTCTGAGCCCCGCTGATCATGGAGTTCTACTGTATCGCGTTGGATCCATACACTTATCGATTTTTTCGAATGGTGATCAGGAATTGGAATATACCAGTTGGATACCATCTGATGTCAGGTAAGGACTCTATGTTATCAGTGTTAGGATAATCAGACTAATTTTGATGAAGTTATAAGCTGTTTTGTGAAATGGGCTCTTTCGGTTTCACTGTAAAAGTCCGAGAGGAAATCAACGCGGCGATTATCCGTGCGCGGCCCGAATGTGCTTGCGTGCACGTATAATATTGATCATCTAGCGTTTATTTGAAAACGATTCATAAAAAGGCAGACGAATATCAACGTTGTGGAATATTCCAGTAAAAGACGATTTTCATAGAATGGGCTGTTTTTTATTTCAAAACGGGTGCTTTTCTAAATGCTCTGAAACGGAAATGACGCGATAAAAAACCAATCTGCCTTGACAGCACTGACTGGAAAATAGTCTTTGATAATGCGATGGGCAGATTAGACACATAGCCATAATTTAAAACATAGATTAGGCGATATTAAGGTTAACATTGGCGCCGATGGTGGCATTCAGGGGGTAAAAAGGAAAACCCGGCGTGGCACTCAAAGTGTTAATATACTCTTTCTTTCTAGTGTATAACTCATCATATTATTATTATCTTTCTGGTATAACTCATATTATTGTCTTTCTAACTGATCATATTATCTTTCTAGTGTATAACTCATATTATTATCTTTCTAGTGTATCAACGCGGCGGCCCATATCCCATAGCAAACTTGGTTCTACCATGTTTTTCACCTTCATGTTTTGCCCTCATGCCAGAAGAAGGCGGCACAAGTAAGGTTTGAAATGTCTTAAAGCCTTTTGGGCTGGTGAAGTGGGAGGGATCAATCACTGTGAGAATCACTTAGATCAATTTGTATTGAGAAATCACTAAAACTGCTAAAAAGGCCTGCATTTTTTCTCCCATGACGGTTGTGATATTTTCACATAAGACCTCCAAACCATATTTGAGCTGCCGAGTATCAAGCCATGACATGAATACATTACATTCATGGAAATCTATGTGATACAAATGTGTCGGACAATCGTTTTGTCTGCCAGAAACCAAGATCATTTTTCCTACTTCCTACTTCCGTTGGGATGTCAAAGGGATATGGCAGCTAGCAAGCTCAATGTTAGCTGCTTCCTTACATTGATTGCCTGCTGCCTGTGCTGTTTTCCCTGCATGGATTTGACCAACTTGTCTTGAACGATTAATGAGCAACAACATGCAGTCATGTTTGATCCTAACGGTAGCAAACATTTACAAAAACAGGACCATTTCCAGATGTATTCTCAATATTTCATAGGTTAACTCATTAAGGACTAGTGGTTTAACAAAACAACATGCTGTGATGCATCGATATGAATGTGTAAACTGAACCTCATTGGCCTAAAATTAGAATAGAAAGTCCTGTTTAATTATATAACTTCTAAATGTAAATGCTGTGAACTAACTGCGAGTCCACCTGACCTGCTCCCTCTTGTGTGTGTTTGTAGAACGACGCTGCTGTGGCAACAGGACTTCATCAGACATAGATATATGGAGCCTGGACTACGTGGCTCAACCCATATGGAGCCTGGACTACCGCATGGGACTACAACCCATCTGCTCTCTCTGGGTCAGAGCAGTTTTATTACTTTCTAATGCAGCGTCTGTTTTCAGTTGCTTCATCTTTGACTGTCTGGAAATAAGAACCCTTTTAATTAAGAGTAAGGCCGCCTGTTTTAAGAATTCAAGTATGTTGTTCCTGTGTCCCAGGCAGGCCACGTGAGCGGATCGGCGCGGGCGAGAAATCCACTCTTCGCTCTTTAAAGCTTGGTCCGCTCCGCTAATCGTTCATGTTGACCCCGCCCCCAAGTCGCTCCCCGCGCCGCTCACGCTCCGATCCGCTCGCATGCACTGGTCCCAGGACAGTTCAGTCAGTATGTTGTTCCTGTGCTCCAGGACAGTTCAGTCAGTATGTTCTTCCTGTGCTCCAGGACAGTTCAGTCAGTATGTTCTTCCTGTGCCCCAGGACAGTTCAGTCAGTATGTTCTTCCTGTGCCCCAGGACAGTTCAGTCAGTATGTTCTTCCTGTGCTCCAGGACAGTTCAGTCAGTATGTTCTTCCTGTGCTCCAGGACAGTTCAGTCAGTATGTTCTTCCTGTGCTCCAGGACGCGTGAATATTAAAGGCAACCAACTTGTGTTCAGCTTTTCGTTCAGCGTTTCTCTGTCAATCCACTAGCACACGCCCTCGCGCAAAGAGAGACGCGGCAAAAGCGCTGGTCGAACCAGCGGTGTTCTGTTGTGTGACTGTACTCTACAGCGGTGTTCTGTTGTGTGACTGTACTAAACACTTCCACCACATGACCGACATTTGACATACAGTACACCTCCTATCTATGTTGGGATTATGTTTGGTCATGACAAAACAATAAAAATCGCTTCGCAAAATATGAGAGCGCGCCGCTGTCATTGAAGGGCTTCCTACAACAGAGCACCGCCGCTGCTGCTGCTGAAGCTGTATCAAGCCGGCGGCGGTGCACGGACGCCGGGGAAAAACCACTGCGTCGCCCCGCTGGCGCTTCAGGCTCAGCAGCCTCCACGGGCGAAATAACATATAACGTTACAGTTCCACACTGATGTACAGTGAGTGTCTAATATGGCTGTCGCGAAGTCATGCCTCTCCCTCTGAAAGCCCATCCACGCTGTGTATCATAGACTACGTTTCGCGTTCCATTGATTAACGCCATTACCTGCTGTGCTGTAGGAAGCCCTACTGTAACTTACTGTACCTCTGCTTCCTACAGCACAGCAGGTAATGGCGTTAATCAATGGAACGCGAAACATAATAACTTTACGCTTTCTAGTTCAGCGCATTTCATAACTGTATGGGCTTTGTTTATACACGAGTGCGAATCTGGTAGTCTATGATACACAGCGTGGATGGGCTTTCAGAGGGAGAGGCATGACTTCGCGACAGCCATATTAGACACTCACTGTACATCAGTGTGGAACTGTAACGTTATATGTTATTTCGCCCGTGGAGGCTGCTTAGCCTGAAGCGCCAGCGGGGCGACGCGGTGGTTTTTCCCCGGCGTCCGTGCACCGCCGCCGGCTTGATACAGCTTCAGCAGCAGCAGCGGCGGTGCTCTGTTGTAGGAAGCCCTTCAATGACAGCGGCGCGCTCTCATATTTTGCGAATGCATAAACTATATCCGCCATAATTTAAGATATAGTTTATGCATTCGCAAATATGAGAGCTCTGTCAGCGATTTTTATTGTTTTGTCATGACCAAACATAATCCCAACATAGATAGGAGGTGTACTGTATGTCCACTGCTACCGCAGCTGAACACAAGTTGGTTGGAACAGCAGCCTGCCGCTCGCGCGCCGCTCGCTTGCTCCTTGGATTTCATTTGGGACGTGCGCTTGCCTGCGCGGGGGGGCGCGGCCAATCAGAGAAAAGCCGAACACAAGTTGGTTGCCTTTAATATTCACGCTTCCTGGACAGTTCAGTCAGTATGTTGGTCCTGTGTCCAGTCCTTTGACTAGCCCCACCCGTTCATTGTAAACAATGATGCATGTAATTGTATTAACGTTATTGTGTGTTGTAGCTATGCTATACATTGTATTTCGTTTGTTAGCTATTTAGCTAATGTTGATAGCATTGAATAGCATCAACGCTAGATCTTTAATCTTTATTTAGCAGTCCAGTTTCTCCGGGCAGTAGCGAGTAACTACTTGGGTCTAAAAATAGCTACACTACAAAGAATTCTACTTGGTTAGCAACACTATTGAGAAATGTAGTTAAGCTATGTGCTCACAGGAGCTCCCGTGCTGTGCTCTAGTAACGCCAGTGGCCCGCCTCCCCACACGCAGTGACTGACAAGGGGCCCGTCTCGCCCACTCCGTTGGGGAGGTGGAGCATGAGCGCATGCGATGTTACCCGAAAGATGGTGAACTATGCCTGGGCAGGGCGAAGCCAGAGGAAACTCTGGTGGAGGTCCATAGCGGTCCCGACGTGCAAATCGGTCGTATATTTATATGTATATATTGGAAGAGTATATTTATGAGACAGTATATTTTGTACATATGTAGCGGTTGTGACAACGTCACCTCAAACTTCTAACGTCACAGGCAACAACACAGACCGCTATACCATAGTGTAACACAGCAAGAATGTGAAACAAGTTACTATTATTAGTATTGGGTTAGAGTTGTTTGATTTACACTAACGTAATGTTAGATTGCTATCTGAGAAAGTTAAAATGCTAACGTAACGTTAGTCTATGTGAGCTGGCTACAACATTTTCCAATGTGTAATCGGAAGTCAAAACGGACTGCATATAAACTGCTGATGACTCATAACTTCCTATCACGTTTGAATAATGCTGTAAAGTTAAGTAAAAATGCATTTCAATAGTAATGTATATGAATTGAGAGCTTACCGATGCAGAGCTAAATCCACTGTTGACAACAGACGAGTCGCAATATTTACTTCCTAGTTCCGGAGCTTGAGGAATGTCATTGGGAGAAATCAAGTCACCTGGCGTTGTAACACGTTTTGATTGGTTCCGCAGCAACGCCCCTTTTCACAAACGTAGGTAGTTTTTATCTTATCAACACATTAATTTTCATAAAGATATGACCCAAAAACCGTTGCCAACAAACGGAAATGTGTTATTATAGTATATTATGTAGTTCATATTACAATAACATATACTCTCTAAAACCAGATCAATCATTTCACTAACGGAAGCCTCTAGCAACCTTCGGCCCACCGTCTAGATGGAGAATGCACTTTTTTGTGTATTCTGCCATTTTATCTCCGACATGTTCGAGGAGCTCTCTACACTTAGCCTCACCCTGCAGAAGAATGACCTAATCCTCCCCCAAGCCACATCAGAGCTGAGGAAAACAGTGACCAGACTTGAAGCACTGAAGTCTAGGGCCAAGTCAGGAGGCATGCTGGAGAAGATCCAGACCATGCTTACTCTGCAACAAGATGGAGACGATGAGTGCAGATTCCAGGTCTGTTAGGATAACAGTGTGTGAGGATCCAAGGGAAATAAATGTTTAGGGCAGAAGTGTGAGAATAAAGTTACTATTATAGGCCTTTTCACACAATATAACATTTGAGGATAAGGGGAGAAGTGCAATCTTTAAATGCAGTCTTTAAAACAATTATGTCTTGTGTGTGTGCCCTCTCTCTCTCTCTCTCTCTCTCTCTCTCTCTCTCTCTCTCTCTCTCTCTCTCTCTCTCTCTCAGGGAATTCCACTGAAGGGGAATCGGACAGGCCTCACAGACCTCACCCATCCCGGGCTGAAGAAGCACATTGAGGCAGCCATCAACATCGGTGTGACGGAGCTAAAAGCGAGGTTTGGTGTTCTCCTGACTGATGACAATGAAGTCAAGACCCCTGTGCAGTCCTTCAGGGTCTTCAATCATGACGCATGGCCGGATAACCAGGACACCCTTCTCACTTTTTTTTTGATCCACTTTTTCTCCCATTTTTTCTATATTTTCTCCCATCCCAATTTCGTATCATCCAATTCAACCCTCCCCTGTCACGAACGCTGTTTCTTGCCTCCCACAAGCCGGCTGCAATGTGGACTAAGTCATACATAGCACAAGTCCCCTCCGGTACTTGAGGTAACAGCAGTCGCATCTTTTCACCTGCGCAGCTCGATCTCTCAGTGTCGAGGAGTAACGCGTGGGAGGCTCACGCTGCCCCCGACACTTCCTGATTCTACTGCGCAGGCGCACCAACCGACTTGTAGGAGTCGCTTGTTCACAACGTTCGATCCCCACCCTTCAGTTTTCCCTCCCCGTAATACGGCCAATGTGTATTACTGCGGACGACCAGCTAAACTGAAAACAATGTGGAGAGCTGGATTCGAACACGCGAATCCTAGCGTCTCCACACTGGTGGCGAGTGCCTTGTCCACTACACCACCTAGCCGCCTGACACCCTTCTCACTTGTGGTGATGGTGATGTGGCAGACCTGATGAGGCACTTCAGAGAGCCTCTTGAGAGGTAAGAATGTATTTTGCACTGCTGTACCATATGTAAAACAATGATGTCTGGGTATTTGCTCACTCCCTGTTAAATCTTACAGATCAGGGTGTGACCTGTGGTAGTGGCTGAAAATATTAGTCAGCCAGGACTTCCGGGACAAGTCCTACAGTGGCCTGTGGGAAACCATGCTGACCAAGGAGCCATACAGGCAGGATTACAAGGTAAGCCAACAGTGCTGAGTGTTTGTATGCTGCCCTCCTATTATTGGTGATTATAGATAAGATATAAGGCCCATCTTGATCCCTCTAGGCCAGTGCTAAGTCCAAACGGCAACCTGCTAAATAGCTTTAGGGGAGAAATGTTTTCTAATGTCACAGAATCATTTTTGAAAAACATAGTATTTTTTTGTGTTTGTTTCAGTAAACTCCTGCCTCTGGCCTCCCGCCTCCCTCTGCCCCTGTCCATCGCCATGGTGACCTTCTCTGCACTCCACCTCTACAGAGTCACCTACTTCCTGTCTGTGGCCCTCGTCCCTCTGGCCTTATCCAGTTTCCTCTGACGGTACCTTGCTGTTGGTAATCTCCGGCCTACTCTGTAACATAAAGAGTACACATCGAGCTGGATGGAGTTGGCCCTGGTCTGGGATCCAGATTCAGCTCCAGGGCCATGTCCAGCTGCCATCACTGAAAGTAGAGCCATATGAAATCCGCGATCACGGAATC
Organism: Notolepis coatsorum; assembly: GCF_963971535.1. Classification (NCBI taxonomy): domain Eukaryota; kingdom Metazoa; phylum Chordata; class Actinopteri; order Aulopiformes; family Paralepididae; genus Notolepis; species Notolepis coatsorum. The sequence continues at coordinate 103,633,543 of NC_140179.1, forward strand.
GCAATCACGGAATTGAGCAATAAAAATGGAATTACCTTTGCCATAATTTGGACTGCAATTCCGTTTTCGGGATAGCGGTGGAACGTTTGGTGCAAAGCAAACATGACCGGGACGCTAAAGCGTGTTACACCACGCGCGCCACTTCCACACTGCTTCACAACAACACAGCAATGTCCAAGCGTGTAGCTGCTTCGGTATTAACAGCATCTAAAAAGCTACGAAATACCACACTAAACCCTAAATTCAGAGCAGAGCAGTATCCGAATGATTTTTATGCCTCCGGCGATAAGTTGTTTTGTAAATATTGTCAACATACTGTGGATTGGACCCGCAAAAATACGTGCGATGATCATTTAGTCTCGAAAAGTTATGTCAAAAACAAGGGGAAACACTGTGCTTCCCAAAACACACCAGCACTTCAAACAACAATTACAGCAAGTACCTCGTCACCAGATTGGTAATCTCCGGCCTACTCTGTAACATAGAGTACACATCGAGCTGGATGGAGTTGGCCCTGGTCTGGGATCCAGATTCAGCTCCAGGGCCATGTCCAGCTGCCATCACTGAAAGCCACAGAGGGATTTCTTACTCTCAGGCTATGTGTGCTAGCAGAGCTAGTCTCCAGTCACGAGTCACGGTGCACATGTGCGGTGGTTTGTCCACCAAAAAAGCGCCAAAAGATAGAAAAGAAACTAGCAGAGCCAGAACTGTTCAACTCCCCTGGAGCCACAGCCAGCAGAGAAGCCGGTTTACTTTCGCTTTCAAACCAGCTGCAGTCTGAGAACTGGAGTGTGAGGGGATGTAACACTAAAGATGGCGGCAACGACAAAGAATTGCTGCAAAATAAACATGTACATGTTGTTTAAAAATATATATATATATTTTTTTTTTATACTTATAACGATATCGAATATCGAGTGATATGATATTGTTATCGATATCGTTATCGCGATATCATTTTTGGCCATATTGAACATTGTAAAAGTAAAACCATAACCGTCCCTTTCAGACAGACCAGTCTGACCTGTCGTTGACTTTTTTTCTTTGCGTTTTTCTTCCCGTAGCCGGTCTCACAGCCTGCGGGACGCCGAGCCTCTGAAGCCGGGCAAGCACACCCTCTACACGGGGCCCGTGCTGAAGTTCCAATACTGTACCCGGACATCCGAATTGAGGGGGAGAACTACCCTCCGACCCCTTTCAACAAATATCTAGGTAACTTCTTCTCCTACTTCAAGCTGCTTGCCATAACCCTGATTGTGTGCGGCCAGGACCCCTTCCACATGCTGGGCCTTGCTACCCCCCGTGCCTGGGTCTGGAGCCAGGAGAATACGTTTCAGCCAGGGTCCTCTGAAGGACGGTCCTAACCTGATCTGCAATCCTCACGCAGCCTGGTACAGTGAACAGGCTTCACTAGAGATGAGAGAGGAGGCAGCCAGAGAAATCAGAAGAGCCATCACAGGTCGTATCCCAGACAGTCTAACTAAAGAACTGTGTGAATAAGGAGTTCCTCAGACCAACCACTGGGGGGCAGGAGTCAACCCCCCCACCGTATCATACAGGTATCCAGGGGTGGTGAGCCTGGCAGCGGGCGGACTCCAATAAGTTTCAGCCAGGGTCCTCTGAAGGATGGTCCTAACCGGATCTGCAGTCCTCACGCAGCCTGGTACAGTGAACAGGCCTCACTAGAGATGAGAGAGGAAGCAGCCAGAGAGATCAGAAGAGCCATCACAGGTCGTATCCCAGACAGTCTAACTAAAGAACTGTGTGAATAAGGAGTTCCTCAGACCAACCACTGGGGGGCAGGAGTCAACCCCCCCACCGTCCACCCGGAGCTGAACGGCGCATACAGGTATCCAGCGGTGGTGAGCCTGGCAGCGGGCGCACTCCTCCCACCAGTGGAGGGCGCCATCACACACCACACCCTCCCGCCTGTGGTCACACACCCTCCCCACGCCCCGTCACCTGGCCAGAACACTGTCAAACCGCCAGGGGGAATTACAAGAGAATAATAGTAATAATATTTGTTGATTTGGAAAGACGAAAAAATTATTATATTGAATCTGCTGTTTTAGACTGTAGTTTGTCCAAAGTTGAGAGGGTGGATATCTGTCTCTTGTCTGTACAGTTTTTAGAGTTACAACAAAAGAAGATACTGATGTTTGTATTGCAGTCATAAGTTAACGAAGATGAGGGTGGTGTGGTCTCTCTATGTAGCCAATCTGGTTTTAAAGGATAACTCCACTATTTTGGGAAATTAGCTTATTTAACATCTTCCCTGGAGTTAGACAAGAAGATGCATACCTTTTTTGTCTCTGTGCGTGCATTTTAGCTTTGGGAATAGATGCTCCGTTAGCATAGCTTAGCTTCATCACTGGAAGTGAGGCAGGACAGTAGCCTTACAGTGCCTTACAGTGTATTGCAAGGTCTGACATTGACCAAACTTGATATGCATGACCTTGGTGGGCTCTAGGTCAACTCCTGAAAAGGGGGTCAATGTCAGACTTTGCAATCAAAAGTTAGGGGGCTAATAACCCTTGCCATAATTTCAGTGCGCCCCTAACTTTTGATTGCAAGGTCTGACATTGACCCCCTTTTCAGGAGTTGACCTAGAGCCCACCAAGGTCATGCATATCAAGTTTGGTCAATGTCAGACCTTGCAATACACTGTAAGGCACTGTAAGGCTACTGTCCTGCCTCACTTCCAGTGATGAAGCTAAGCTATGCTAACGGAGCATCTATTCCCAAAGCTAAAATGCACGCACAGAGACAAAAAAGGTATGCATCTTCTTGTCTAACTCCAGGGAAGATGTTAAATAAGCTAATTTCCCAAAATAGTGGAGTTATCCTTTAAGTCATTCGTTTTTTTTTTTTTACGTATTCCCACATCAACAAGCCCCAGAAGAGGCAGCTTTTTGCACAATTTCTCAGGAAATTAAGTTGCCCCCATTGTTTTATTTCTTCTAAATCTCATCTTAAGATTCCTTTCTATGCCACTTAGTGCTTTGTTTTTTGTACCTGCTAGCCTTTTTCGCGTCTCGTTACATTAGATAAAGACCTTAATAATGGCTAAAGTCTCTCTGACATTTAATTAGTTTGTCACGTTTATTTTCGGGGCTTGTGATTTTACTCTCTTTGGACTCTTGTCTAAATGTTTCCCAAGTTAAAACCCAAACCGAGGGAGCCGCCCGGGAGAGGGATGGTCTGGAAGGTGGTGGCAAAATGGTATGCTTGGAGGTGACGACTCGATCCCTGATCTTGAAGCGATGCCATGGGACGAGACAAAGAGGCGTCAGGCAAGGTTGTACACTGGCGCCAACAAACATCACTTGTCAAAGAGAGTCCCGGAGCGCACGGATCATCTGAATCGTCAAACCCCACCCTCTCTTTTCTCCATCCAATCACGGCTGTTGCTAAAAAGAAGGCGGGGGTTTGAGATAGGTCAATTAAGATGACCCGTCGTGTGTCACGTACTCCCTTCCAAACACCTGCTCGTCACCGGCCGCGCGAGCCGAGGTTCGTCTGACGAGGAGCAAAAACATTACCCTTTTCTTGCCGCACTTAACACTTTAATCGCCGATGACGTGTTTAGACATCATTCCTAGCCATGCTCATTCTGCCGAAGACGCCGTAACTCGTCTTTGATATCAATAATTCAAAAATCTGTGATCGAAATCATATTTCTCCTCCGGAGTCATGAGATGTACTGGTGAGCTCCACTCAACTGTCTAACGGTTCAAGAGCGCCATCCGGTGGCGAGGGGCGCGCCAAACAGGAAGTGCTCATCCATAATCCGTCCGGGCACTCGCGATCGGTAGCCGGACCCCATCTCAACACACTGGATAATCAATCGCTCGCCCTAACTCAATAAACAACGTTATTTGGACGTATATAGTATTATACAACCTGGAAATGGTTCATCAGGATCAACATCCCATAATCGAAAACTGTCTACTCCACGCTCATCCCCCAACGGCGTGAGGAACATACGGTAAGATCCAGCGTTATTTTCTAACGTATTCCATATAAACTGCTCTGATGACCATATGACCCACACTAGACTAATGGTATAACGTTGCCCACGGAATTATAAACGCCCCCTCGCCCATCCGGTCAATATCAGATGATACGTAGTAACTTCTAGAACCACGTCCAGTTGAAATTTTTCATCTGGCAACGATCGCTACCAAACTGTATTTGATCATCAATATAATGCATTTGGAGCTATAAATCAAGTTCTGGAGAAAGCTGCAGAAAACGATAAAAACATACTTATACTTTAGACCATATTTTAGTATGAATATGTGAATGAAAAAGTATATCGTTGCTACACCCTGAACAATGGATATAGGACATTGAATGGGCCATAATAATGGCAATTTAGCAATAGAATTTAAAAAGTTATAGCCCTGCAAAGAAGGGGAACTTCTCGATAGACAAATAGAGCTGGCTAGGGATGGTAAATTATGAATTTGAACCATGGCGATCAAAGTGTTAAAGGACATTTTATCTTGCAAGGTTAGCGCGCCAAAAAAAAAGTACAATGGAAACACTCCCCAATCTTAATACTTTAGTTTTCTGCTTCATGCTACTCGGTGTGTTTTTCTTTTTTTCCTTCTTTTTTATTGTTTTATTTTTTATTGCGCTTGCCTTTTTGTCTATGTCAAATTGACGAGCAGACCTGGGAGAAATGAACAGCTGAATATACTGTATGTTAAATATGAACAGATCATTTTGACCCTGCTTTGAATTAAACCAAATGTTTACGAGGAAGAATCGAAAACAAAAAACAAACAAACATCCATTCATAAAATATCTAAATAACCCACGGAGGAACACTTTAGAAAACCTGATTCCTTTTGGCCTGTTCAAGTGTGCGGGATGTTCAATTCAGTATATGCTATAGTCTGCTGCCAAACATATCTTTAACAGCTTAATTTATGTGACATCCTGCTGTATAAATGGCACAATTCCATCAAATTTCCGAAAGGGAGAAATTAACCACTTTAGAAAGCAACAATCGATGTTTTTTTCTTTTACAAACTGCAAAATAACCATGCAGTATGTGCACATTTAAGTCCAGACTTTGACCAGGATAGGTGTATTCTGCTCTAGCATGTCCAAACACACAGACACTCAGCTGAGAAACATGGGTTTTAGCGCATAACGCCTCGGAACGTTTCACCGATGTCTCCCCCCGTTGGAAAGCTGCCGGTCCTTTCCGAGTATGCCGTTTAGCCCCCCCCCCCCCCCGTGGCCTCTGTGTACATATGGTGTTCTGCTTGCCTGTATCAATGTGACTTGGTTGTATCTGTGTCTAAAACAACAGCGCCGGAGGGCCGACTCCACAAAGCACCAAGAGCGCCAGCGACTGGAGGCAACGGAAACGCTGTGTTTTTAGACGTTTAGAAGTTGAACCCAGAGACTCGATCAAAATACGCAGAGCGAAGCCAGAGGACTTTGTTATTGGTATATATTCCACAAGAAAATCCTCCTTTTTTTAATGGTACAAAAACATTCAGAAGATCAAACTAAATAAAATAAAAACAAGTGTATTTTTTCCTTTTTATGAAATTCTTCCATGTTGTGGCGTTAGCGGGCTAGCTCGGTGACGGTGCTTGTTGGAACCTCTCGGGCGTCTGGGGTAGTATTAACACTTTGAGAGCCACTCACGGCTAATCTCGTGTTTACGATAGTTACGTTGAAAGCCACTCTCTGAATTATTATTATATATTTTTGTAGCGATCTGAAATCATATTGCATCACGCGAGCCTACCCTAGCCTACCCAAGGGCCGCCGGCGATCAGATGTGAAAAAAGCGCCCCCTATCGTCTCCCAGATGGTAAATCACCATTTTGGAATGGACTCAATGAAAATGGATGGGGGGAAAAAAATATTCCAGTCCACATTTTCCAGTCCACTGATGCAGCCGGGGTTACCAGAGTTCATTCTGGATCCTCTGAGCCCCGCTGATCATGAACTGTATACACGTTAGATCTATACACTTATCGATTTTTTCGAATGGTGATCAGGAATTGGAATATACCATTTGGATACCATCTGATGTCAGGTAAGGAATCTATGTTATCAGTGTTAGGATAATCAGACTCGTTTTCGAGGAGATATACACTTTTTTGTGATATGTGCTCTATCGGTTTCACTGTAAAATCCATGAGGAAATGAAAACAGCTATTATCAGCGTGCGCCTCGAACGTGCGTGCACGTATAATATTGATCATCTAGCGTTTATTTGAAAACGATTCATAAATAGGCCGACAAATATCAACGTTAATGAAGCGGGCAGATTAGACACATAGCCATAATTTAAAACATAGATTAGGCGATATTAACGTTAACATTGGCGCCGATGGTGGCATTCCAGCACTAAGTCGTGCGCCCCCTGGTGGCACTGAAAGTGTTAACAGTCCACTGGGGCCTGCGCTGTTCCCTTTATGATAAGGTTGTAGGCGTAGCAATCAGGGATGGAAGTTTAGCCATCTAGTATTTTTCTTGGCCCCAGGCTTTTTAGTGCAAAACGATCCAAATGGAGGTGGTGACTGACGCCAAATAATACCGCTGCTGGGCTAGTAGCGCCCCAAATTCTTTTAACAGACACTCCTCCAGCCATTTTGAATTTCAGTCGGTCTGTTTTTCTTCTTCTTCACAGACACCTGGCAGATAGAGCGGTGCTTCGTTCAGTTCTCCTTAAAAACATCACTTGTTGTCGTCGTTAGCGGTCGGCTACAATTATAGCCACAATCTAAAATAACGGACTGAAAGTGTAAATGTCAAAGAGTGGCTCAGTTCCATCCCTGGTGGTAACGCACTACACCGGTGCCTACATTGGTCCCCTTTATGGTAAAGTAGTAGGCGTAGCATATACAGTATACATATTCTATATTCTACAGTAAAATATCATAATTTTTGGTCAAAACTGACAACCTGACAAAGATATGTTTGTGACTGTATGCATTTGTATGAATTATTTTTAAAAGGAAATAAACTGTGGAAAGATGGTAAAAAAAAAAAAAAAAGCCGGAGCTGCCTCCGAAAGTGCTCACCATCAAGGACAGGCCTGGACTCCCGCTTCGGGTTCACGGCAGCGGTCGTGAGCTATGTCCCGAAGCGGGGGAAAACGTATTGATGCTGAGCACCAAGCACCGGGAGGAGGAGGTAATAATAATAATACATTTAATTTGTAACGCACCCTACATTCCTGAGAATCTCAGAGTGCCACAGAAGAATACAATATAAATAGATATATAAAAAAAACACAGAACAACATTATGATAAGACATAAAAACTAATAAAAGTCCTTTCTAAACAGGTGTCTGTGGAGGCCCACAGGAAGCCGGCGGTTATTTTAGACTATAACCGCTGGATAAGGTATTTATTCTTATTTGATAGTGCATGCCTGGTGTAATTATTCTGTTTATTTATCGATATATGATGTGAAAATTAGGGAGGAGATATTATAAAAAAAATTAAAATACTTGCGTAATTTCTCCATGTACGACGGGTGCCGTCTAAATGTGTGTGAGTTCATACACTTATTTGGTTTTATCTCATTTTATTTGGTTTCCCTTTTATTTTTTATTTCAGCTGGTGGGGACCTACAGTTGTAGGAGGGGTACGCGGCGCCGGCCCATGAAGCTTTTTGCAAACACGCTCGACGTGTCGCTGTACAATGGATTAGTGCTGTGGCTGGCCATAGACCCAGGCTGGAACAGCACCAACAAATACAGGAGGAGGCAGAGGCAAGGGACTCCGCCCGACAATCGCCACTGACAGCAGGCCCAAGCCGGGCCGCGACAACTCCTCAAACGAGGCAATGTCATATTTGTGTGGGGAAACGGGAGCCGCCTGGAGTTATACATGCAGGAGGGTTGTCTGCAAAGAGCACAGCCTCGCTGTCTGCACAACGTGCCCAAAATAAAATAAATATAAAGAAATCTATTTGTCTTTTTTCAATTCAGGTATTTTCACAATAACTGGCATAAAATGGGTTACAATTCTGAAATGCATGTGTGCACTGCCTACTATCTGCCTCCTTCCCTCACAGAGCGAGCCCGCTTGTATCACCACCTAGACAGCAACATCGGGGCACTTTGATTGGTCCCACCCCTATCTGCTCCCGGTTGCTCACTGGTGAGACAGGAGGGCTCGCTCTGCGCGGGAGGGGCTGGGCGTTGAGTAAACAGAGGGGCTCGACGCTAAGATTATACCGGGCAAATATGTACTGTGTCCCCGCTGGAAATATTGACAATAAACGAGTGCTTACTAATGTTAGCGTTTCACCAGTTCCTGACCAAATGAGTCACTTATTTTTCTAAGTCTGCACATGAGGTTAATCACAACTAATTTGCGCTGGTTTGACACGCTGGACTATGATATCGAAAACGTATAGAAATAATATAAATATCCCGTTTTGTGTCTTTTTTGTCATAAAAAGGCAGGTACTAACAAACAAACAGGAATATAAGTGGTTAAAATTCGGAATTATTTGTAATCTTTGATAGATATGTTGAGTTTAGGTTCTTAGTGGTAATCATGAAAGAAAATACTGTATATATATATAAAAAATGACCAATTTTAGAACTTGGACTTGACGCAACACTTTCATGCATCCTACTCTGCTATGTTATGAGGGAGGCACAAGGACTAAAGAAGATTGGACTTTGTCGACTAATCGGATTAGTTCTGATGGATGGATCTTTAAACGGACCTCTTTAAATCTAGTGCTTAGCGGAGATGTTCTCATGTTTCAGGAAATTACTAATTCAACATGAAAATAAAAACATTAAAATTAACTAGGGATGTGCCCGGTTGTTTGGAATGACAATTATTGGACTATAGCTGATGGTTTTATTTTGCACTGATTCAGACTTTCTTCCAGGTTAAAAAGATTGGATTTGTTGTCTACATTTATTTAGCAATTTTTTTTATAGAATATTTATATGCCCTCAAATGGCCATCCCTAACAATAACAAAGATGAACCGTGTCTGAGGGGACGGCCTAGTTGGAACGGTCCCAACCTGTTACTGTACATGAAATGTATAAGAGTGTCAGTACAACTGAATGTCACTATGTACATGTATACTTACTGTCTTCTAGTGACACCTTTGAATCACAAGTGCCATCATTTATATATGACCATATTACTTCTCTCTTATGTACAATAAACTTAATGCATGTAAAAAATGAATACAAATAAAATATCTTACAGCTAAAAATAACAATCAACATTATGTTTGATTTAACGTACCCGTTAACTATAAACTAGTGGATAGATATAGAGTACGGGCCTACATATAATGGTATTAATAAAAACAGCCTTAGACATGCCAATCCAATTAAAGCCGAGCTGGATGCACTGGAGAAAAGCCGTAATGAAGTCAACACCACCAAGTCGACCTGGGCATTGAACTGTTTCAATAACTGGGCAAGTGGTAATAACATCACCATCGACTTCCTTACCATCGAAATGTCTGCACTGAATTCAGTCCTGCGCCAGTTATACGGGTCCGTGCAGACCACCAGAGGAGAGCTCTACGGGATGCGTGTATGCCTTCTACAACGCTGTTCCGTTTCCGCGTTGCCGTTTTGCGCTCTGATTGGCCGCGCGCGCGCATGTGCCGCGACAAGCCCTTCAGCCAGGCAGGAATACTCAGCTCTGCTTAAGGCAATTTATACAAATGGAAGTATTGATTTCGCCGTAACAAATCATAAAAAAAATATACCGTTAACTGGAATATGTTGTATCTTTACACATATGTTGGATTGTGTAATTGGTTTGTCATGACAAACCAATAAAAAATCGCGAATTAACCGGTGGCTACAACAACACACAGTAACTACATGCATCATTGTTTACAATGAACGGTGGGGCTAATCGAAAGGACTGGACACGGACAAGTTAAACTAACACAGAACCGGACCGTTATATTAAATTATTACATGGCGTTTTAACTCGGCGAGGCGCCTCGGTATTTTAAACTCCATGTCGGTCAATTATTTTGCGACAATGACCTCGTAGCTATACATTATCCCTTACATTGATTGCTGTTTCAATCACTGAGCTGTCTGTCTGTTGTTGTGTGCCTCTCTCTCCATACAGTACCAGCAGCTGCAGGTCTGACGAGCCGGTCGATAATTCTTGCTATTTAAAAATATTCCTCTTCTTCTCCCCCACTACTCCTCCAACGGGTGTCGACCTGAACAATGGGGGATAATAATAAGAACGAGCCGCCTCGGAGGGAGGATACCGCAGGCGGAAGACGGCCGCTGCTGCTGGAGCTGGACCGAGTTAAGCCGGGGGCAGCGCGGGCGCACGGAGCCGGGGAGAAACCACCGCCTCGCCCTGCTGGCGCTTCACAGCGCGAGAGTGTAATGGGGGGCGTAATAGCATAGGTCAGTGGCCAATCAGAGGAACCCGGAAACGGAACAGCGTTGTAGAAGGCATACACGCCTACGGGATCAGTAGCTTCATGGGACTCCGTTACTTGAATGAGCCCCCGGTCAGTCGGTCACTTTCCTTAACACTTTGAGCGCCACTCACGGCTAATCTCGGGTTTACGATTGTGACGTTGAAAGCCACGTCACGGCTTTTCTCTGAATTATTTTTTATTTTTTTATTAGCGATCTGAAATCATATTGCATCACCCGAGCCTACCGTTGGAGATCCAGGGGCCGCCGGCGATCAGATGTGAAAAAAGCGCCCCCTATCGTCTCCCAGATGGTAAATCACCCTTTTGGAATGGACTCAATGAAAATGGATGGGGGAAAGAAAATATTCCAGTCCACATTTTCCAGTCCACTGATGCAGCCGGAGTTACCAGAGTTCATTCTGGAGCCTCTGAGCCGCGGCGAGCATGGGTTATACTGTACACACGTTGGATCAATATACTTATCGATTTTTTCGAATGGTGATCAGGAATTGGAATATACCATTTGGATACCATCTGATGTCAGGTAAGGAATCTATGTTATCAGTGTTAGGATAATCAGACTCGTTTTCATGAAGATATAAGCGTTTCCACTATATGTGATATGGCTGTTTCACTGTAAAAGCCATGAGGAAATAATAGCAGCGATGATCAGCGCACGGCACGAGCGTGCGTGCGCACACATATACTATCGACCATCTAGCGTTTATTTGAAAACGATTCATAAATAGACAGACAAATGATAACGTTCTGGAATATTCCAGTAAAAGGCGATTATCAGGGAATGTGTTGTTTTTTCTTCGAAACCGAGTGGTTTTCAAAATGCTATAAAAAGGAAATGAAGCGATAAAAACACAATCTGCTTTACCAATGTTGACTGGAAAATGATTCTTTGATAAGCGATGGGCAGATTAGACACATAGCATAATTTAAAACATAGATTAGGCAATATTAACGTTACATGGGCCGTGGACCGTGGCATCAACAGGGTAAAAAGGAATGCCGTCCGTCCACGAGTATATACATGTTTCGGTGCCATGCGTTGTGGACCTGGCAAGTTGTTATTGTTTTATTCCATATTTATAACGCTATTAACGTCCGCGATCGAGATCAATGACCTACCCACATATTTGATTTTCGAAACATGCAATACCGGCCAGATCCGCTTAGGGGCGACATCGCTCCACTGCAGTATCATTGAGGGGATTTAAAAAAAAATTATCTTTTACAGTCTGTGGGCGTTTCATATGAGCCTCGATTCCAAACGAAGACCCTCCATCTTTGATCATGTTACCGAACGCATAGTTCAGCCTGGAATAATGGGATTTATGATTAGCCAATGGACATATCGATCGACCAGAATCCGATGACTAATGAAGAAATGCTGCCGGCGATCACATGGCCTGACGGTAGGATACTATTCCCCCAAATTACAGCTGGATTGGACATTGTTTTAAAACCTAACGTGATAGATCACTGACATTGGCTACCTGAACGCACACTCTATTGCTAATCAATAATACTAATCGGCGTTCCCCGCCGCCCCCATTTCATCCATAGATGCTCTGTAATAGTCCGGATGCTACGCACTTTGTTTAATTTCATTCGTATATATACAGCAGAAATGGCGTTTGATATAACGGCGCCAACGTTTAGCCTATTATCTAGCTTCCTGAAAAAAAGAGACGAAAAGCGCGATAAACCTTATATTCACGACGCTATAAAATGACAACCAACCGATGGATTTTTATTTTCTTTAAGCCATTATGAAGGCACAGTTTATGCACTCAAGTGACAATGAGAATGGACAGATAGCAATACCACAAATTATATATATAGCTCTTAGAAAGTACATCGGTTTGTAAACAAACCTTTGTCCTCTGAGGCATAAATCGCCGCAAGAGTGCGGTCGCCAAAGTGTTAATGAGAGACGTGGACTTTACATCAACCAACAATGTCTTCATGGGCATGGTGAAGAAGGTCAGGAAGGAAGGAAGAGATACTACAACACACCACCCTGCCCTGTCTCTCGAGGACATCAACGTCCTAAAGTCATAATTTTCCATGAGTCCAACCCAACCCAAGAGGTCTCCAGAATAAAATATGGTTCGACATCCAGCTCCATTTTGGCCGCAGGCAGTGGTGCAGTCGTAATATGGGCCAAGGCCAAACGCCAAGTGCACGCGCGCTCCCGCGCATACATGTGTCGAGATCAAGCTATGCAAAGTCTAGGTGATAAGTGCCGGCGGCCGGGGGATACGGGCCAACGAGTCATTTTTGTGTTGTCGCGCCGGCACTCATCACCTAGACTTTGCATAATAATAGGATTTGCGTACTTCTGCCTCAGTGACGAAGCCCAAACTTCGTTTGACTGCGTATGCCCAGCACTGCACCCCTGGCCGCAGGGGAAGCGAAGGCAACCGCCACCTAAAGCCTGAGTCCTTCGCGGTCAAAAGAGACAAGAACGGGAGCAAGTTTGTGACCATGTCTTTTAATGAAGACACTAAAAACCATAAAGATGCCCTGGAGCGGGACCGTGAGAATCGTCTGGGGTTTATGTTCGCACAGCCCGAAGAGTGCGCATTGTCCAGTGAGGTCGGTCGAAAAAGATCTGTCGCTACTCATCACCAGATACTTCACCGCAACCATGCAACTGCCAGAGTATGTTGACGTCAGGTGCCAAACGTTCAGCCTCAAAGACGGGAGAGAAATGCTTCCCTGTAAAAAACTGTTTGGTTTGCAGCCAGTTGATCTTCTAAAGAGGAACTGTGCCGAGTGTGAGAGTCTGAGCAAAGGTGACCAGTGTGTTAGAGGGATAGTGGAAGAGCGAGTACAGCAGCAGCAGTACGAGAACAGGGAAAGAGCAGAACGTTTCAAGTTTCTTTAAGTTTCTTTAATAGTTGTCATACAGAAGTACAGAATACTTTTGTACAAAATGCTTCTTACTGTTGCGCTCCAGAGACTGTGCAAGACAAGATAAGTATGAAATAAAAACATAGTAAAATTAGAAGTAAAAAAAAAGAGGTCACAGTGTTCAGTTTAGACATATGTACAATGTTCGATGCAGAATAGACGTAGTTACCATACAATATACAATACTGTGCAGTGTACTAATATACAATACTATATAGTGCAAGGCAGAAATGGAGAAATGGGACGAGGTGCAATTTAGGTACAATTCACAGTAGGTGTACGAGTTGTAGTGCAAATCCTTTATCAATAAATATAAAGTGTAAGTGTGTTTGTGTGATCTAAAGTGTGGAGAGTGGGTGCTGCAGTGTGTTGTTTGTTTGAGTGAGTGTGTGCGTGTGGGTGTGTGTGCTGTGTGCATTTGATGGTTGTTGCATAGTGATTATTGTTCGTTTAGCGATTATTGTTCGTTTAGCAGCCTGATGGCCTGGGGATAGAAGCTTCTTCTGAGTCTTTCTGTGCTCGCCTTAAGACTCCGGTATCGCTTGCCTGACCGCAGCAGTTCAAAGAGGCAGTTGTTCGGGTGGCTCGAGTCCTTAATAATTCTCTTAGCCTTCCCCTTGCACCGCTTGTTGTAAATGTTCTGGAGGGTGGGAAGCCCCCCTCCAATTGTGCGTTCGGCTGAACGTGTCACTCTTTGTAGTCTGCTACGGTCTTGTGCAGTGCTATTCCCAAACCAGGAGGTGATGTTGCCGGTCAGGATGCTCTCTATTGTACATGAGTAGAAGTTCCTAAGGATCTTCTGACTGACTTGGAACTTCCTTAGGCGCCTGAGGTAAAAAGACATTTCAGACAAATGCTCCATGAGGTAGCACAATGTAAATGTGAGGTGCATTTTAACTGGGATGAGATTTATTAGTCCTCAGTGAGATTAGCAAATAGTGGCAGCACTGGATTGCCTTACACCCCGTCCTGACATAAAGCGACGCGAGCGAGAAAAAGTGTATTCGTTTCAATCAGACTATCCTGACCTGCCGCGAGCGACAGCGAACTGAGCAGCGATGTCGTTCACCCCTCAAATATTCGCTCGCTGTGTGTCTAGTCGGCCGAGTCCCGCCCCTAAACACTTTTTATTGGTCGAGAATCGCAGGCGGCTTTGCCCCCTGTTCCAGGTAATACACACACACAGACACACTCGGACGCGCGGCAGGTCATATCGGCGCCTCATTTCGTCTCCAGTTCGCTCGCTGGCTGTCAGGAAGCGGTGTTACGCAGCTAGTAGAAATGTAATAGAATGATAGCGTATATATATATATATATTGTACGGGCACAGAAATGCTAGCTTTATTTTCTGTATGTCTTTATATTGAAGTATATTATATGTCAATATTCTGATCGGACAGAGCAGCTGCTTTCTACCTAAAGCCAAAGCCCACGCCAGCAGTCAACGGCCCGTGGTACTATGACACCCCAATAGGAGTGAACCAGCTTAGCTCCATGCTTCCACGGATGTGCAAGGAGGCGGCGACGTCCGTGATCTATACACCAACCATAGCCTGGGAGATTATGTCTGTCAGTGGACACAGGTAAACAACCAGCTAGTTGCCCTAACGTTATGCTGGCCTATAATTTCGACAACCATACTCATGAAATGTTTCAACAGGTCAGAGAGCTCGCTTAAGAGCTACTGGAGACCCAGCTGCAAAGCAGAAGAAGATGGAGCAATATCCTGGGAGGAGGCAACTAAGCGACCGGCAACTGTGTCCACCTTGGCAGCCGACCCCTTCTTTTTAATTAGCAATTAAGCCTTTGCAAATGAAATAGCCCATGTAAATAATGTCCTATTATAGTAATTAGCCTATGTAAATACATCTGTAAATATGTTATCTTTTGTTAACGTTATATAGGCTAGGGCCTAAAAAAAAATTTTTTTTACCTTGAGTCAGATGTTTGTTTGTTTTGAAAGAAACGCAAGAATAGAAGCATGTTTGTGTTGTAAGTTTATTCCTACTCCATATAAATGTGTTAGTCAGTAATTAATTTGAGCTCAGAAGGCCTGTGCATGGCCCAACGTTATGTTTGATTTAACGTACCCGTTAACTATAAACGAGTGTATAAAGAGGACCGGCCTACATGGACTCATAGCTAGACTGAAACAGGATTTACCTCGACTTCAGTCAGTTCATTGCTCATTCGTTTATCGTTTACGTCAGGGTCACCTGTCAGGAATGGCACCCCACTCAGCCTACCACACTGGCTGTCGGCTCCAAGGGTGGGGATACAGCTCTGCTCCAAAATACAACTTTAATTCAAGGGAAAGGAGCCGGAGACTCAATCGTAGGGATGAAGTTTTGTCCAATGGACATTTCCAAAGTCTACGTGGCCTCCGGCGACGGCACGCTGACAGAAAGATCAGAGCAGAGCTTTGAGGGTCGTACGTCCACCATCCTGTCCGGAACCCGAGCCTGTGGCCACGACAGCCATAATGTTTGTTACTGGCAGTGCTGTGTGGACGTCGCTGAGCCGACGGATGCTTGTGAGCGGAGGCAACGTGGGAAACCTCCGGCTGATGGACATGGACGGTCAGAAGATCTTTGACGATAAGGTGCACAGAGCCAAAGTAACCCATGTGACTGGCTGCTGGCGACAGCATCTGTTGACCACACTGTCAGACTGTGGGACCTTAGGAAAATCAAAGACAAGAAGAGCGTCCTCCATGAAATCTTACTTCAACCCCTCAGACTGCTCAAAGCTGCTTACCACAGACCAGTGTGACCAGATTCGTATCTACTCCTCCCCTGATTGGTCGAAGCTTCAGCACATCAAACACCCACACAGGCAATTTCAGCACCTCACACCCATCAAGGACGCCTGGCACCCGGTGTATGATCTGAGGACCATTGACATATTTGATTCCAACTCTGGAGAGCTTGTGTGTCAGCTGCGAGATCCAAATGCCCATGTAATTATACCTGTCAACAAATTCACTCCTATCCCTAAACGTGAGGTTAGGGATAGGAAAGAAAAACAGATGGAGGTAGAGAGGCCGAAGAGTTTTTATTTATTTATATTATTTCTTATAATTCATTTTACTGTACTTTTTTGTTGAAGTGAAGTGTCAGTTTAAATTATAATTAGGGAATGGAGGGAGTTGAAATGTATTTTTTGTCTTGTATTTTTGTCTTATGTGTATGAAATGTCAAATCACAAGATTCCCGTATAAGCATAACACTGGACGAAAGCACAATTCATGGAATTGCAAGAAAAGCCCAGAAGTACGACTGGCACGTCCTGCACAAAGCCACAACAACACCGGCACCACCAGGCAGGCGCAGCACAAGAAATGCTACAGTCTCTATCTGAGGACTTGTCCAGAGACGCCTGGCTGGCAGCATCCTGGAAACGATCATGGGAGTCGGCTCGGCCCTCCCGTATCCAGCGATACATCCAGGACCCAGGAGGTGGTGTAAAAGGAGACGATTTGCCACGCCGTCTATGGACCTCGCTGAACCGTCTACGCACTGGAGTCAGGCGCTTCAAGTCTTCCATGAAGAAGTGGGGCCTCACGGACAGTGCGGCATGCGAGTGTGGCGAGCCTGAACAGACTGCCGAGCATATAATCACCGGCTGCCCCCTCTACAGCGTGGCTGCAGGACACGGAGTTGGCCATCTGATGATACACGAAAGAAGAAGAAGAAGCCCACATGATTATTTATGTCAGATGTGATGTCACTGGGGATGAAGATGTGGACATTGTTGAACTCAATCAGGGCACAGCTGCAGAGTCACCGTGTAATGTGTGAAAACCAGCCTTCAGGCAGTGGGGATGGATGAAGCCTTTCTAAGGAAGAACTTTATCAGCATAGCCTGACGGGGCAGCTGTTCTAATTGGGAGAAAGACTGGACTCATAGCTAGACTGAAACAGGATTTCCCTGGACTTCAGTCAGTTCATTGTCTCACTCATCATTTATAATTAGCAGTGAATGACTCCTTAATTACCCTCGTGCCTGATAGATTAATATCTAATATCTTCTAAGCTCTTCTATCTAAGCTCCTCTGGTGAGAGCATAATCTCCCCCACTGTGCCAATGGGTCGAGTGACGAAGCCAGGCAGGCACCAACCCAGAAATACTGTGTGACCTAATGCTTGGCTATATCGGCCCTCCGGCCAGTGAAACCAGATTCATCAGACTACCATATAAGACCAAGCCTGATCATCTATTTATTAACCAGTGGCTCGCTAAATTTGGAACCCACATAGTATAAAAGCATGATTGTGTCATCATTCTAGAGCCTCTCAGCCCCCTGGAGGGCTGTGGTCTCCAGGACTGTTCCTCTGTGTGTTCCTGTGTCAATAAATACCATCGATTGACTTCACCTTCATCTCCTGGCTCATCATATCAATCCAAATAACTCAGTTTTATACTAACATGCCTCCCTAGACATATTTTTATACATTTTTACTTTGTGTGTGGATAACGGTGGCTGTGTTGATCCATGTCATGAATATTTTTTTCTAAAGTCTTTAATTCGCCCTGTACACATTTTAGCCATGTCTTTACCACTAAGAGCACATAAATATTGCCATTGACTCCCATGTTAAACACGTTTTTTTTAATTTTGTTTTAAATACACAGTCTTTGCATGTCGTCGACATGAACCATGAACCGGAGGAGGACAGCGTGCGAGGAGATGAACGTCGCCGATGATGAATGTCATTATAAAAATGACGAACCTCGAAGGACGGCGGGTCAACCACAGGGATTAAAGCAAAAAAAAATCTCCTGACTGAACTTTTTTTCTGGCCAAGTCATATTCTTATTTTAACCTCCACTGTATTTTTTTTTAATAACGTTAGCGTTTTAACACTTTGAGTGCCACGCCGGGTTTTCCTTTTTACCCCCTGAATGCCACCATCGGCGCCAATGTTAACGTTAATATCGCCTAATCTATGTTTTATATTATGGCTATGTGTCTAATTTGCCCATCGCATTATCAAAGACTATTTTCCAGTCAGTGCTGTCAAGGCAGATTGGTTTTTTATCGCGTCATTTCCGTTTCAGAGCATTTAGAAAAGCACCCGTTTTGAGATAAAAAACAGCCCATTCTGGACCATTCTATGAAAATCGTCTTTTACTGGAATATTCCACAACGTTGATATTCGTCTGCCTTTTTATGAATCGTTTTCAAATAAACGCTAGATGATCAATATTATACGTGCACGCAAGCACATTCGGGCCGTGCACGGATAATCGCCGCGTTGATTTCCTCTTGGACTTTTACAGTGAAACCGAAAGAGCCCATTTCACAAAACAGCTTATAACTTCATCAAAATTAGTCTGATTATCCTAACACTGATAACATAGAGTCCTTACCTGACATCAGATGGTATCCAACTGGTATATTCCAATTCCTGATCACCATTCGAAAAAATCGATAAGTGTATAGATCCAACGCGATACAGTAGAACTCCATGATCTCGTGAGTGGCTTTCAACCACATAAAAATAAACCCGAGATATCTCGTGTGTGGCAGTTAAAGTGTTAAGGGAGCCTACTTGTAGAGCCTACTGTCCTGACTGTGACTATAGACCCTACTGTTGTGGTTGTTGTGCCAGGCAGGGAGGCTGTGTGCTGGAGAGCGTGAATGCAAGTCTTGTGGCTAGCTTCTGATTGATGGCGAGCTAGCACCCTTTTCCCATTACTTTGAACCATGAACTAAACGGCTTGTTATCATACAAACAAGGGACTAAACACGTTTCGCAATTATGCCACAACAACAATGGACAGTCTCCTCCCCACGTTTGTATATATTTTTTTACCACCCACTCCCCCCCTCCTAATGTAGTCTCCTCCTCATCATATGTATATATTTACTGTTAGGATCTCTGGGTAACAGTACTGTATATTTGCATATCATATATGTCACAAATGTAACAGTACTATTAAACTATATACCTGTAAGGCATGTATGTCCCTATGTCATAAATGTCATGATGTCATGTATGTTGTGTATGTCATAAATGTCACTATGAATTGAAAATGGGGGACCCTGATGATGTAAACAAGACAAACGCCTTTCTCTGGGCCCCGTTCCTCGTACCTGGATAACTGAGTTAGCCGGATAACTTTAACTGGATAACTGAGTTAGCCGGACTTTCCGGTTCCCCGTACCTGGATTTTCCAAATCACCATGACAACAGATCCAAAAGTTTGAGCCTGGTCGAAAGCAGAGTTTAAGTTCAAGTTAGCCTGAACCATCGCCACGCCCCCGCAAAGAAGTGACAGCCCGTTTCCTGAAATTATTCCCACAGTCTACGATCTGCATTATACCATTCTGAATTACGTTTTTGTGCTCCATTCTTCCAGAGGGGGCTTTTGAAATGTAAAATAGACCCAAAATGCTGATACTAAATTCACTTTGTCCTAAATAATGCACGTTATATATACCGTGGCGCTCGCTCGTGCGATGTACACATTATGTGGTTATTTTAATTGTAACTGGGATTAAGATGTCTGATGAGATGCGCTGTTTGACGGATTTGAGAAATTGAATGAGCCGTTGACGTCACATTAATGAATGAGGATAAAGAGATAAAACTTCATTCAAAACAAAGAATATTCTAAACACGGGTCTCTCGTTCATTAATGTATAAACAATGAATTTATCCCATCTGGCACAGTGGCTCAGCGGTAGTGCTCAATCCTGGCAACCCGGCGACCGGGGTTCTAAACCCCGTCTTTCCAATATAAATTTTTGGAATATAATATTAATGATTATACGCAAAGGTAGCATAGTTTTAAGTTAAAATATTATAAATCTACATGCATTGAGGATGTCATTCTTTATATAGCTCTCAACGTGCACCAAATTGAATTATTCCTATATTGCAAAAAGAAGGAAAAGACTAGGGTCTCGAACCCCGGTCGTCTGCGTGAAAGTCAAAAGAACAACCCGTTAGACCACATTGGAGATAAGTTAAAGATCGACTATACATCAATCAATGGGTAAGAGAGCCGTATCGTAATTCTGTATAACAGTTTAACTTATTATTTTCGCTAGCAAGATCTCATTTGATTATTCAATCCAGCAGGCAAGTTTAAAGAAATATAATCTGATTGATTGAGGTAATGAGGGACTTAAAATTAGCCTATAGATAACGCATTTAACTTGTCGGCGAGGCGATTGAGCCGTATTGCAATCTGTCAATAAAGTCTTAAATCAATTAATCAATCAATGCCGTTAGAGAATCAGGATCTCTGCCATCGATACGTGCTGGCTTTTCACCTAAAGCGGCCGCGCGCACTTAGCCTGAGTCGCAAGTCTGGCTTGAGTTAACGAGACTGAATCCACCTTCGAGGAACAGGAAAATCCCGGCTTCGAACATCGGGTTAACTGAATCTGGATAATGACATCTTGATCGACTTAGTTGAACCAGGTACGAGAAACAGGGCCCTGGTCTGCATCCCCTTAACAATTGTGTGTATTGCTACTGGATTTACAAGATCCAGAGTGAATGAATGAATGAAAACTTTATTTAATACACGAGACCCTCTTCTTGGGACCAAGTAAGGTTTTGTCGATAATCCAATGTACAGTTACAACTTCCCCCCCCCCCCCCATCGCACCCACCCAACCACCTCCAATGTACAGTTTCTTCGTCAAATGTATATACTCTTTTTAGACTATTTTTGTATCACAAACAATAGGCTACTGTATTTGTAAATCTGGTATGTCATAAATGTATAGATGTAGCAGTATTGTCTATCTGTATGTCATGTGTGTCATATATGTTATGATGAATTGAAAATGGGGGACCCTGATGTAAACAAGACGAAAGTCTTTCTCTGGTCTGCATCCCCTTAACAATTGTGTGTATTGAGCTGTACTGTATTGTACCCATTCTGCAATCTGTTAATAACAATCAATCAATATTTAACAGATTGCAAAATGGGTACAATACAGTACAGCTCAATACACACAATTGTTAAGGGGATGCAGACCAGAGAAAGACGTTCGTCTTGTTTACATCAGGGTCCCCCGTTTTCAATTCATAGTGACATACATGACATACTACATATAGTAATGTTACATTTGTGACATATATGATATGCAAATATACAGTACTGTTACCCAGAGATCTCCCGGACAAATGGGAGAAAGACGTTTATTGAGCTTAAAAACAATTGATAACGCAAATAACATTCTGATTAACAAAGTCATTCGTTTTGTGGCATTAACGTTACCTAGATTTATCAACATTCATACATTTATCAGAAAGCGAGCGGCGCAAGCACACACACGAAACAACACCACCAACAACAACGACAACAACACACTGATACACTGCTTGTCGCGTAAATAACGTTCTGATTAACACTTTAATCGCCGGGAACGCCGTAACTCGTCTTTGCTCGCCATGCTCATTCTGCCGAAGACGCCGTAACTCGTCTTTGATATCAATATTTCAAAAATCTGTGATCGAAATCATATTTCTCCTCCGGGGACCTGAGATGTGCTGCTGATCTCCACTCAACTCTCTAACGGTTCAAATCGGCAAATCGGCCAACAGGAAGTGACGCGCCAAACAGGAAGTGCTCATCCATATTTCGTCCGGGCACTCGCGATCGTTAGCCGGACTCCATCTCGACACACTGAATAATCAATCGCTCGCCCTAACTCAATAAACAACGTTATTTGGACGTATATAGTATTATACAACATGGAAATGGTTCATCTAGATCAACATCCCATAATCGAAAACTGTCTACTCCAAGCTGATCGTCCAACGGCGCGAGGAAGATACGGTAAGATCCAGCGTTATTTTCTAACGTGTTCCATAAAAACTGCTCTGATGATCATATGACCCACACTAGGTGAATGATATAACGTTGCCCACGGGAATTATAAACGACCCCCCGCCCATCCGGTCATCATCAGATCATACGTAGTAACTTCTAGAAGTACCTCCAGTTGAAACTTTTTATCTGGCACCGATCGCTACCAAACTATTTGTTCATCAATACAATGCATTTGGGGCTATAAATCAAGTTCTGGAGAAAGCTGCAGAAAACGATAAAAACATACTTATACTTTAGACCATATTTTAGTATGAATATGTGAATGAAAAAGTATAACGTTGCTACACCCTGAACAATGGATATAGGACATTGAATGGGCCATAATAATGTCAATTTAGCAATAGAATTTAAAAAGTTATAGCCCTGCAAAGAAGGGGAACTTCTCCATAGACAAATAGAGCTGGCTAGGGATGGTAAATTATGAATTTAACCATGGCGATCAAAGTGTTAACAAAAGGCATTTGTTTTGTGGCATTCACGTTACCTAGATTTATCAATAGCAATAGTAATATATATGTTTCTTTAGACTAGAATAAGTCAAATGAACTCGTAAAAGTTGCTGCATGTTGTTGATGAGTCAAGTTTACTCGCGAGTAGAGCTAGACGCTAGAGAGCAATGGCGGAGTTTCAGAAACTAAAAAGAAAATGGGGGCGCTTCCCATTGGTGCTGAGCACAGCGGAGGCGGGTGAAAGGGCTGTAAACTCAGAACAATCTCGCCTTCTGGTTGGTTGCATTTGCCTGAGAATTTGCCGATTGCTCGCAAATGACTGCTTGGTGCGGCTGCGGTAGGGGGAAAAAAGTATATTTGACGCCTCTGATTGGCTCAGGTTAAAATCCGTCACGACTCCGAATCAAATGACGGAATCTCCAAATCAAATGGACGGATATCCGTCCCAAGACGGAATGCCTGCAACCAGGACTGGAGGGACGTCGACCTCATTGAGACAAGGGGCTAAGTCGGGCTGCTCATATTTATGGGGGATTAAACGGGTCGCACAGCGAACGAACGATGCACTCGTAGGAGGATGTATGTTTTTTTTTTACTGCACAGACAAATCTGGGTATTCAGGGACAGGATATGGTCGATGACAGATTACTTAATTCAGGGATCTGGGATGTCATCTCACTTAAAAATATACCTATATCTTTTTATTCACACTTTGGTAGATAATAAATACATTCTTAAAAGACCCAACTCCCTTCAAAGAGCCGTAATTCCCACACGCCAAAGAAAATACAGGCAGGGGCGATTTGACCTGCGCTGCGACACTACGCCTGCCAGCCCGCCCGCCCTAGAAACGTTAGGGAGCCATAGTCCCCTCAGAAAAAGATTGGTCAACAATTAGTATCAGGTAGCCTTGAATAGTGGGGAACGGCATGTGATTATCGCTCACTATCTAATAATTATGTAGAAAGTAGCTAGCTTAACACATTGGGGACCGTGGTTCGAATCCATGCTTAACACAATGGGGGCCAAGGATGTATTTATACACGTTTCGAATCCATGCTTAATGGACAGAAGGACGGACATATCCGTGGCAAGTTGTTTTGGCTTTTATTCCATTTGAATAACCTATTCAAGGTCGCCGAGCGGCACTGCAGATGTACCCTACTCTTTGAGTTCGCCTAACTGCATTACCGGCCAGATCCTCTTAGGGGCGCTATTGCGATAATAGATTGTTCCCAGAGGTTGTCTTTTTTTTTGGATCTCTAATGTAGTTTTCTACTCCCCTGAAGCGATAGCTATCGTCTGTTGCACGGAATACGTTTTGGATCGCATATTTCAGTGTGCAATAAGAGGATTTATCATCAGCTAATGGACATATCGATCTACCAGATGGCGATCAATAACGGGGAAATGCTCGGGGGGATCCAACCGGCTCATGGTAAGATCCTTCTCACGTAAACTGATACTCAAGCAGGCGATCGGCCTATGTGGCTACTTAGACGAACACGGCTATTGGCAATCAATAACCCGAAACGACGTCCCCCGCCCCCACCCCCCCCCCCCCGTTCATGCAATACATGCCTGAGGATCGTATCGATCATATGCAGTTCGAGTTTTAACTGTAGCATATGTATAACGGAAATGCCATTGGATATAACGTTAGTAGCTATTAGCCCTTTATCTCGCCTTCCAGGAAATATACTAGAACAAATTCCGTATAACGCTTATATTCACGGCGCTATAAAATGAGAACGTATTGATCTTTAAGCCATTTGGAAGGGACGGTTTATGGTCTCAATTGACAATGAGAATGGACAGATAGCAATACTATAAAGTATAGATTTAAAGTATAGATTTAGCTCTACAAACAGCCCCAAGTCTGTTTACATTTGCTGGCCCTCTACCATTATATTAGACGGGCCCCAATGGCCATCAATGTGTTAAAGGACCAACCACGGATATCTCCGTGGCAAGGTTGTTTTGGCTTTTATTCCATTTTAATAACCTATTCAAGGTCGCAGAGCTGCACTGCAGATGTACCCTACTCTTTGAATTCGAAAAAGTGCATTACCGGCCAGATCCTCTTAGGGGCGCTGTATCGATAATGCAGTGTTCCCTGTGGCAGAAGTTGTCTTTATTTTTTCTGGATTTCCAATGTAGTTTTCTACTCACCTGAAGCGATCCCTATAGCCTGTTGCACGGAATACCTTTTGGGACGCGGATTTCACTATGCAGTAAGAGAATATATCATCAGCCAATGGACATATCGATCTACCAGATGGCGATCGATAACTGGGAAATGGTCTGGGGGATCCAACCGGCTCATGGTAAGATCTTTTTCACGTAAATTACATGCTGATCAGGGCTTGTTATGATACTCAACCAGCCGATCAGCGTATGTGGCTACTGAGACGAACACGGTTATTGGTAATCAATAATCAGAAACGACGTCCCCCCCCCCCTTTCATTTATTCATGCTTGAGGATTGTACCGATCATATGCAGTTTGAGTTTTAACTGTAGCTTCTGTATAACCGAAATGCCATTGGATATAACGTTATTAGCCCTTTATCCAGCCTTCCAGGAAATATACTAGACCAAATCCTATAACGCTTATATTCAAGACGCTATAAAATGAGAACGTATTGATGAAAAATAATTTCTTTAAGCCATTTTGAAGGGACGGTTTATGGTCTCAATAGACAATGAGAATGGACAGATAGCAATACTATAAAGTATAGATTTATAAAGTATAGATTTAGCTCTACAAACAGCCCCACGGACTGTGCAAGTCTGTTTACATATGCTGGCCGTCTACAGTGATTTTAGACGCATCCAAATGGCCATCAATGTGTTAACAGTTATATCTATCTAATATAAATACAATATTGTGAGTAGCTAACTTGAATCAAGTAAAGAGTATTTCTGCTTGTATTCTGTTGCACTATAATAGACCACATGATAAGTAAGGGATAATGTACATTATCCCGCTTATTACAGGGCTAACTTACTAACAATATACGTAATTAATTTTACACCATCGACAAGACGAGATCAAATGCAGACGCGGTTGTTCTGTTGCTCCTCTGGCGTTGGAGGAAATATCACAATGGGCTTGATTGCACCTGATGCAGTGCAGCTGTGCATATGGTAAAGCTGAGTCTATTTAGGTTTGAATCTCGCAGTGTCAACGTATACATTATCCCGCTTATTACAGGGCTAACTTACCAACAATATAATTCATTTTACGCCATCGACAAGATGAGATCAAATGCATGGTGTACTGTCGAGACCTGCCTCGGACAGGCATGGTATAACACAGAGTCCGGCTGCGAGTCTATCTTTCCCCGTTGCCCCTAACAGCGGTCATTATTGCGCGTTGCCCCTAGCAGCGGTGGATTTTAGCGAATTTTAAAACGCCTTGTAATAATAGATACATAATAGACTAATAGCTGAAATAGCTGATTTGATTAGTTTACATGAAGTAAAATCTTACTCTGAAAAATACATATATTAGATTTTAATCATAATTTCAAGGGCTGATGAATAAAGTCTAGCATATGAATTCACTACATTACCTTCAGGCTACATTATACATAGATATCTAAGATGAAGTCTATACTACAACTACTACTATACATACTACACAATATATACTTAATGATTTACATATCTGATCACCCCAACACATGTTAACATAGGGTTTCGTTTTTACTTAATAGCGAACGTGAGATTGTAGGTAATATTCACTTCACCTGTAGGGCAGTGTTAATTTTGTCAACGAAAATTATGACGAAAGATGTTTGTCAACAAAGCTTTTTCCTGCGACGACAATGAGACGTGATGTCACGTTAACACTTTCAGTGCCTTTGATTAACGTTGATTTACCCCATTGAATGCCGTGACCCACTTCAATGATAGCGTTGTGAACGCATATTCTCTCAATTAAATTATGGCTATGTGTCTAATCTGCCTGTCGTTTATCAATGACTTGTTTGCAGTCAACATTGTCGAAACGGATTGTTTTTTTATCGGTTCATTTTCGTTTTATAGCATTTTGAAAAGCCCTCGTTTTCAAGGAAAATATAAAGATTCTGTGATAAAAGACATTTACTGGAATATTCTAGAATACACAAAAACTTTGTAATTTTTCGGCCTATTTATGAATCGTTTTCAAATAAACCCTAGATTATCGATAGTATATGAGGTACGTATAGGGCTGGGCGATATGGCAAAAAATCATATCGCGATAACGATATGATAATGTTATCATATTTCTCGATATCGATAATTATCAAAATTGTTATAAGTATAATTTTTTTTCTTTTTTTTTTAAACAACAGATGTATGTTTATTTTGCAGCAATTCTTTGTCGTTGCCGCCATCTTTAGTGTTACATCCCCTCACTCCAGTTCTCAGGCTGCAGCTGGTTTAAAAGCGAAAGTAAACTGGCTTCTCTGCTGGCTGTGGCTCCAGGGGAGTTGAACAGTTCTGGCTCTGCTCGTTTCTTTTTTATCTTTTGGTGCTTTTTTGGTGGACAAACCACCGCACATGTGCACCGTGACTCGTGACTGGAGTCTAGCTCTGCTAGCACACATAGCCTACTGTGTACAGACGGTTTCAAACTGTATTTTAAATTAGAAAGCAAACAAAATAAATGGACAAGAGAAAAATAAATCTCAATTTGGTCAGTATTGTCATTTGGACAAGCAAAGCCATTACTTTAAGTTGCAGGCAAGAAAGACAAGTCTGTCCACTGTCTCTGGTTTTAAAACTGCCCTGTTGCAGGTCACAAAAAAAATTATATAAAAAAAGAAAGAAAAAAAAAACTATAAAAAAACGTTTTTCCCCCCGATATTCGATATCGATTATTAAAATATATCGCGGTATTTAGCGTTATATCGCCCAGCCCTAGGTACATATGCACGCTATAGAGGCGATCTGAAAAATCGATTATCTTATTTCCTCATCAGCGATCACAGCCACATCACACAGGGCAAACGCTGAAATCTCCGTGAAAACAGGTCTGATTATCCTAAGACTGGTAAAATAGATTCCTATTGATCACGCTTATTGATTACAGTGTTGGTACTGTAAATACATAATCGTCGCTGTGCTGAGGGCCGGCGATCACTTGGTCTCTTCAGTTGGCTTGATAGAAAAATAAAATGAGCAAACTAACCCCTCCCCCTGTATCAGTCTGAGCTGATGGGGTGCAGTTACACAGGGAGAGACGATAGGGGTCGGTATCTTCCCAATTGAGCTCAGAGAGACTCTGCAGCACTAACCCATGGCTCGATTGATGAAATATGAATGAAAATCGCCAATAAAAAAAATATGGCAAACAAACGACATTTGTTGTCCGTCGGCACTCACGGACGACTCGCTGATAAAACGAGATATGTCGTCGCTGGCACTCAATGTGTTAACACTTTGACTGCCACTCACGGCTAATCTCGGGTTTACGATAGTTACGTTGAAAGCCACTCACGAGATTTCTCTGATTTTTATTTTTTATTAGCGATCTGAAATCATATTGCATCACGCGAGCCTACCCTAGCCTACCCAAGGGCCGCCGGCGATCAGATGTGAAAAAAGCGCCCCCTATCGTCTCCCAGATGGTAAATGGTAAATGGAATGGACTCAATGAAAATGGATGGGGGGAAAAAAATACTCCAGTCCACATTTTCCAGTCCACTGATGCAGCCGGGGTTACCAGAGTTCATTCTGGAGCCTCTGAGCCGCGGGGAATCATGTGTTCTACTGTACACACGTTAGATCTATACACTTATCGATTTTTTCGAATGATGATCAGGAATTGGAATATACCATTTGGATACCATCTGATGTCAGGTAAGGAATCTATGTTATCAGTGTTAGGATAATCAGACTCGTTTTCATGAAGATATAAGCTTTTTTCTGATATGTCCTCTATCGGTTTCACTGTAAAATCCATGAGGAAATGAAAACGGCTATTATCAGCGCGCGCCTCGAATGTGCGTGCGTGCACGTATACTATTGATCATCTAGCGTTTATTTGAAAACGATTCATAAATAGGCCGACAAATATCAACGTTCTGGAATATTCCAGTAAAAGGCGATTATCACAGAATGGGCTGTTTTTCACCTGAAAACGGGCGCTTTTCAAAATGCTCTCAAACGGAAATGAAGCGAAAAAAACCAATCTGCCTTGACAGCACTGACTGGAAAATGATTATTTGATAAGCGACGGGCAGATTAGACACATAGCCATAATTTAAAACAGATTAGGCGATATTAACGTTAACATTGGCGCCGATGGTGGCATTCAAGCACTAAGTCGTGCGCCCCCTGGTGGCACTGAAAGTGTTAATGTTGATC